>NW_020954641.1:1874367-2181124 GCF_900497805.2 Vombatus ursinus | reverse complement strand
CTCAGTACTACTCCTTCCACAGCATGATGCCTCTCTTGTTGGAAAGTTATTAAAATATAGGCCCAAATCTGTCTCCTGTTAATATCTTCCAGTTTATCCTACTCCTTAGTCTGATCCCTCAGAAAAGCCCTTCAAATGTTTGAAGATATTAATCATATTCCTCTCACTTAGGCATCATGTTTAGTCCCCTCACATGCCACACTTGTGAACAAACAACAGCTCGGGGGTTTGGTAGCCCTTTGGAATTTACAAAGCACTTTCCTCACAAAATTTTGTAGGGGCAAGTAGTACCAAGTCTTACCCCCATTTTACACATAAGAAGACTGAGGTTCAGAAAGATTAAGCACTTTCTGTGTGACCTTAGGTAAATGACCACCGCTCTAGGCCTCAGTCTTCCTCACCTGTCAAATGAGATTGGATTAGATGATCTCTGAGTCCTTTTCAGTTTTAAATCCTATGATCCTAAGTAACACGTATGGTGGAAAAAGCACTGGCTCTGCTGTCACCCTATTTCCAGTCCTGGCTGCTACTGGCATGAATAGCCTTTGGCAAGTCACTTGACTTTTCTGAATGTTTCCCCCATCTGTAAGATGGAAATAATACCATTCCCACTTTCCTACACATACTTTCCTATAGGAAGCGCTCTCAATATTTGAAGTGGAAAATCAAGGTGAACTCTTATTGTTATTATAAACCCTACATGGCCACATCACAGTAGCCATGTCATCAAACTCTTACCTGTTTAGTAATTCCTTCTACAGCTGTCCCAACAAATGACCCTCTTGGTTCTACTCAAAGACTTAGACTGACCAGGAACTCTGGGTCTCCTGAGGCAGCCACTTGCACTTTGAAATAGTGCAAATTGTTACAAAGTTTCTTCCTTAGAATGGGTTAAAATCTGTGTCTCTGTACCTTCTACCCATTGTTACTAATTCTGTCCTCTGGAGTCAGGCAATGCAAGTCCAAATCCCTATTTCACCAGAAGGCCATTCAAGTATGTGAAGATGGTGAGCAAGTCCCAGCCTAAGTCTTTTCTTCTCCAGGCTAAATATGCCCAATTCCTTCAACTGATTTGCTGTGGCATGCCACAAACTTGATTAGCACAATATTTTTTTCCCTTTCCCCAAGTTTTGCAGGGAATTAACTATCCAACTAAACATGTCAGTCTTCATGCAATCATTCTGTCTCCATGTAATGTCACCTGCTGCTCTTTGGAAATAGGGCTCTGGCTTCAAGGCAAAAAAAAAAAAAGCCTCAAAATAAACAAAAAAACCCCAGTTTGTAATAAAGTTTTATTTTCATATTCCAAGATAAAACAAATACACAATCGAATGTGGAAATAAATAACTAGAAAATGCTTTGGAATTCAGGTTTTCAAACTCAGGGAATTTCAGTCCATAAGCCTTTTTTATTTACTTGATTTTAAGAAATGTGGAAACTGTAATGCTTTTAAAAAAAATATAAAGTACAGTCTCGTACAGAAAATCCTATTCCACCCTCTCCAATCGTGTTCTCCTATGCTACAGCACTCAGATTTTTTTTTTTAATGCACTCGAGACACACAAACTGCTCAACAGATTTACTCAAACAGACTCGCTCAAGAAGAAAAAGGCACAGATTTAAGGAGACGCCAATGATTTTTCTGAATGTAGCAACTGAGGTCTTGGCTTGGCAAATGAAGAGACACTTAGGAACTGAAAGAGCCAAGAGAAAAACAAACAAACAAATGTGTCAACTCTTCTGTATTACCTGCCTTCATTTAAATGGATTTTTAAATTAAATTGTATAAACATATGATATAAAGTCTGAGCTCCAAGAAGCTTCCCCCCCCATATTTCTGCTATGTACAAATCTTTGTACACACTGTTAATGTTCCTTATACATTTACTACATACTCTACACCAAATCAAGCCAGCATCCCCCACCCCTTTTGAGGACCTGGCCCTGAGACATTGCAGTGCACTAAGGCAGCCCAACATATCCTCCTGTTTTCTGCCAGAGGAATAGCTGGAAAGTAGGAGTGACCAGTGGCTGGTGGGGCACACTCCACCCAATCATATGTAGTCGTCCTCTACTGGCTCTCCATTGACATCACAATAGTGGATGAAAATGGCAACCACTCGCTGAAAAACTCCCTTCTTCATCTGACGCAACTCTGAGATTTCCTCCCCTATAGTTTCCATACAGATGTCGGCAGACAGCTGCCCTTTCCTCCGGGGAGCGTAAATGGTGGCTAGGAAGAGAGAGGGAAAGGGGGAGAATGACATGATTATTGGAGTAATTTCAAAACCCAGTTTTCAGTTTCTGCATATGGCTTCTTGGAGGCAGTCTTATTACATCGACAGAACACCTTGTTGAAAACAACAGCAAACACAAAAACAAAAACAAAAAAAAGCAAATAAAACAGTCTCTCAAGAGCAGTATACCTCAGACAGTATCATTAACTGGTTCTATGAAAATGCAATGTTAGGCACAATAGTAAGCAGCATTACAGAGTACAAAGAGAAAAATATTTAGAATCAAAAGTACTCAAGTGCTCCCTGAGTTTGCTTCCTGGCTTTGCTATTGTCTATCTGCATTTGTAAAAGCCTCATAACCTCTTGTGGTCTCAGCATTGTAAGCTAAATAATGAGGGGACTGGATTAGATGACTGACCTCTGAAGCCCCTTACAGATCTGAGTCTAGAATTCTGTAATCCTTTGACTAGATGACCTTCGAGGAATATTTATTATGATTTGGCTGGATACGTAAGTTCATAAAGCGGTCTATACAATCAAGAAATCCTTGATTCAACTCAAGTCCATCAATATTTCCCATAAACTTCTTGTAACTTGAGTGAATTTCAATGAAACCAATTCCTCTTTAAGCTTAAGAACTTAAGAAAGTGAAAATTTTCAAATACTGATATAATCAAACATGTCATTTATGAATTATATCTGCTTTACTTTTTGTACCATAGTTAATATGAAGTTCTTAGGCAGAAAACTTAGCTGAAGAAATCAAAATCACAACACTTTAGAACTAAAAGTGACAGAGAGTTCAAAATTCAAGCCCCACTCGAACAGAAATCCTCTACAAGAGGATCCACAAGCAGCCCTTCAGAGGTGCAGAACCCATTGTCCTGAGGCCATTTCTGGTTCTCTTGTGTGTTAGGAAGTTCCCCTTGTAATGAGCCAAAATCTGTCTTCCTGGAGCTCTGCCCTACAGCTCTCAGTTCGGCTCTCTCATCCAGCAGAATAAACCTATTCCCTATTGCAGAGGAATCTCAGCAACTATTAATTCTTTATGTCAACTGTTTCCTCTTTTGTATATAAATTAAGAGCCATTTTTAAAAGTGGGAGAAAAAAATCCTTCAATATCTGAGAAAATTTCAAAAGGTTACTTTCCTGAAGAACATTCAACTAAAACATCAGAGGTTCTCAAAGCAATCAAGTACAACAAAAACAGAATACAGCAAGCAGTAATTACTTCTTTCATCATCTTCGAAGTCATATCTTGCATAGCTATTAGGCTCTGCTGTCCGTAGTGACCTCAGCCATGGGAAGTCTGTAATCATGGAATATGGGGCTCCGTCCACAACACCTAAAATAAGGAAACATACAGGAAGCCAATTTTTCCAGGGCCAATGACAAGATTATCAGGTTAAAGAGAATTTAAGGTGTGTTCTCCCTACTAACTCACCATCTAAGAAGCACTGTGGTTGAGAGGAGGGATCACTGAGCTTGATAACCAA
The DNA here is from genome assembly GCF_900497805.2 of Vombatus ursinus. Classification (NCBI taxonomy): domain Eukaryota; kingdom Metazoa; phylum Chordata; class Mammalia; order Diprotodontia; family Vombatidae; genus Vombatus; species Vombatus ursinus. Next base: position 2,177,391 of record NW_020954641.1, on the reverse strand, counting down.
GAGATATGGGTTCTACTTCTGTTTCTGGTATAGGCTAAATGTATGATTTGGGGAATCCCTGACTTTTTCCTCTGGACCTCAGTTTCTTCTTTTATAAAATGAGTGCATTTGACTGTCCTCTAAAGTCTTTTCTAGCTCTCATCATTCTACATTCTATGATCTCTTCCTTACTCTAGCATTCTCAGTCTTGTTCAAGGACTACTATTGTGAACTCCCTTCAAGGAAATGTATGTGAGCAGACCAACAGTCATTATTCCTTATGTCCTGCTATTGGAAAGGATATGGAATCAATCTAAATTCCTGGTTTTTGCCAAGTTTACCTTAATTGCTGGCTTAATGCCTATGTATCCTATACAAGCATCTGCACTTGCTCAGTCTTTTAAGGAAACAGATGTTTTTTTTTTGTGTGTGCAAACAACTCTTCAGGTCTCCAACACTTCATACTTACCTTCTAAAGTATAAATCTCTCTTCCCCAAGGGTACTTGGTATATTTCTTTAGGTCTCCTTCACTTCGTGTGGCTTCAGGAAAAAACTCATACTTAATGAGTTCCCTGTAGGCAAAGGGGAAAACACAGTATGAATTACAGAAGTGAGAATATTTCAAGGGAAAACTGCCTATGATGGAGGGCTGATTCCACTGTACCTATTTATATGCACACACAGCAAGCACATTCTAAGCCTCCTAAAGTGGAAAGATTGCTAGACTTTAAGTTGGGAGACTTGGGTTCAAATCCCGACTCTCTCACACACTAATATGATCTTGGCCAAGTCATTTCACTTCTCAAAAATTCAGTTTCTTCCCTTTTTAAAAAAAAAAAAGGTATAATAACCCCAGGAAGGCATTGAAAAAGTGTTTCATATTAAAGCACATTAAAAATGGGAGCTGTTACTAAGGTTTAAGAAGAAGAGAAATTAGCAAGAAAATGGCTCTCTCTATATCCTGGGTCTTTTTAAGAAACATTACAATGTTAGAAATTTCTAAACTAAATGAGCTCTTTTCTCTATGCATTTATTGTGAAAGATACATAAAAATAAGTACTCAGAGAAGCTGTCTTATATTTTTGAAGACAAGGGTTCTCATGAAGAGTGAGAGCTATTTTGAAAGGAATTATATGTGGTGGTTATGGTGTGAGGCCCTTCCTTACCAGGGAGTTACTGAGCACAGGAGGATGTGGAAGTATCAGGGTCATACAGGTACCAGTGCTTCTTACTAACTGACTGAGGAACATGGTATTTACTGTAGCCAATGAGCTATTAGAGAAATTAGAGATTAGGTGGGGGCAGGAGTTCTGGAAGAAAGAACCCATTCCAAGTTTAGGACCAAACTGAGGGAGCATTTGGTTTATGGTCAAGGGTATCATGAGGCTAAAATAAGATAACAGATATAAAGCATTCTGCAAACCTTAAAGCACTATATAAATACTAGTTATTATTATCATTATTATTATTATGAAAGCTTAGAGTCATCAGCCTGGTGATGACTTCATTTCCTTAGCCTTCTGCTGAGCTCAAACAATGCTTACAGAGCAATACAGGGGTATGCTGGTAAATGCTTTAATAATAGGAAGAAAAAATTGTATGCAAATACTTTTAAGTTTAATACACATTACTAATTCTTTCTCAAATCTAGATAATTAACAAAAGAATAGATTAAAGCCCTGATTTGTAGCATAGTGCTTACTGATTTCTAGTGTAAATGCTCATGCTGAAAATTTAACAATCAGTTTGTTAGAGATGGCTTTAGCACACCCCTGTTTATGGCGGTTCTTGATTTAAACATGGTAGAAGTCATGGGCCCATAAGGGTCACATTTGAATCTCTGATGGGGACAGTGGTAAGAAACAAGTTTAAATTAAGAAGCTTAGCATTACTCAGTTGCTAATGGTCAAATAACTGTTGAATGCTCTGATCTTCATATTTCTCTCACATAGATTATAAATCATTCTTTCTCTATAAGTAAACACCTCTATCAAAAACCTCAGTGTGGCTTGGAATGTGAAGGAAGACTGGGTACTTAAGGTACAGGGTGAAACAAAGTGGTAGTGAAGATCTGTGATCACACGACAAAGGCTGAGGCTTCAGGCAAGTCATGCAACCTCTCTAGATCTTAGTTTCATGGACTAGATGATTTATAAGGTCGCTTTCAATTCTAACATCCTATAATCCTAAGAATGTGACCTTGGTTATCAAGCAGTGGTTTGATACAGGCAGAATTCAAGAGGCAATGTAGTATCATGGAAAAAGAATTGATTTTCTAGTCAAAAGACCTGGTCCAAGTCCTGGCCCCAACACTTATTAGCTATGAGTGATGGGGATAATAACATCTGAAAAACCTACCCCACAGAGTTGTAAGGAAAGTGTTTTTATGAATCTTAAAAGTACTACAGAAATGTAAGTTATTAATTCAAGAAAGAAGCAAAGTAGGATAGAGTTCTTTAGGTACTGAGTCCTGTTCATGATTGGCTCAGGGATAGTTATGAAAATAAGATGGCTGCCTGCAGGTTTCATCATTTTTCATTCTAAGTTGAAAAAAATCACTCCCTGTCACTTATGCTTAAGAGGCTTCAGGTGAGTGTCCTCCCACAGAAACACAGAGGCAGAGTGGTTCACAGAAAGAAGGCTGGCTTTGGAGTCACAGGGCCTAGGTTTGAAGCCTGGCTCTGACAATGGCTATTTGTGTGGTTTAGGGCAATTTCTCTGGGCCTCAGTTTCCTCAGTTATAAAACGAAGGGATTGGATTAAGTGACAATTGAGGGTCCTGTCCCACTAATTGGACTATCTCATTGGCCTTTGATTATCTTAGCACCTGAGAGTCACCTGTGGGCACTGCTTCTCAAAAGCAGGAAGATCTTCAGGCCTCTCTAGGCCTCTCTGCAGATGGATACTTACTGATTGATGTTTGCTATTGTGTCCATCCAACTGCGAATGCGAACTTTGTTCCGCACATTGGGAGGATTACTGAATTCGTGAATGATACAGATGTGATAGGGATAAGGGCCGCTGAATATCTTCTGTTCCAAAGTCAGTGTGTCGACCTAAGGGGAAGGATACAGATGGAGGGCTCAGAGCCAAGATGGGTCAGGAAGGGAGAGCCAAAGGAACAGCAGAATTACCCCTCAGCGATGGGTACTGAATACAGGACAGCCCTTGAGTTCTAGCCTGGGCACTGTCACTTAACCAGCTGTATGGGTGTGGAAATATCACCTGCTTTCTCTGAGTCTTACAGCTTACTCAGCTGTAAAGTGGGAATAATACCACTTACCATCTGTACTTCATAGGGTTGCTGTGAGGAAGGTGCTTTGTTCAGCTAGAGAAATTTAAGCTCTTATTAGAAGGCAACATGGTATAGCGGAAAGAGCCCTGGACTAGAAGAAGAGGTTGGTTAGCTACTCTTGTGACTTGATGCAAAGGACATCTCTCCGAGCCTCAGTCTGCTAATCTATAAAATTAAAGGACTGGACTAGACTACCTCTAAGATCTCTTCCAGTCTTAAATTCTATGACCTATACTCTTACCTTTAGATTGTAAGCTTGTTAAAGGCAGAGATTATGTCTTTAATTTATTTTCTCCTTAATATCAAGCATAGTATTTGGCATATGTTGTTTATAAATAGTAAATGTCTATTATTCATTCAAATAAATAGCTTTTTATTATGGACCTACTATGTGTAAATGCATTGGTTTAAGTTGATAGGGGATATAAAAAGAGGAACAAAAGGACAGTCTCAGTCCTTAAGCAGCTACAAAATATAGTAGGGGGAATATGTAACTCATATTCTCAAGTATACTAAGACATATGACAAGCATGAATAGGCTGCATCTTACTACCAAAAGAACTGTGCGGAGGCAGCATAAAGGGCATTGTCATCTGAGAGACAAAGGACTGGAAAAGGAGGTGGGCTAGACATATGGTGAGAGTGAGAGATAACAGATAGACAGCCCACACGCACTTTGAGGATCCACGAAATGTCAAGAGATTTTGGGGAAGGTCCCCAATGTGTTGCAGGTAGGGAATTTATGGTGGGATGGCATGAGTAAGAGTTGGACAGGATGAGAAGGCATGGATGGATTGTAATTTGCACCATGGGAGGTTAACACCTACATCAATGAAATCACAGATCCACTGACATATGAAAAAAGCACAAGAGAAGCAAAAAGTGCTATGAGATGGAGAAATCACTTTCAGATGAGGAGGAAAAGGAAAGGCTTTCTGGAAGAGATAGCATTTGAGCTGGGCCTTGAAGGATGGGTAGAAAGTCCACAGATGAAGATCTAAAAGGCGAATGTAGGAGGGTGGAGTGATCAAAATGCAATACCATTAATCAAAAGCAGAGCTAACTACCCAATTCTTTGGATAATAGATGAAGAAGGGATTAGAGGTATAGGGCAGAGTATGAATAAAAGTACAGAGATGGGAAATTACGGAATGGGTAATTGCCAAGGATGGCAAGTAGATCATTTTGGCTAGGATGTAGAATAGGTGAGGAGGAAAGCAGGAGACAAAATTGGAAAAGTAGGTTAAAACCCTGGATATTAGTCCCTGTGTTCAAATCTGACCTCTGCCACTCACTATTTTGTGTAGCCTTGGGAAAATGCCACTTACTCTTTCTGGAGCCTGGTCTCCACAAAAAAAGAAAAATGAAGGGATTGGACTTCCAAGATCCACTCCAGTTCTAAATCTGACTTCATCTTTGTTTAGAAACCAAAAAGGATCCTTAGAAAGCCTTTGAGCAGCGATGTACACACATACATATACTCTCTCTCTCTCTTTCTCTTTCTCTCTCTTTCTGTCTGTCTCAACTGTCTACCACCAAGACCCATCTGGCAACAAGATAAATTAAAGGAAAGAGAATGAAGAAAAAGAGACAAGTCAGACCTCTACAACAGTCTAGGTGACAGGAAAAGAGGGTGAGCAACAGTGCCAATCTTCATCTGCCTGGCTGAACTCTAAGTGTTTAGAAAAACTCTACTGTGGTAGCTTTAATAGAGGACTCCAGGGTTCATTCTTAAGAAAAATATGTGGGGGGATAGTGTAAACGCAAAGCTCTAAAAAGTGAATGTATAGGAGTGGGGTGATCAAAAAGCAACCTCATTAATCAAAAGCACAGTTAGCACTACCTGCTGCATTGGGCGAAGGTATATGATCCGATTTCTTTCTGCAGGCATCCTTAGGATTTGATCTAGTACCTGATCCATGTTCAGTTTCTTGCACTGTGCATAGTCAAATCGGTTCACAATTGGTGCATTCTCAACTTTCAAGTGCTTCAGGACTCGACATCTTGTAGCTACAAAAGAAAACATAAAGTTCTAAAGTCCCAGCAATATAACCAAAGTAACACAGGAAACATGGCTTGTTTTGACTCATTCTGAAGACTAGCCAATCTTTTTAGACTAAGATGAAGTTGAACTCAGAGGCAGTACACTGCAGTACAAAGTGTGCTGGATTTGGAGCTGGAGAACCTGGGCTCAAATTCTGGCTCTGCTACTTGCATGACCTTTAGGCCTTATGTCTCCTTTGACGTGGGGAAATCACTTAAGCTCTAGGCCTCAGCTGCTTCATCTGTAAAATAACTGGTTGGAGAAGATGGCCTCTAAGGTTCCTTCCTGCTCAATTTCTATGATCTATGATTATCATGCTCATTTGTGAAATATTTTAAGGTTGTACAATGGTTTATCATTTCAACTTAATCTCACAACATTGTGGGATAGGGGGCATACTAAACATTTTTTTAAGAGTAAGAAAAGTAAGGAAAGGTGGGGTGATGACTTACCAAAAGTCACAAAACTAGAGTGTGACAGAGTTAGAGCCACAGCACAGTTTTTTTGACTCCAGGGCTCAATGGTCTTTTCCACCATACCAAATTACCTCTTTAGACCAATCACATGGTGCAAAAAACCTGGACAAAAACTTCACAACTGAAAGTGACCAGAACTAGTTGGTATGGGTGTTAACCGCAGTCCCATAAGGACTGAGAAAGTCGTGAGAATCCCTGTTGGAAGAAACCTCAGAGGCTGTCAGAACCAATCTGAGCAGGCATCTCTTCAATAACATCCTCAATAGATAATCAGCCTCTACTAGGAGGCCTCCAGTAACAGGGAAAATCACTATGCAGTTTAATTCTTAAAGAACAAAGTTATGGCAGAACTCATTTTCACTGTCCACTCTCTACAGACAAGTTCAGGTCTTCTGTGTGAATTCAGCACTTAACACAGGGTCCTACAGAGTTCATGCTCAGTAAGTGTTTGTTGAATGAATGAATTAATTTATGAAAGTACTGGTACTGAAAGTCTTAATCTACAAACTTTCATGGGCAAGAACTAGATTAACAAAAGGCCAGTTTCCATAAAGGAATTCTTGTCCAGGCCCACAGCAACACTAACATGGTAACAGAATAAAAAGGGTAAAGCTAGTATGTGACCACAACCCTAAGAGAATGTTGTATTGGGTAGAAAGGTAACGTGAGATAAACAGTATCTTGTCATTTGTTCTACAAACTCCATCTTCCTCCCGACAAGGCCTAGATTTAGTGCGGGCACGAGACAATACTATTGTATTCCTGACCCTTCCCTTATCACAGAAGGGATAGGTGATGATTCACACTAGTGATCAGGAGTCAATATATGGGGCCCAAGGGAAAGAATTCTTCTGGGGAAGATAGGGTATGCACCAGATTGTGATCAAGAACATAAACAAAATGTTATGTTGACTAGAATCTGAGTTCTTAGAGTAACTGAATCCAAGGGACTAGGCAGGAAGAGGTAGACAAAGAAATTTAAGGGCATAGCTAGGGAAGTCAGCAGAGTCAGGAAGCACATCCTACAAAGGGTAGTGGAAGGCATCAGTGAGATGACATTCATCTCATATCACTTTTATGCCTAAGGCAACGTTTTGAAGTACTAGTCACATCAATTTTTTTCCTCTGCTTGAAATCTATAGTTTTCTTCATCCCAAAAGGAACTGGACGGAGAGATCAAGACAGAATATTAAAACACTCTTGGTGCAAATTTGAACCAAACTCTTGGTGCAAAGTAGCCTTCTTCTGAAAAAGGGCAAAAAACTAAGGGTACCACCAAAAGCTGCAATCCTACATAAGGGCCCTTTGAGAAAGGAAGAGATGTTACCATCCCAGTCAGTCTTCAAAGGGGATTGTGATAAAACCTCATTGTGTTAAAAGCAATCCAATATCTCAAGGATCTAAAATCTGAGGTAGGGCTACTACTACAATTTCCCAAGGTACATCATGTAACTCTCACTTTGTTCAGACGGATTAGATTAACAAGTATTTGGGAAGAGAAACAAAATCTCCAAGTTGAAAGAGAATTCATTGGTTAATCTATTCCTATCTGAAGAGGAACTGTCTCTACAATACCCTGAAAGACTTTCACTAAACCTTCCCTATCTGGTAAGTTACCCCATTTTACTTCAGTAGAGTTCTAATGGTTAGGGTTCACCCATATTGATCCGAAACCTGCCTAAAGGCAAACCTCAACTTCTCTCCATCCTTCACACTGTTCTTTGTTCTTTCTTGGAATAAGCAGAACAAGTCCAATTCTGCTTCCTCAAGACAGCCCTTTAACAACCCTTTAAATACTTAAATAAATAAAGATCGCACTTAAGTGCCCCACTTCTTCACGAAGTTTGCTCTTTTCTAAGTTACAAATTTGTAGTTCACTCAAATGATCCATGTATAGCATGGTCTCTAGTCTTCTCTCCATGCTGATGGCCTTCTTCTAGACCTGCTCCTGCTTATTCTCTTCAGCTTCTTCCTAAAATTGGCATCCCAGCCCTGGTCTGTCCAGCAGGATTAACCTCATTTTGGGCACTAAGCTTCCAGTATAATAGTAGGGCAAACAGGTGAGTAGGAAAAATTTTAAAAATCTAAAACCATGCAATTTGAAATACGGACTACTAGACTTAATTAAAAGGTTACCCATAAGATTTTAAAGTCCTTGAGGGGAGGGAACATGCCTTAGTTAGCCTTAACTCTCATTTAATACAACTCTTTGCACATTTCTGGGAAGTCAGAACCTATGTTTAATCAGTTAGGGAGCCCCTTCTATTCTACAATTACAGAACTGGAGACTTACCTGAGGAGTTGAGAGGGTAAGTGACTTGCCTAGCCTCACACAGCCAGTATATGACAGAGACAGAATCAGAATCCAGGTCTTCCTGATTCCAAAGTTGGTCCTCCATGAACTATAATATGGAACTTCACAATATGCATACAGTTGGCATTTAATGATGCTGAGCCCCTACTTCATAGATGGACGTGTTATTACATAGTAAGGGGGTAGGGAAGAGGACTCTATTTCCAACCCAGTCTAGTTGATATAATCAGAGAAAAGGGCAGATAACAGAAGTAATGGTATTACTTGATTAAACTAAGTGCAAAAACATGTCTACACTCTTATCTTTTTATAGTGTAAACATTTTTCTCTGACTGAACTAAGTTTGGTACTGGCTAGCAGAAGACTGGCCACAACCTTGGTAGCCTTTAAAAAGCTAAGCCTACGAGTTAGTGTAGTGCCAGACAGGAGGAGGAAGAGCAGTACGAAGATATCACAAGAACCAAGATATTATGGCTCTGAAGTTCTAGAATCATGAGTTGCCATGGCCAAATGAGCTCCCTCAAAGTGTGCTTCAGTATTAGTGTACTCTAGGTCTGTGTCTACTTTTTATCCAAATGCTCTAGTCTGGAAGATTGCACTCCATTTTATGTGGGAAAATATTTTGTAGCTATTGTTGTTACTATGCCATTTTAGTAAATGTCTTTGCTTTGGGCTATACCCACTAGCTGACTATTAAAGGTAAACTCACAGCTGGGGGCTTTTAAGCTACAGTTTTAAAAGACTCCAAGAGTACCTGTAAAACTTATGAAAGTAATCACACCCTCCTACCTCCCAAACTGCAAAAAAAAAAAAATTTAGTGCCAACTTGGAGAAGTAGCCCTGTATCACATAGCCAGTACATGTCACAGGCAGTACTTGAACCGAGGTCTTTCTGACTCCAGACATGGTCCTCTATGCACTAATCACAATGTCTTACACTATGCATATGGTAGGTATTTAATAAATGTTGCTGAGCCCCTGCATAGAAGTTTTGTGCTTATGTTCACCTCCTACTTATCCCCTTGGATTTATACATAAGTCTTTACCTCATGGGTAAAGTAGCCTAAGAGAGATGTAATTCGTTTTATATCACTCTAAGACATAATTAAGACTACAGCTGGAAATCATGGGGAAAAGGGAAGGATAATGGAAGGGATGAGTATCTATAAATCATATCTATATAAAACAAGGACAGGTTGCCTCAAGAGGTCATGACTGCCTAATCAATGAAGTTTTCAAACCTGATCTCTGGTCAAAGGTACTTAATGAGGGGATTCTAGACCATGGCTGAAAGGTCTGACTAGACTACTTCTAAGGATACTTACAACTTTTATAATACTATGATCTCTTCTCTGGTCTTATTACAGGTTTACTTAAATTCTTACACAAATAAAGAAGATAATAATAGGAGACAAGAAGTTGCTCATGTGGCCATCCTGTTTCCATTAGGTTAGTCTAGAAGTACATCTAAACCTGGTCATAGGGAAAAACCCACCATACTTGGGATCACAGGATCAGAAAGTTAGAAGAAACCTTAAAGATCACCTAGTCCATATACAGTCTGTTGCCAGGCCGATACATGAAGACTTTCCATTTGGTAAGCCTTAACGGAGCTGGTGCTCAGCTGGTACAGCCTTTGAGAACACAGGACCTTGGTGTTTTTTGTTTGTTTTTTTGTTTTTTTTTTAAACCACATGGTCAAGAAATGGTGGAAGATTTTAAAGTAGGACTTTATTATCATGATTAACTTCCAAAGAGATAGGCTATTTTATTTATTATGCTAATCACAAACATAAAAAATTTGATTTAAATTTCATTCATACAAGGACTCTGTTTGAGGCAGTTATAAAAAGACCACGAGCTCCAACATAATCACTAACGAAGAACCATTTTAGGCACAAAGATATGATTAGGAATGATGGGAAGCCATGATTACTCTTTGGTAGAGTTTGGACAGACATTCCTCAGGTATGGAATCACCTATATCCAAAAGGAAGTGCTAGAAGTTTTTTTCCCCCCTTATGACAAAATCCAGATTCTAATCAATTAGCAATGGCTATAACTGTATACTTTCTCTGTCCCTATGTTGAAATACTATGTTGACTCTTTAATAATCAATCATGCACATGAAAATTTACTTTTAAAAGATGCTCATGTTCATAACATAATGATCTAATATGTGTATATATGTATATACATATATACATATGTATGTATGTATGTGTGCATGTATGAGCTCTTGGTACTAACAGAGCAAGTATTCCAGACCTTAGATATAAATACCTACCATGAATGAACATCATCTTAGGACAATCTTTTAGTACTAGATCTGTGATTCCACAGTTGGTCAATGTGATTCCAACAAGATTTTTGGACTTCAAGACAAGAACCTGTTGATAATGAAGAACAAAATTGATACAAAGCAAATTAAAATTCCAATTTATTATTTAGTATTATTTTTTCAAATACTATGTTTCCTTATAACCCTAGAATCACTTTTGTCTCCTCCCTTTCCCACCACATCCAAAGAGTAGTCCAGTTTTGTTGGTTCCACCACCAAAATAGCTATCCACTGTTCTCTCTTCCAATATCACTGCCATAACTCTATTCTAGACCCTTATCTTTTATCAAAGGGACTGTTCTAAAAGCCTCCTAAACGGTCCTTCTCTAACCAGATTCTCCCATCTCTGGTCACATTTTTTCAGAAAGCTTTCACAGTAATTATTTCTAATGCACTCCCTGATCACTGTGGGGGCCATCTCCAGTAGTCCTGATCTATATCTTGCCACTGGACCCAGACGGATCTGGAGGAGAGAGTGAGGCTGGTGAATTTGCACAGCCCTCCCTCACTTAAATCCAATTCACTTGCAAAACATAGCATCACCTTGCTGATGGCATGATCCTCTTCAAGAACGAAGGATAAACAAGCAGTGAGTTTTATGGAGCTGATATACTGGGGACCGAACTGGCCAGTTCTAATTGGGCAACACAGATCCTGTCCTATCCTCTCCTTCCTCTCCCTCTGTTCACATGGGGAATCATGGGCAGGTGCTCTGCCCAAAAGAATGTAAATTTTGATCGCTGAAACCTTGCAAAATATCTTGGAGTTTACAGGCTAGATTTCATTTGGAAGGACCATGCCTTAAACCCAAATCACTCTGGCTCCCACGGACTGGCCAACAACAGGTCACAACCCAAGCCCCCTTGGTCACTGTTTGGGCCCTGAAGAGTGAATGTAAATAGCAACTGTTACTCTTTTGGCCAGAAATACTGAGGGTCTTCCCTTCCTAGGTTGATTTTTTTTTTTTTTACTAGTTAAAAAAGGCCATTCTTTGCTTTATTTCTTACCCAGCCTTAATCACTAAATGGGGTTGTCTCAGTCAAACTAAGACCTGGGAAAGACCTTAGCTTAAAAAGGCCAAGGTCTCCCACTGCATCCAGGGCCATCTCCAGTCCTCCTGATCTATATCTGGCCACTGGACCCCAGATGGCTCTGGAGAAGAAGGTGAGGCTGGTGACTTTGCACAGCCCTCCCTTACTTACATACAATTCACTTATAAGTCACGGCATCAACTTCCTGATGTCATTGACCTCTTCAAGTATGGAGGACAAACAACAAGCCTGATCATTGTCACTCCTCTATTTGGAAACCTATAGTGGCTCACCACTGCCTAATGATTAAGAATGAACTGACGCTGGTATTCAATCAGTCCTCCACTATCTGGCTCCAAACTACTTCTTTTGAGTGTTTTCTCATATTATTCTCCTTTTCTATATTTAAAGTTTCAAATTAAAGAAACTGCTCTCTATCTCCTATTCTTATCTTGCTTTCTCTAGTCTATGTTCATGATATCCTCCACAGCTGGAACAGAGCTCTTAACACCCCTCTTCAGCTGCTGAAGTTCTTCCTTTCCTTCTTCAGGTGCTACCTCCACTACAAATCCCTTCCTAAACTCCATCTTACTAACTGTATTTCTGTACCTGGGACTCACTAACCCTCCAATAGAGGCCATGCTATATGTGAGATTTTAACAAATACTTCAAAGCCCCATGACTACTTTTTATTGTGTTTAGTACCTTCATTGACACGTATAACCCCCTCCATGCCTTGGCATATGGTTTCTGTGAGTTGTCGTGACTGGAAAAAAAATCACTATCCAATGATCGATCATCCTTCTAGTAATGAGCCTCTTTGAACCGACTTTCACTAGTTACACTACCATGTGTTTGTACTTCTAGCACCTTCCAGCTTAGTAGGAGCTGCCAGACTTTGCTTTCTGCTAACAGAAGCCTTGGAGAGCCCAGAGTCACCTTCAAGCCAAAAGCGTGCTGAAGGAATAATTACAGATAGATAGGATAAATTATACTCAAAGAGCATTCAAGGTCCTCTATAATCTGTGATCCTAGGATTACAAATTTAGTATTCTTTCTACTACATTATGCTTATATTTTCACTGCAAGACAAAGAAATGATACAGTTACGTTCTCATGAGTGTGCAATGTAACTCAGCTTCTACTGTACAAGAAAAAAAACATTTTTTTGATTAATCCAAAAAACAAAGGGGTGTCACCTGCACGTGATCATCCTCGATAACAGGATCACTGGTGCTTGTGGATTTATCAGCTGTCCTTTTCCGCTTCATGGCATGACGTGGCTTTGGTTTGGCAACCTCTGGAAGGGCAGGGAAAAAATAATCTATTTCAGTATCACTTCTTTCTTTTACATTCTCTCCCTTGTTGACCTCAGCTAGTCCTATGTCTTCAATGATCACATCCAAGAAGATAATTCTCCACTCAATAGATCTATGCTTGACCAGATTTCTGGACCTAAAATTCCACCTATAAAAGCCACTGACACCTTAAATTCAACATTTCCAAAACTGAACTCATTGTCTTCGTCACCACCAATTTATTTTCTCCTCCTGATTAATAATACCACCATTCTTATAGTTATCTACATTTAAAACACTGGGATCACTGCAATCTTCCCTTTCGCCTATCTTCCCTACTTTCAAAGAACCTTAGAGCTGAAAGGGACTTTAAAGATCATGTAATCCACCCACTCATCTGATGTAAGAAATAGCTTCTATAAGACTTTAGAGTTGAGATATATTGAATGAGAAAGAAGGTGGGAACTGTTCGATAATGTACTACAAAGAAGTAACATTCAGTAGACAGAAAAAAAACAAAAACAGGAAAAAGTACTGTTTATGAAAGCTAGGTGAAGGAGAAAGGAGTGGTCAACTATATTAAAAGCTGCTGAAAGATTGAAGGATGAGGACTGATAAATAAATCAAATGGATTTAAGAATTAAAGGACTATTTATAATCTTAAAGAAAGTAGTTTCAGTGAGGAAGTAGGATTGGAAACCAAACTGCAAAGAGTTGAGGAATGGGAGATGAGGTTAAGAAACAAGGGTAAGTGATTCTTTTAAGGAGTTTAGCTGTGAAAAGGAGAAGAGCTATAGGATGATAGTCTAGTGAAGGTTCTTTTAAGGATGGGGTGGCCTGGACATATCTATAATACAGCAGAGAAGGAACCAGTAAATAATGGAGAGGGGTGGAGGAGACAGAGGAAAAGCTCCTAGAGGCGACTGAAGGGCCAGTCTTGGCAAGATGAGCTACCTCTTAACCAGAGGCTGTAAAACAGGGCAGAAGACAGAATGGTAAATGGTCTCTATTTTCTTACTCCAGTTAACTGTACAATTCTAACTTTTTGCCTTTGTCTTTAGTTTAACCCCCCCCCCACCCCCCTTGCAACCTGTACCTCCTACCTTGGCTAACAGAGTGACATTCAAATAGTCATCAACTTCTATGGATTCTTATTTCACAAACTTTCATTCTGCTTGAGCTAGCTACAAGTCAACAACTACTATCCTTTAAGTGACTGGTAGGCCTAACCATCTGGCCCTGCACTGAATTCTAAGGACCTTTCTTTTTGCCCTACCTCTGCAGCCACAAGATGCTACCATCCAATCTGGTAACGCATCTTAAGAACCTGGGGGTCTTGCCACTCACCCCAATGCTAAACCCCTCAGGTCACCTAAGCCTTGCCAAATGACCTGCTAATGTACATTAAGAACCCAGATCTTTGCTATGTACCCCAATGCTGAACCCCCAGGATCCCTGGGTCTTGCCATCTCTTGCACCATAACATTCTTATGACTTCTAGTCTTTTCTGTTCGCCCTGCAGGTGTTGTATGTGTTGTCTCTCCTACATGGAGTGTGAGCTTGAGAACAAGGGCTGTCTTGCTTTTTCTATTGCAAAAATTGTGTGTCACCAGTTCTAAATCACAGTTCTTGGCAAACAGTTAAGTGCTTAATAAAGGTTTTTTTTCATTCATTCGCCTCTATTACACCACTGATAATCACATCATCCAAACTTATTATAACATCTGTATAACTAGTCTTTTGCTTCTAGTTTCTTTTCCCTTCCATTTAAGTCACAAACTGTTGTCAGATTAGATTCAACCCCTTCCACAGTGTGGCCTCTACCTTTCCAACTCTTAACTCCTTATACTGCTCACAACTTTCACATTATCTCTCTACACACTATGCCATAGCCAGACTGAATTTGGAGTTAGAGCACCTGGGTTCAAGTCCTGCCTCTGTCACAACCTGGGTGACCTTTTTCAAGTCACTTAACCTCTCTGGGTCTGTTTCCTAATCTGGAAAATGAGGGGACAGATAGCCTCCTTTCAGTTCTAAATCTATGATGCTATGGTGATATTTGTCACTTGAATACATTTTATATTTTCCTATTTCTATGCCTCAGCTTTTGCAGTTCCCTATCCCTTTATGACTCAATGTCCTTATTTATAAAGTAAAGAGGCTGAACTAAGTGATTTTAATTTCTTCCAGATCTGAGTCTTTGAAACTAAGCCTAATTATGACCCCTTATCAGGGAAAGAACTGAGCACTGCATAATAACAATTTCAATTGCTACAGGGTTTACAGAATTATCAAGTTCTCTCTTTACAATATGCCCAGTGAAAGTAGGTGGATCAAGTGTTATCCTCTAAGAAAAGAGGTGAAGCTACTTTGCCTAGGTCACTTAGTTCGTTACATGACAGTGGGGATTCTGACTCAAGTCTTTTGACTCCCAATATTCCATTATACTCTGATGTTAGGCCCTGATTCTCCAGTGTAGAAGATGACACTGCCAAAGCATTACCTTTAAAAAGAGAGGATGAGAAAAAGGCCACTTCTCCTTTCAAAGGCTATTCTTTTCATTCTGAATAGCACTGTAATAGAGTCAGATATTTTTAAAAAAGTAACTAGTACTCTAGGAGCTTATCTTTGATTTTTAATTTTTTAAATTTCTTAAGGAAACCCTGTGTTTGCAGAGAAACAAAATATAAGTGGATCTAAATTTTGTGTAATTACAGAGATAGTATAGCACAGTGAAAACAAAATTGGATTTGGAATCACAGAACCTGGGTTTTATTTCTCCCTCTACTACTTAGTACCTGTATGACCTCATGACATCTTTTAGCCTGTTTCCTTACCTGTACCCCTAAGGTTCATTCTAGTCCTAAAATATATTCCTATGAAAGAGGCTGTCAACACAAAAGTTGTCCCATCTCAATCCCAAGAACAGTTTTATTCAATTTAAAGTTAAGGTCAAGTAATTATCAACACTCTTTATGCAGCAGAGCTGGAATTTCAGAAATCTAGAATCAGAAAGAAATGACTTCCCCAAAGCCGTAAGAGTCAGTAAATACCAGGGGTCTCTTATTCATGGTTCTTTCTACTAAGCCATCTTCCCAGCAAAAGTTATTTAATAAAACTTCCAGGTTTTATTCCTGCATGTTGCTGGCTTCCCATTGTTTTGACTAAGATGATCAGAAGTCTTCCAGTGACTCCCTATTGCCAATCTGGTAAAGTTTAAACTCCTTAATCTTATATTTAAGGTTTTACACAAATTAAATTGGTGCCACTCTTCCTTTAGGTAGGCTTGTTTCACATTCTCTTCTCTGCATCTATGATCTTGCCTAATTGGTCTGCTGGCTGCTTCCATATACACTCTACTCTTATCCATCTCCATCCTTCTGTTTATGCTATATCATTAAGGCTATGAACTCCTGGAGAGCAGGGACTTTTTTTTTTGCCCTTTTTTGTACCCTCAGTGCATAGCAGAGTGCCTGGCACAGAATAGGCATAAGAAATGCTTGGTGACTTGACTATTGTCTTGATTCCCCTTTTAAAATCCAATGTGAATGCCACTTTCTCCATGGAGCTTTCTCTGACTCTCCCTTGGTTATGACCCTTTCCTGATCACAGCCCATTAGAATAATTTAGTTGCACCTCACTTATGTACTTAAAACACTTAGGACTTCATATTATAGTTATCTGTGTGTTACATCCCCTAGTAGAACTTAAGTTCTATTAGGCAATTTTGTATTGACCTCAATGCCGAGCACAGTAGGTATTTAATAAATGTCTGATAAAATACAACTCAAAATAATTTAACTCTTAAATATGTTGTTTCCAATTTCACTCACCTGAAATTTCTCTTTCCCAAATTACCAATGATCTCTTAACTACCAAATCTGGTGGTCTTTTCTCAGTCTTCACTATTGACCACTCTCTCCTCTATGGGTTTTTTTTAATACAGCTCTCTCCGTTCTCTTTCTACCTGTCCAACAGTCTCTTCTCCATTTATTTTGCTGACTTATCATCCATGTCTTGCCCCTTAATAGTGGGGATAAGCTCTGTGCAAGATAGTTTTCACAGAAGAACATGAGTGCCTTGACTGTTTCTGTTTTTCCTAAATCTCCAGTGCTTAGCACAGTGCATAGGTAGTGCTTAATAGCTGCTTTTTGATTAGTGACCTCATCAGCTCCTACAGGTCCAAATTTATATTTGGCCCTCGTTTCTCTCTTGAGCTGAAGCCTCACACCATCAACTTTTAGATATTTCCAACTGAATGTTCCATAGGTATCTCAAACTTAGCATGTCTAAAACAGAGCTCATTATCCTTTCCCCAAAACTCACCCCTCTTCTAAACTTCTATTTTTTTTTTTTAGTTTTTAATGGCATCCATTTATTCAGTTTTTTTAATGAAATCTGTATCTGATTATGATGTGTTCTCATTTTTTTATTATTTTTATTTATTAACAATCACTTCCATAAGCTTTTGAGTTTTAAATTTTTCTCCCCCTCCCTCCCCAAGACATTGTGCAGTCTGATATAGGCTATCCATATACATTCCTAATAAACATTTTCACATTAGTGATGTTGTAAAGAAGAATTAGAATCAATGGGAGGAACCACACGAAAAAACAAAACAGAAGAAGAAAATGGCAAATGGTATGCTCTGATCTGTATTCAAACTCCATAGTTCCTTCTTTGGATATGGATAGCATTTTCCATCATGAGGCCTTTGGAGATGTCTTAGATCCTTGCAAACTTCTCTTTTGTCTGTCAAGGATATCAACATTCTAGTTACTTATGCTGGTAACAGCTGAGTCAGTATCCACTTTTCCAATCAGTGCCAAATCTTCCCCTTTCTACCTCCTCAACAACTTACATCCACTTCTTTCTCTCTACCCACAACCACCACTCTAATTCACGCATTTGTCCACTCTCACCTAGACCACTGTATTCTTTGTTTTCCTTGTCACAACTTTCTCTCCCCTCCCCAATGCATCCCATACACATCTGTCAAAATGATATTCTTAAAGCACAGATCTGGCTATTGTCACTCCTGTGGTTCCCTACTACCTTTAGGATCTATTTCTAACTTCACTGTTTGACATTTCAAGTCCTTCCCAACATGGCTCCAATCTACATTTCCAGGTTTAATACAGACTGCTTCCCTTCACACACCCTATGGCCTGGTTATACTGGAGAAAAGGAATACACCACAATTCACAAGGAACCCAAGAAAGACCCAGAACATAAGTTTTAAAGTACCATTCAGTTTGATGCAAATGTACCAAATAATGAGATTATATATAACTAGAGTTCATAGAATCTGAGAGTTGGAATTAGAGTTCTTTGAGGTCATCTAGTTCTACTTCCTTTACATAAAAGACTGAAGTTCTGTAGATGGTCCAGGATTGGGTGGTATCTGAGAGATGAACAAAATATCATTCACAGGCCCATAAGAAAGATCAAGAGGAATAATATAAGTTTCTATGTTGTTGTGATTACTCAGAATTTTTCAAGTTGGCCTAAATATAATAACCTTTAAGTATGATTTGACTATAAGGTTACTTAAGACACTGAGAGAAAAAAAAAGATAACTGTCCATAATCACTGGAGACTAAGACTCAATGTAAAAAGGGATGTCCTAGTAAATTACAAGATCTCAAACTCCAGTTTTTTCTTATCAAGGCAGTAACTTCTTGTACTGGAAAGGAGAACCCTTTTTTTTTTACATGCCCTGCAATACCTCCAAATACTTTCTCATGCCCACCCAATCTAGTTTTATCTTATGCTATTCTCCTTCACTTGTTTAGTAGACCTCCCATTCTCCCAATTCTTGTCCTGCCCTCTCTGGTCTCCCTCTTAGCTCACCCCATACAATCCTGAAATGGACTTCCAAATACCATCTTCATTTGAAGTCTGTCCCTTTCTTCAGGACCCAGCTCAGAAGTGTCCTCTTCCTTGATGCTCCCCAGGTTAATGTTACTTTTCTCTCCTCCAATTTCTTCTTGTACTCTGCCGAGCTAGTTCTCTTGTTTGTATCTTTCTTTCCCTTGCATCACTTATCTGTCTACACTTTTCTTCCCCTATTAAATTATACTCTTTTGAGAGCAAGGCTTATTTCATATCTGTCTTTGTATTCACATTAGCAATGGTAACAATTATAGATCTCATTTACATGGTGCTTTAAAGATTCCAAGACTCTTTTAAACATTATTTCATAGAGGCATCCTGGCTTAGTAGACTGAAAAACATCTGGATTCAAAATCCTGCCTCATACCAGCCTCTGAGGGTCACAACCTCTCTGTGCCTCAGTTTCCTCATCTTTAAATTGAAAAGTCTAGATGGCTTCTTAAGATCCTTTTCTGAGCTACATCTCTGATTCTATGACACAATAAACCTGTGAAATAAATTCTATATGCATTATGCCCACTTAACACATGAGGAAACAGGTTTAGACAGGTTAAGTGATGTGCTCATGGCTATACAGTTCCTAAGTAAAAGAGTCAGAATTTGAACTCAAGTCTTTCAAACTGCTGCAAACCCAGCAACTTTTCTACTACACAATGCTGTCTTCCCAAGTTTCTTGCACTACAGATACTTAATAAATACTTAAATGAATGGAAGGCTTTAGTATGGAACATATGGATGACTTTCTTCTGAAAGCCTTAGGTGAATCCCCCCCCAACATCTGGATAACAATATTCCCTAATTCAAGAGCAGTGTGGGATTTTTTTTTCCTATCATTTTTTGGGGGAAGGGAGGGGCAGGGTTTAGCTTTGAAATTCAGAGAACCAAACAATGATTTAGCCAGCTTCTGTGATACTTAGAAATCTATGGTTGCAAGCTTTCTTGGGGAGCAATAAAAGGGATTCCAGGTTGAGATGGAAGTGATCACCTTGGACTAATGATGTGTGTAAGCCATCACCCAAACCTAAGGTCTAGATGCCCCTGCAAAAGATTCTAGATCTAAAATCCCTGAAGTTATTCACTAATACTGCTTCTTTTTTTGGGGGGGGGGAGGAAAGAAGGAAAAAACTACCTACAGTGCTTAATATGAGTAGAAGTGGGGTGGAGCAGACAGAGAACTGGTCTCTTAGTCAAGAAGACCTGGGCTCAGTCCTGCCCTGAAATATCCTGAGGCTTGGTGACTTTGGGCAAGTCAGTGAAGCTCCCAGTGGCCCTTTTTAAAAGATTCTAAGTCGCAGAAAAAGTGTCAAATTGTAGTAATAGAGGAATTCTCTCAGTGAAAGCAGATGAAATCACAAGTCTGGTGAAAGAAAAAAAAAGGAAGGGGGGGTTCTATATACATGAGTACATATTGTGAGAAATTCTATAATATAAATTGAGGCTCATTAATTTTACCTAAAAATCTAAATTCTATAATATAAATGAAAAATGTTTTAGAAACGTACAAGTATTTTTGAAATGTCATTTTTCTTGTTTAAGAAACTTTCACCTTCTGTTCTAGAAATTTGATGCTAGCAAATATTTCAAACCAAAGAATCTACTTTAGCATTAGAGTCCCATCTTGTGGCTATTTAGGATACTGCTCCTGAAGACCATGAAATCCTTAGTCCTTGGCTGGGTTCCCCCAAGATTGCTAGCATAAATGTGTTTTGGGGTCAAGAGAATTAAAGAGAAGTGAAGGCAGTTCATCTTAGACTCTATGAGTTAGAAGGGGCCTTAAAGGTCAAGTCTTCCTACCCAGCATAGGAATTGTGTCTACAATGTCTCTTCAAGAGGCACATAGCAGAAGAGCTCATGACTCAGCCTCTTGTGTGTCATGAACCCTTTTGGATTTTGAGGAAGTCGACTGGCCCCTTCTTGGAATAGTGTTTTTAAATGCATAAAACAGGCTGCAAAGGAAGCCAATTAAATAAGAATACAGATATCAAACTAGTTAAAAATCAAAAATAAGTTCATGCGTGAACTCCTGGCCCAGGGGAAAAAGTTCTGAACTCTACATCAGAAGGCCAAGCCCTTCTTCTGCCACATCCTGGTTGTATAACTTTGGTGCAAGTCGTTCACTTCTCTGAGTCTCAGAATCCTCATGGAGATGATAATAACTGCAATACCTCCTCTCAAAGTCCTTGAGGGAAAATCATGATATGGGCATGGGAGTTACTTTATAGGCTGTTAATCAATTTTTAGCTGACGAGGCAACATAACCCCTCTTAAGACCTATCATTCCACTGTTGTACTGCTTTATTTATGAAAACACTCTTTTCTTGTATTTGAAGCCAAGGGCTTATATATACTTTTAAAATTCATGACTTTAGTCCAAATACTCCATCTTCTTCAGCTATTCTTCCTATGACTTGGTTTCTAGATGTCTCATTCTCATTATCCTTCTGTCTTCTTCTATCTCTCTTCTTAACCTTAAAGAATATTTCAATTCTCTATTAGAGCCAACTGAAGTACTTAACTGAAGTACTTAAAAATATTTATTAAAAAATTTTATACTGTTCTTAATTTTAAAAGTTTCGTGCTGATATTTTACATTTCACTAAATAATGCAAACTGGTTGCTCTGTGTGTGTGTGTGTGTGTGTGTATGTGTATGTGTATGTGTATGTATATGTATATGACCTTCAACTGAAACATGGTTCCCCATTCCTGCTTTAAAGAAAAACGGCTTACAATCTTATCACTGGAAGGGACCTTAAAGGTACCCACTCCAAATACTACTACAACAACCACTTAAGGAATAGCCAAGGTTGGCAGAAAAACTTTCCAATACTAATTTCTTAAGCGTTAGCACTATAACAAAGAGACCACCAACGTCACTGACTTTGGGTCTTCAGAGGTCAAAGACAAAATTCTTCAGATAAGCAAGTGACTACTCATGTTTAAGGTAGCCATATTGTACCAGCTTCAGGATTTCTACTGGAACTGAGGCCTCTTATAAGAAATTCATCTACATTTGCCCTGTGGAATCATAAATAAATGGTAAAGTGCATAAAGGTGGAGCAGGGCTTATGCTATACATAAATAGGATTCTCCCCACCTCCCAACCACAGAAAACAGATGCTTTTATTATATAAAGGAATGGAAGTCTGGGATGTTCTTGGCTTTTACAATGTAGCTAAGTCACTGATTAGCACTGCCATATAATTTTTTTATTTCAGAAATTTTTAAGTTGCCCTCATTTCTTGTTGGTGCTCCATGTGTCAAGCTCCACTAGGAAAAAAATCACATTCATTAGTCCAAACTAAACAGTCTGAAACAATGGGTATTTCTCAAGACATAAGACAAATTAAACCAAGTTATTAATCCTTACTTTTTCCCTCCTTCAAGTTCTTGAATTATTCTTCTATGGAGGCAATTTTTGGTGGTTTCACGTTGCATTTAATGATGATAGCTAGCATTTAGTGTTTTAACCTCATTTGCGGTTAAACAACATTGTGAAGGAGGAGATACTATTATTATCCTCATTTTACAGACTGAGAAGAAAACAGTGGCTGAAAGGTTAGGAGACTTGCCCAGGAGCACACAGTTTTTTAAGTAATCTGAGGTTGGATTTGAACTCAAGTATTTCTGGCTCCAAGGCCAACACTGTATACTATGCCACCAAGCTGTCTCTATACTTCATGTGATTTCCCACTAGATTGTGAAACTCTCTAATAAGAAGCTTATTAACTATTAATGGCATGTCTTTGCCAATCTTCCTGTTTCAAGGACAACTGGCTTTTTTTTTTTTTTTTTTTAGAAAACATGACACAGTGGAACCAATGACCCTGTCATGGGTAAGAACACTTTAATTTTTCACAAAGCAAAACCACCACAAGATTAGAACAAATAGATTTAACATTTTAGAAGGCCTAAAACAACTACAAAGATTTCTGCTTTTCAATGGAGGATCAAAGTGCAAAAAGAATACAGAAGCCTACACTGTAACAAGAAAAAGTTCATTCCTTGATTAATTTAGATTTCTGCTCTTAAAAGCCTTGCAAAACTGATCAGCAAATAAGGTCCTAACTTGTTTTAAAGGTTACATAGCTAATACTATAGAATGACACTGTGTTAGAACTAGAAGAGAACTTATAAAGTCCAACACTCTTGACTGGCAGAAGAACAAAAAGGATTTGACCAAGGTCATTAAGCTAGTAAACAGCACGGTGGAATTTCAACACAAGTTTTCTGATTCCACTCTAGAGTACACTATGCTGCTTCTCCCAAATAATAAAAATAAGTTACCCCCAATTTAAAGATGAAGGAACAAGTTCATAAGTTTAAATGATTTAGGTAAGATATAAAAAGATATAAAGTTAAATGGCAAAGGCTGGGACTCTAATCCATATCCTTCTGACCAAATCCAATGCTCTTTCCCTTATGAGTTACTTCATAAATTTAGAGCTATGCTGCCTATGTAGTCATGAGTGCAAGTGGTTATTTCTAAAGCATTTCAGAAAATGTTTTAGGAGCGTCTTCTCCTTAAAAACAAAAGTCAATACCTATTAACCACTCTGAAAACTTTTAAGTGTTATGCAAATAAACTACTGTGATATTTGACCCCAGAAAATAGTTCAATCTTTACTGTGACTAGTGAAAGAGACAAGGGGCAGGTCAAACCACAGAAGCAGGGTTGTCTTTTTCCATTAATCATTTACTTGAAAATGCAGGCAATTATAGGAAAGGAGGGAAGAGAAAGTTTTATTAACATTAATACACATCAGAAACAAACTTGAATACACAATCAGTCAATGAAGCATATTAGAGTACTGGATTTACAGCCAGAAAATCTGGGGCTTGAGGTCTGTCATCATTTGCTAGGTGTGTGACTGTGGGCAAATCATTTAACCTCTCTAAACCTCAGTTTCCTCACTTGTAAAATATATATAATACTTCAGCATCTATATTAAAGGTCTTCTACAATAAAAGTTACTTTGTAAACCTTAAATTACTTCACAAATGTGAAAAATTATTAATAACAATACTAATAATATATATGAAATAATTTATTCTCAAAGCAATGGCATACGGTGACTTAATGTTAGGAATTTCAAGGTCCCTAGATGAAAAGCAATATATTTTAACGTGCACATAAAAAAAAGTATATGCTACAGTCAAGAATAATTAGCATGCTCATTATTCAATTAGGCATCTGTTTATAATCCCACTGTAAAAGATCATGATATATGGGATGACTTCATTAGAACCATAAATCAAAAAAATACTGACAAGGTAGATATCAGTGCTTAAATTCAAACGTGCTTTCATTTGACAGGTATTAATGATTCTAAAGATCACAGCTCATTCTAAGTCAATGTTAACAACAGAAATATAAACAGGGCCTTGAATTATATATGTCAGTTAAGTCCCCCTTATGGCTGACATTATACTGTATTATTTCCATCAGAAAAACAGTAGGAAAAGCTCTAGACTTCAGACCTGGATTGCAGTCCTAGCTTTGCCATTCAGTCATTTAAACTACTCTGGGTCCATGTTTCCTTTCCTTCAAAGTAGAAATAAAAATTCTTGACCTGTCTCTCTCAGGTTTTTATTTTTAATGAGCACTAAATGAGATAATATATAAGAAACATGTCATAGCTGTAAAGGGTTATGGAAATATGAGCCATTATTATTGTAGGAAATAAAAATTTAACCGCTAGTTCATCACCTACCATGGCACCCTTAACTTAGTAATAACTTAGTAAATCAGAAGTTATAACATCAGCAAACATACAACATGCATGGAGAAAGAGTATTGATATGTGGATGCCCTAATCTTTTTTAGGCCCCCAAAAAGGGAATACGGGCTATAGGGGATAGGGTAAGAAGAACACATAAGTACTGGGGGTGGGGGGTGGTAAATGAAGGGTCACATACAATTTCTCCGTTTTTCAACATTTTGAATACCACTGAAAAAAATAATTTCTTTAATGAACAGATCTGATCTTGTTCAACCTCTACTCACAACCCTTCAATGTCCCCCCAGTTTGAACTATGTAATGTTTCAAGCCATTCAAAGTCTTTTGTGACCTGACCCTACCCTAACCCTATTCCTTCTTCATACTGTATTATCTCACTCCATGTACTCTATGCTCCTAAGAGGACTACACTCCTTTCCTCTGACCATGACCTTCTATTATGCCATTTACTAACGTCTTGAATACCTTTCCTTTCTTCTCTTCGCCTAAACTCCTATCAAAGCCACTTGACCTTTAGGAAGCCCTCTATGTTGGTAATGACTTCTCTTTTCTCCCCTCCCCTCCTCTCTCCCCTCCTGCTCCCCTCCATCCCCATCCCTTGCCAAGATCCCTGAATTTCATGCAGCACCTTAGATTTCTCTAATACATTTATTATTGACTAAGCATTATAGTTATCCATATATCTGCTATAGTCTCTTTAATAGACTATGAGCTCCATGAAATCAGGAATGACGTAACAGTTCAACTTTGTACCTCCACGGGCATTTAGCGCAGCAGGGGCTGAAAAAAATTTTTTTTTTTTTTAAATTAGAAGATACAGCCCAGAGTTCTGCCTCAGGGCTCTATACCCAGTATACACTTGATAAATGTCTGCTGAAATAGGTTTTTTTCTAGGCTAATGCCCAGCTACTTGTGCTCATGATGAGCTTGAGTGAGATCTTTCTTCAAAGTTTAACTTTTAATTATTTAAGTTCTTTATGTCAACAGAGTTGCAAATACTTTCAGAGAACTATTATCTACTTTATCACAAGATCCAAGGCATCTTGAATTAGAAGGGACAGTCAGAAATAATTTTCCCTAATCCACTCATTTTAAAGAAAAGAAAACTGAGGACCAAAGAAGAAAAGTGACTTGTCAAGGGTCCCAGAGGTAATAACAGGGCTGGGTTTTGCACTCAGGCTCTCTGACTACACCACTATCCTCATACAATCCCAGATCCTTACACTTCAAAATATGAGAGAATCAAGTTTAATCTGCCAAAGTGTCTTGTGCCAGATGCTAGAAAACTTATGAAACTAATGAATGAGATGATAACCTTTACCGAGTCTGCAGCAGATGCTGGGAATAGAACCGTACCTGACTCAGATACCAGTGGTACATGGGAGAGTTTGCTCCTGGCTCTTGTTAGAGGTCTTCGAGGGTAGTCTTCATTATACTCCATTTCAAAATTCTCAGACTGGGAGCTTCCTCTCCTGTCATCCCCTGTGGCCCCATAGACATTCCCATTAGTCCTCTCGTCATTGGCTGGGCTTCGAGACCCACCATGTGGGAGAGTCCTAAAGGAGAATTCTGATCCTATGCCATTGGGACCATTTACAACACAGGCTCTGCTGGTGGAAGGTCGCTCCTCATCAGAACATCTGCTAGTTCTGCTTTGTGGTCCCTGAGACCTACTGCAGGAGCACCTGGAAGAGACTGAATTTTCTCTATCCACGACCCCTGACCCCTCAGTCTTACAAGGAGAGCAGACACATGGCTGGGATGGGTCTGGGGCTGGGGTGCTGGGCTCACCAGAGTTGCTAGTCACGGTCCTTACAAAGTCAGGGCTTTGAGGAGCAGCATGGCATGAGGGGGAGTTGCCCACAGAGCCTGGGCTATTGCCACAACTGGGATAAACATCTTTGTTTTTCTTCTTCTCAGGCATGTCGCTGGCTGCTTTCATATCTGCTTTGATCTGTTCACTTGTGACCTGGCAGCCTTTCTCACAGCTATTTTCCTCAGTGGAGGATGACTTCAACTGGCCCATCTGATGGGAGGAGCTGCATCTCTTTCGAAGTGGCGTCTTGCCTTTTCCACTCACTGATTATACAAAAAGAAGAAATGTTCAGTTAGGATTTTGAATACCACCCACAACAAAAAAGGACTCCACTTTAATGTATATTGTCTACTCTGGCTCCTTCCTCTCTAATCACACTGACACAATCCTACTTCAGTCTCTCATCAGGAGACAGCTAGGCAGTGCCACAGTGCACAGAATTCTGGGTCTGGAGTTAAGAAGACCTAAGTTCAAATACGACCTCAGACACATAACCTATTATTTGCCTCAGTTTCCTCAAATGCAAAACGGGGATAATAAGAGCACCTACCTTGAACGGTTGTTATGAGGTTTAAATGAGATTACATTTATAAAATGGTTAGCTCACTGCCTGGCAAACGGTAGGCTCTAGATAAATGCTTACTCACTTCCCCTTCCCTTCATTAGTATTACATTTGCTACCTAATGGGTCTTTTTGCCTCTTCCACCGCTACCTCATCCACCCCTCTCCCCAATCCATCCTTTATATCAGAATTATCTTTTATAATGCAGACATCTATTCATGACATTTCTCCACTCAAAAATCTTCAATGGCTCCTTACCACCAACTGGGTAAGGTGCAGATTCCTCTGCCTGACATAGGCATAATCCTCCACAATCTGGAGCTGGTCTATCTTTCCAACCCTATCTGAGGTTGCACTTCATCCTCTCCATACTGCACCCAAGCTGATCATATCAGACTCCCTCTCTGACACTTTGTTCCCCAAATGTGCCAGGAACCCTTTTGCCTCCATGCCTTTGCTCACATATTCCTATTCCTAGAATATACCCCCTTACCTCTACCATCTGCTGAAGGCACAGTCTATCTTTAAAGGGCCAATTAAATAAAAATCCTCTGGGAAGTATTTTGATTTCTCTGATCAGAAATAAGCTTAATCTTCCAACCTAACACAGCACTTTGTTATCTAGAACTATGTCTGATCCTTCCATTAGACTGTAAGATCCATGAAGACAGGAATTATGTTTTATTTAAACTTGATATCTCTCCTAGTGCCCTGAACACATCAGTCACATAATAAATATTTGCTGAATGAATAAGGGACAAGAATATCTGAGTCTAACATGGATGGGAGGGTTAATGTGTGAGGAGGTGGAAGGGTGTCAGGCAATCTGGTTTTTAATCACAGTCTTATAGTGTGTACTAGTTGCCTAAATTTTATAAACCACAGTTTTAGCTCACTAGGACCTCAGAGCTTATAGTCTGCTGGTACAGCTTTGTACAGCTTTAACCATAAGTGTCAAATGAAGATTTTAGTTGAAGACTACAAATATTAGCTAGGGATTAATTCGGACCAAATTTCCTAATAAGGACAATAATACAAATATATGAGCTGGCCATTCACCTGGGAGTTGCCTGGATTCTCCTGGCTCTCTGATTTTGTCTTCTTTGTCAGAGTAGTTCTGAGAACTGTTCTTAGCAATGCAGTTTCCAGGGGCTCCCATATTCTCTTCCTCATCTTCGCTGTCTGAATCATGAACCGTAATTGGTGTTGCTTTTGCAGCAGGCTGAAGACCACTAGGTCCTAAAAGAAAAAGCAAAGGCTAAGTAGTTAACCATGGTGCAAGGAAGATGGTCTAAGAAAGGATGTTTTCTAGTTATGAATCAAGGAACTGCTTGGCATCTGTTTACCAGCATTTTAGCCAAAGGTTTAACAGGTAGCATGGTGTAATGGAAAGACTGCTAAACTTGTACAGGTTCCAATATTTGGTAGGCATGTTGGAGAATAGAACAAAAAGGCATTATTATTAAAATTATTACTCTTGTTATTAACAATAGCACATTTATATAGTTTTATGGTCTACAAATAATATCTTTCCTCATAACAATTCTGCAAGGTAGGTAGGGCAAGATTATGATCCCATTTCATAAATGAGAAGACTGAGGCTCAGAAAGGCTAAGATACTTGCCCAAGGCACCACATCTCGTAGGTGGCAAAACATCAATTTAAACCCAGGTCTCCCAATTACAAATCCAATGCTCTTTCCACTATACCACAGTCACCAAAAACATTTCAACAAGACATTTTAAACATTTAATCAAATTTAACAATATATTTGAAGACCCATTATGACAACAGTCAACTGGAAAGGGAAGAGAAATAGAGGCCATTCATTTTAAACTGGGAAAAATTTAAAAAAGAAAGGCAGCAACAGGTTTCAGTTTGAAGAGACCATAGTAATTATACATTCAGCGGCTATAGGCCAACAGAATGAGTGGTCACTCACAGCAATATTTCACTGTCATCAATGGTAACTAAAATCTATTTATCAGGAACTAACAATAAGGTAGGGAGAGACTTTGGATTACCTGCTTGTTCTTCATCAACCTCCATGGGAAAAACAGCCTGGCTGTGAGTTGGGCCTTCATTTCTACTCTCTCCATCTTCCTGAGGCACTTCTTCCATCTCATTCAATGCTACAAGGAGGGACAAAGTCAAAGTGTGATCAAGGGAATATGAAAAGATGAGGGGCAAATATTTAAGTACTACACCAAATCATACTACCAGTCCTGAAAAGCTCTGGAATCAGTTCCACAGTATTCACCATAGGAAGAGGGATCAGACTTGTTTGGCTTATCACCCAGAGAGCAAAATGAAGAACGAAGGAGGAAAAGCTGCAAAAGGGGCAGATTTCTGGCTTGTTATAAGGAAAAACTTCCTAATAATTAGAGCTGTCCCAAAATGGAATGGAATGAGTTTAGGATATGGTGAGATAGCCTATGGTGAGACAGTCTATCTTTGTAGGTCTTCAAGCAGAGGTTAGATAACCACTTGTTGGAAATATCAGGGGTTGAAATCGGAGAAACGGACTCCTATTCAGGGGCTAGATGAGTAACTTCTAAGGTCACTTCCAACTCAGACTCTGTGATTCTGGCAGGGAATACAGTTTGTACCAGATGTGATGTGGCCAACTGACACAATGACCAGAAGGTTTCCTGTAAGTAGGAGGTTAGGATAAAGATGACTTCATTGTAATCCAGAGACTAATCTTAGCAAAGATAAAAGGATGAAAGAGCACTTGGTAACAAAGTCAGGCACAGGTGTTTAAAGAAAGCTGGCTGGCTGGGGAACAGGAAGAAACATTTTTAGGCACCAGCTGCACAAGTCCCATTCCCTTCCAAACTTGACCCATAAATCCCATCTTCTTCCTTTACCACTCACTAAATCATCTATGAATAGCACTGTGGAATGATTCTAACATGATATTATAGAATATGATTTAGAGATTAAGGGGGCCTTAGAAATATTCTAGCCTAATATCTTCATTTTAAAGATCAAAAAGAGTCCCAGAGAAGTAACATGCTTAAGGTCATGTGAGTAGTAACTAAGCCTGCATTTGAATAGAGGACTTATAATTGGAAATCTAGGAATCAAGTCATTATTCCATAATGTCTCTTAATAACCACAGACCCAGTGATGGTTGGAGGTATCTGGAGGGTAAGGAAGGGATGAAGTGGTGTATACAAGCTCAACCAGAAGAGAGTATATACGAAATGGGGCCACTATAGCTTACCATTACTGCCATCTAGAGTTGGGAATCAAAAATAGCATAATACAGAATGTTTCAAAAGCCATGGAGCAGTTTTAGGAGCATTTTGAAAGTGGCTGCCAAACTAACAAATTAATGTGAATCCCGTTTACATTTCTCATGTCAATTCAAATCATCTATTTGAACTTAAATCTTCATTATAAGTAATTAGTGCCTATCAAGTAATTGATAACATGTAATTTCCGTCTTACATTTCTGGGAAAAATAAGCTGTCAGGAATTTCATGTATCGTTAACATGTCATCAAAGTGGAGAGTCTTGGTTAAACTATCAAATAGTAATCTTTCCTGAAATAATGATAAATAAAATGAGACTTGAATTTCCTAGTCTCTAATCAGACTCAGTCCAAATTCTTCAACCTGATATTCAAACACCTTTATTATTTAGCCCCACTCTATTTAACTTTATCTCTATTCTCAATCATAGATTCTCAGGTCATTTAGGCCAAGCCTATAACCATCAATGACTCCAATTTTTATTCATTCATATTTTTAATACAGATGTTCTTCTTTTGATGCTATATGGCTCTTTATCTTGGAATACCATGGTCCCAGAATAAGCAAAATTAGAGGTAAGACAAAGGGAAATTGAAATAAGCATCATAGTTTTAAATAAGCTAATTATATAGCGAGTTAAAAAGGATAACTCATGCATGAAAAGTGGAATAAGTGACATCAAAGTATGTAATAAATTCTGGCTGTTACTTTCAAAACTGTCCTGCTTATCTGTGCTTTTATTCTCTTCTGCTCACTTTCAAAATTGTTACAGTGGCCCTCTTTGTTGTGGGAGGAGAAAAAGGGGGCAGCATCAAAACTGCTATTAACTCATATTACAACATAAGAGAAAAAAAGCTCCTCCAAACAAATAAGCATACATAAGCAAGCAAAAAGAAACCTCATAGGAGCCTTTTCTCTTTCTTTATCCCGTGTCCATTATTTCTGTCAGGAAGGGAATAACAAGCTTCTTCTTCAAAGGTCTTCTGGAAACAGTTACTCATTGCACTGACAAGAGATCTTAAGTTTTTCAAACTTGTTTTTCTTTGCTATTTTTATATCAATGGTTCTGGTTCGCTCACTTTACTCTGCATCACAATATATTATTACCTAGGGTTCTATGGTATCATCTCTAACTTTCTTACAATGCAACAATATTCCGTTCATTCATATATCATAATGTATCCAGCCACTCCCTATTTGTCTTTGGGAGATAATCTAAGCTAACTCCATTAGATTCTAGACCTTTGCTTTTCTTCTTTCTCCCTCATCCCTTCCACTTCAATCCTCTCTTCAGGATCAGGTAGCTTGTTTTACTTGTAACTATTCACTCCCTGGTATTATCCTCATCCTTTAGTGTCCCCGCCCTTAGCATCCCTGCTCATTCCCCTCGAGTTTAATGCATTTCTATACCAACTGAGCGTGTACACATTCAACCCTCCTCTGCTTCAGATGGGTGAGGCTCATCTGGTGCTAACTCCCTCTCACGTCTTTTCATGTCTATGTACTTTTACGCACCCCATTTATGAGAAAGAGCAAGTTCCCTCCTCTCCACCTCTCACCTTCCCTTCTTTTTCCACTCTTCAACCATTCAAAAGAAAAACAATCACTCCTCCCATGCCCTCAAATCACTATTTTTCTTATTTCAATTCTCAACACCCTATTAAGATGTCTAAAAGGACATGCATCTCTTCTCCCTTATACAATAGTTAACATTGTATAATTATACATCTCATTCCAATTGCTAAAATAAATTTACCTTTGTGGGTTTCTCTGGACTCTTCTGTTTATATTTCAAAGTTCTTCCTTAGCTAAGGTCTTTTCATCAGAAAAGCTTGAAAGTCCTCTATTTCATTAAAGAGCTATTTTTTTTTTTCCCCATAGGACACTCAGTTTATCTCTTTTGCCTTATGGAATATCATATTCTAAGATCTCTGTTTCTTGGAACTTGAATTGCCTCTTTCAGGATGAATGTATTTTCCCCCCCTTAATATGAAAGCTTTAGATTTTGGCTATGATATTCCTGGGACTTTTAAAGTTACTTTCAGGGGGTAATAGGTGAAGGCTATCTTTATTTTGCTCTCTGGCTCTACTGGGAAATTTTCATTTATGATTTCTTAAAACGGTGTCCAGACTTTTTTTTTAATTGTGGTTTTCAGAGCATCCAATGATGAAGTTATATTTCTTCAAAGTGTTGTTGTTCGGTTGTTTCAGTCATGTCAAATCTTTGGGATCCCTTTTTGGGGTTTTCTTAGCAAAGATACTGGAGTGGTTTGCCATTTCCTTCTCCAACTCATTTTACAGATGAGGAAACTAAGGCAAATAGGGTTAAATGACTTGCCCAGGGTTACACAGCTAGTAAGTGTCTGAGGCCAATCTGAACTCAGGTCTTCCTGACTCCAGGCCTGGTGCTCTATCCACAGTGCCTTCTAGCTGCCCCTATATTTTGGATACCAAATCCTTATTAAAGAAATGTGATACAAAGATTTTTCCTCCCATTTAACCTGCCTCCTTCTCCTAGATATATTCATTTTGATTGTGCAGAATCTTTTCAGTTCCATGTAATCAAAGTTATTTATTTTATTTTTTCATAATTGCCTCTATCTCTTGTTTGGTTAAGAATACATCACCTTCTCATACCTGGGAGAGGTATATTATATTTCTTTTCTAACTTTTCTATAGTATACTATTTAAGGTCATATATCCATTTATAGTTTATGGTGGACTACAGTTTAAGTTGTTAGTCTAAGTCCAATTTCTAACAGACTATTTTCCAGTTTTTCCCAAAGTTTATTTTATCAAACCAGGGATTTTCCCGAGATAATTAGTTTTCTACCTTATCAAACACTGGGATGTTGAATTCTCTTGTTTCTGAATCTACTTGTTTAGTTTTCCACTGATCTATTTTCTCTCTCTGCTTTATAATATAGTTTGAGGTCTGGGAGTTATATTCTCCCTTTGTTCCTATTTCTTTTCATCATTTCCCTTGACATTCTGGGTCTTTTTGTTTTTCCAAATGGATTTTATTATTTCCTCAAGTTATATCTAGAAAATCTCTCCCAATTTTGATTATAGCATTAAAAATGTAAATTAATTCTGTTCATATTGTCATTTTTATTATATTGCCACAGCTTAGCCATGAACACTAGATATTCCTCCAACTATTTAGGTTTTTCTGTTTAAGAAATGCTTTGTAACTGAATCTACCTATACCAAGTCCTTTGTGTGGTTTTGGGAAGTTAATTCCCAGTTACTTTACGCATTTTATAGTTATTTGGAATGGGATTTCCCTTTCTATGGTTTGTGTTTTATTATTATTATATTAATGGTGGGTTTTGAGAGTTTATTTTGTAGCTTGCAGCTTTGTTGAAGCTATTGTCTCAATTGGTATCTTTGCTGATTCTCTAGGATTTTCCAAGTAAAGTATCATATCATCACCAAAGAAGGATATTTTATCTCCTCTTTATTTATTTTTATTTCTTTAATTTCTTTCTAGATGCTTTTCATCATATTTTTTAAAAAGATCTATGTACATATTTTATAGAGTATTTAGCATTAAAGAATATTGTCCTTTGTCAAAGTCATATTCTGCATTCATTGGAGATGATCAAGTGGTTTTGGATGTTTTGATTTCTAACGTGACTATGTTGTTTTCCTAATGTTGAACTTGCTTGCAACGCCGGCATAAACACCACTTGATCATAATGAATGATTTCTTGGTTAAATCACTGTAGTCTGACAGGCTTTTGTCTTTTTGACTCAATGTTCATTAATGATATTGGTCTATTGTTTTTTTCCTGTGTTTTATCTTTCTCTAGTTCAGGCATTAGGACTATATTTGTCTCACAAAGGATTCTGGTAGGGAGCTTTTTTCTCCCTCAATTTTTGAGAATAAATTGTGATGTGTGGGTACTAATTACTCTTTAAAAAGTTTGACAGAATTCTCCTGTGAATCCATCAACATCAGAATTCCCGCACTCCCCCTCCCCCTTCCATAGTTCCTTTACAGATAAATCTATTCCCTCCCCCCTCCCTAGACAGGGTTAAGAACTCTATCTGATGTTTTGATAGAGTATTTTATATTCTTAAGGTATTCCTCTATTTCATGTTCTCAGTTTTGTTAGCATAGAGATGTACATAACATTTTTTTCTGATTACCTTTTATTCCTTCTAGTTTTGCTGTGATTTCACCTTGCTTATCTCCTATTTTATCAATCTGATATTCTGCTCTCTTCTTTTTAATCAAATTAGCTAAAGGTTTATCAATTTTATTACTACTTTAAATTTCAAAATTACAAATTTTCATCAGCTTTCAGTCTGATTTATCATTTCTAAGGTTGTTTCCAATTTATCTATTTCCTCTCTAATTTTTAATATCTTCTCTTGTATTCAGTTTTTTTAATTACTTCATAATACATTCCTTTTTTATTTTGTAAATGTATATATGTAAGGATATGCCTTTCCCTCTGAAGCTTGCTTCATCTACAACCCAGACATTTCAGTATAGTTTCATCATTATAATTTTTTTACATATTGTTTCTATGATTTGTTTGACCACCTCATTATTTAAGATTTCACTGAAGTCTCCATTTGGATCTGTAATTTTTTTTCTGGTGGCCACAGAATCAATTTCTATGTTTACTGCACTACGTTTTGTAAAGGCTGTATTAACTATTTTATACCTTTTTACACTTATTTGAAATATCTCTGTGCCTTAATAGTCATTGAGAGATGGATATTGAAATCTATCTCCACTGGCTCTCTTCTCACCCCGATCCCTTCATCTCCTATAGCCTTTCCGTTTGAGGTTTTGCTTATTAGCTCCTTTTTCTCTCCTGCATTTATCTGGTAATATACTTCTTACAACCCTTTTTTTATTTCAGTCAGTCAAGTTGATTCCCCTTTCCTCTCCTCCCCTTCAACTAGTCCTGTTCACTTGTTTTTAAATTTTCATATTTTGTACCCGTTTCCAAAAAGAAAGATTTCTCTTACTCTCTTCATTATCCATCCTCTCTGTCTAGATCTTTATTCTCTGATTTGTAACCCCTATAATTATCGGGTCTCTCTCTTTTCTTTATGCAATCAAAGCTTCCAAGATATCCATTTTAGGCTGTCCCTTCTAGGCACTTTCTGCCATTGCTTTGGAGAGCTTGCCTCATGGATTCCTCTTTTCCCTTTGTTTCACTCCCCAAAAAGGGCTTTTGCAGATGTCTGAGCAGACGTTATCCCATGCTTGTACCTTTCTCCCACCACATCCCTGGTTACACAGTCCACCACTGATCTATGCCCTCTGCTGGTTACTTTTTTTTTTTTAACTTGCCTCAAGATCTCCTCTCTGAATTCACACTCTCCCATTCTCCAGGTGTCAATTGCCCCCAGGGGTTCCAAACTCCCCCCACCTCTGCCAATGTAGGACAAGCAGACTTTTCAAGTACCAAATCCCCCAGGTTAGACCCAGCATAAGGCCCCTATCTCCCTTAATAAACTATAACATAGGAGCATCCATCACTGGAACCCTGTGCCACCACCAAAGTAACGCCTCCTTCCTTTCCTACCCCTTTTTGATCTTTCCCTCCTTATATTTACCCACTCCCCTACAGTTTCTTCTTTGAAACTTCTTCCCATCATTGCAAGCCCTCGATTTGATCCCAGCACACCAACATTTTCCTCTCTTTTCCCCTGCTCCCCATCCTCCATTTCATGTACCCTCCCATATTCTAATACATCACACACACACAAAATATGGATTCACCGGCAGGCAGGCTGCTGATGGATTCTGTCCACAGTACCCTTCTATCTGCATCTTCACTATTACCTCTTCCACATTTCCACCTTTACCTGTTTCCTTATGTATATTTAGAAAAAAGTCTCTTATTGGTCTCTCTGCTGTCACTCTGTTGCCATTTCTGCCTTTCCCTGCTTCATG
Organism: Vombatus ursinus; assembly: GCF_900497805.2. Taxonomy (NCBI): domain Eukaryota; kingdom Metazoa; phylum Chordata; class Mammalia; order Diprotodontia; family Vombatidae; genus Vombatus; species Vombatus ursinus. The sequence goes on along the minus strand of NW_020954641.1, from coordinate 2,141,415 downwards.
TATTCACTCCGTCTGTAACTGTTTTTGGGGTGTTTGAGAAGCAATTATCTCTTCAATTCTCATTTTCTTCTTACAATGTTTCAAATGCTTCTTTATTATTGAATGCTCATGTTTTTTCTTGTACGGTTAAACTCAGATTTGCAGGTTAAGTCACCATGGACTGAATGCTGAGTTCCACTGCTCTCTAGATCACATTATGCCATTCCCTCTTATGTTTTACGGCAGGTGCAGAATATCTTGCGTTATTCAGATTTCCTTTTCTTTGTATATGAAATTCTTTCTCCTGATCTCTTGCAGAACTTGTCAAAGGTATGGGGATATGTTTTACTGGAAGCCTAGGTCATATCCTTGGCTCTACTAGTGTAGCCTCACTACTGGAAGTGAGGAAGGTGGGGGAGCAATGCTGAGTGAGCTCAAGGTCAATGACAATAGGATAATAGGTTACTGTTGTTGTTTTTTTTTTTATAAAACCTTTTTTTGGATTATGTGTGCCCTAGACCATTGAGGCAGCTGAAGTTGCTTTATCTTTGGAGCGTAATTTCTATTTTGGAGAGGTCTGAGAGGTTGTAGGAATAAGAGACTATGTCCAGTCCTTTATTTTGTTCCTCACATCAACCAGAAGTTCCCAACAATTCTGTGAGTGTTTTCCTACATGTGTTATCTCATCGAGTCACCAATCTATTCTACTAGTTTTCTCTTCTAAGCTATTTATTCTCCTTCCAATTCTTTTGTCTAGAGTCTTTATTTCCTTCATCTTTTGCTTCATTTCTTCTAAATATTCATTAGTTCTTGGGGAAAATAAATTTTTTTTAAGACTTTGCTTGAAGTTGTTATGAAATTACTCTCTCCTTTTGTAGTATCTCTAGATTTGCAATAATTTTTATACTAATTAGTGTTTTCTTTAATCTACTCATCTTGCTAGCATTAATTCCTGAATTAGGGCCTTTTAGTAGGTCCAGGTTTTGCTCCCTGCTATGCTTTTGAATGGAGTGGTCAAGCTCAATTGGTCACTTGAGGATTCAGGGCTCTGATTTTCCAGGCCTTCTCTGACATCTCAGGACAGAGTGTTAAGAATTTCAGAGCCCTTCTGCCTAAACCATCATGGTCTGAAGACTTCAATACTGCTGCTATTTTCTGTACTTCCAAAGTAACTTTACTCTAGCGCTTTCTCAGAGGAGACCCTTGCTTTTACTGCCTCAGAATACAGAGTTGTCTCTGTTCAAATTGGAAGAATATCCTGCACTAGCACTGGCTATTCTTATCCTCAGGCTCTTAGAAGATGTTACATAGTTCTGGAATAGAAGGAATCACTTACTGAGTATTAGAATTTTTTTCTTTATTATTATTTGGCCTGGTGCAAATTTCAGGGTTTTGCTAGAGTAGGTATATGACTGGACTGGCAACCAACTTAGTCAGAAATGTTATTTTCTTGAGATTTCAAGATGATCAGAAAAAGGCTTTCAGCACTTTAGGGGGAACCTCTAGGGAATACTTATAGAAAGATACAGATAAGATTGAATAGTATAAGAAGCCAGTTTGGGGCTATAACAGAGGAGGAAGTAGCCTGATGAATCTGATCAAGTATCCCTTAAAACAACTACATATAATTCAATAACCAAATAGTCTACAAAAGAAGTAGAAAAAACAATTATTGTCCTTACTTGGGGAAATGAGATATTTATATAGGAAAAAAAATTGCATGTTTTATTAACAAAATGAGTGCAGCAAACATTCAGAAAAGGGACAGCTCACTGAAGCATTCTAGTGGCTGGAGAAGACTTCATAGGAGAAGAGTCTGAGAATACATACGATCAGTACTTCCTCGGCTTACATTGTTTCATGTCCTTTCCTTCTGGATTTATAGACTGATGGAGATGGAAGAAATTTAAAGAGATGTAGTCTAACCCTCTCATTTTGAAAACGAAGAAATTGAGACTTAGCACCCAGCAGAAAAGTCCAGAGTTTATCAAGGATTCAGTCACAGGGCTGACGCTAACAGCAAGGGATCACCTGGAGGGTTCAGAAGCTTAAATACAATGCTCAGAAGCCCCTGCAACAGGTCACTCAGAACAGATTGTGGATGAAGTCCCTTTTCTAAGACAGCAGCGTGTTGATCTGCCAAGAAAGGAGACAACCCCACCCACATCCCGTCCTACCTAAACCAGCAATGTCAGATTGCCCAGAGCAGATTGCTAGAAGACAAATAAAAATTAAAAAACAAACAAACAAACAAACAAACAAAAAACCCGATAAAGAGGTTAGGGATGTTCAAGGCACAAACCCAGAAAAAAAAAGAATAATTCTAAAACATCTACAAGCAAAGCTTCAAATAAAAGCACAGTTTGCCCACAAGATCAATTAGAACTCCTTCAAGAAATGATGCAAGAGTTTAAAAAGGTTTTAAAATATTATAAATTAAATGAGAATAATAGAGGAAAGAAGTGGAAAAGAAATGAGAATTAAGGAGGAGAAACTTGGCAAGAGAATTAACAGTTTGGAACAAGAATTACAAAATCTTCTCCAAGTAACAGACTCACTGAAAATTAGAATTGGTCAAATGGAGTTCAATGACTCCATTAGAAAACAAGAAATATTAAAATGAGGTTGAAAGAAGAGAAGGAAATGTAAGGTATCACATATCAAAAATTACAGACCTGGAAAACAGATTAAGGAAAGATAATTTACTACATACTACATGAAAGCCACGAACAAAAAAAGGAGCCTTGATTTCAAAAAATCATGAAAGACAACTGCCTATATTTCTCAGAACCAGAAGGCAAAATGAAAATAGAAAGAATTCAATAGTCATCTCCTCAAAGAGTTCCCCAAATGAAAACTTCTAGGAATATCATAGCTAAAATCAAGAGCTTACAGGTCAAAGAAAAATTACTGCAAGTTGCCAGCAAGAAAGAGTTTAAGTAGTGAGAAAGCACAGTCAAGATCACATAAGATTCAGAAGTTACTACCATAAAAAAGCAAAGAGCATGGCAAACCATATTCCAAAAGGCAAAAGATACAGGCTAACAACCAATAATATCTTACCCAGCTCAAGAATGAATGTAATCATAAAAGGGAAAAAATGGATTTTTAATGAAACACAAGACTTTCAAGCGTTATTGATAAAAAGAACAGAACTGGATTTAAAGTTTAAAAAAAATCATGAGTATAAAGAGAAACATAGGAAAGTAAATAGATTTTTGAAAGCTATGTTTGAATTGGGGGTAAAGAGGGTACTGATATAAGCACTACTATATAAGAACTAAAGAACTATTTCAACAAGGGTCACAGGAATCAAGCAAGATGACATACTTTGGAGTGTTTTGCTATATTTTGATCCCAGTCGACCAATGATTTAGAACAATACCTACTGCTTTACAGAGAGGTGATAGACTAGATATGCAAATGGTCAATGTGGGAATGTGATTTGCTTAATGGTATTTGTTAGGGGTTTTATTTGTATTTGTATGTGTGTGTTTGTTTCTGGAGGAGCAGGCAATGGGAAGGAGAGAGGAGATGAAATGAAATGAATGTTAATGAAAAAATAAATTTAAATTAATAAAATTAATTTTTAAAAAAAGAACGTTTCTGAAACAAAAATAAGGCATGCTTTAGAACAGATCATAGGCATTATCTAAGTTCATGATAACTGATGAGCACAAAAATTTAAATCTCTTTTATGACTTACTGCAGAAGGAGGCCAAACTAATAAACTACTCAATATTTTACAGTCTTATTTAAATGATCACAAATAATCTGTGCAAATGTTTAACTACAGACCATTTAAGCAAATTTATCTTTTGACTCAGTCAAGAGCTAGACTGAATCAAGCATTAGACAATAAAAGAACATTATCACGAAGGCAGTCTACAAAACAGTAGGGTACTCTGCCCCTATCACAGACTCTGAAATGAAGTAAGCTCCTGCTGGTACACAGACACAGCCCAGGAGAAATGAGTGTCTCTTTACAGCCCAGAAGAAAAAGTTGTAAAAAAGAGGCCACGAGAATAAACTTACTGCACATTATTTATGGGAAGACAGAGAGACAAAAGAAAGGCAGGGGCACTCAGGTTTTCATGTGCTTAATTCCTAAGTCACCTATGAAGGCAACTCTTTGATCTCCATATCTATGACAAGAATTACCTGCTGTTCAGGGTCCATAGAAAACAACACTATTCTTCTCCTCTGTGAGGAGGAAGCCTAATTTTTATGATGTAGGACTAAGCTAAGCTAGGCCAAACTCTTGCTCATCTTTTGTATTGTCACCTTTGCCTTTCGACTTCAATCCCTACCCCTGTAATGGCTTTCAAATTCTACTTCCCTTTTCAATAATGGTCAATTTCATTTGTGACTTCCCATACCTTATCCCCTTCTTATATCATTGCATCCACATAGATTTACTGAACACTATGAGAATAGCTAAGAGAGTCACTGAATCTAAGATCTGGAAGAGAACATCCAGGTTACAGGTAATCCCCATCCCCACAACTGAAGCATTAATTGTCTCTACAATCTCCCCAGGATGTAAGATTACCCAGCCTCTGCTCAAAGACCAAAAGGGAGAAGGAACTCTAACTCCCAAGCTCATCCATTCCATTTCACATTTCAGGACAGCTCTGTTATAAAGTTTTCCATTATATCAAGGCAAAATATGCCTCTCTGTAACCTCCCTGTAATCTCTTAGTTCTGGCCTATTGGACCAAGTGGAACAAATACTACCCCTCTTTCATATGACAACCCTTGACATATTCAAAGGTAACAAAAGCATGCTCTGCCTCTTTCCTAATCTCCTTAATCCAAAATGAACATTCCTGGTTTCTTTCATTGATTCTCACAGCATCTTATTTTCTGTCCACTCTTTTCGTGGATGCATTCTACACTGTCACTAACATGTGGTGCACTGCAATTGGTCACAATACTCCAGATATACTGTGACCACAGTAAAGCACAATGAGATTATTTCCTCTTTTTGTCTAGATAATCAACTTAGCATTACTAGATCACAGATCTAGAGCTGGAAGGTATTTCAGAGGTTATCGAGTCCAATCTTTTCATTTTACAGATGAGGAAACTGAGGTCCAGGGAGAAGGGTAAGTGACTTCCCAAGGTCAAATGCTCACAATCACATTAAGTTTTTCTCTAGCTGTGCCCTAATGTTTACTACTAGAGAGCCTGAAATTAAATGATCACAAATAATCTGTGCAAACTATAACTAGGACATTCAGGTTCCTTTTCAAATGAACTGCTGTCAAGTCTGATGTTTTGCAAAGGCAAAAAAACCAAGAAATGCTCATTCTCTCTCTGTCTGCTCAACTAGCCAGCCTAGAAGTAAAGGGTGATAATTCCAGGAAGAAGAAAGAAAAAGGGGGTAGGATTTGGGGAGAAAGAGAGAGAATGCAAAGGAAAAACCATTTCTGTCTGGAGCTCACAAAAGGACAGGGTTACCCTCAGCTGCAATCTGCTGCTCTTCAGCCTGTCCATCCTGGCGCATCTCATTCTCCTCGTTCTGGTCATTGGCCTGCTGGGGATTGTTGTTGGGTACATTGGGGTTGTTGTTTTGATGATTGTCATTTTCATTGTTGGAATTCTGGTTGCTCACCAGGGCTGATGAAACACCAATCCCCGTACCTGCACTCAGACCAACACGTGCACAACCCTAAGGAAATGAGAGCCAGATATCAATGACAAGGGGATGATTACTACAAATGCCTAGTAAAGTGAAAATTCAAAACATTTTTACCTCCTAATTTTTGCCTAAGACTAAGTCACTCTAAATGTTACATCTTCCCAAGAAAAGGGATTTAACGATTTGGAGATGAAAGAAAGTGATTTATGAGCTGCAGGTTTCTTTATATTGAACTCATATACTATTCTATTTGTCTGGAATCCTTTCACGTATTTTGTATGATTGGATATCCTGATTTTCTAGGACAGAGGATATGGCAGTATGGAAAAGTGGAAAAAACACTGGACTTTGAGCAGAAGATATGTATTCAAGTCCTGGGTCCAAAAATGCCTTAACTGTGCGAACATGGGCAAGGCAAATAGCCTTTCTGAGTACTGGTTTTATCATATGCAAAATGGAGATAATATCTGTATAAACTAGCTCACGAAGAAAGTACTTTGTAAATTCTAAAAGCATGACAGAAATGTAGACTATCACTATTATTATGGTTATCATGGCAACAAAGAAAAAAATTCCCACAATATACTCTTAGGCCCTATTTCTTATTCCAGGATGCTGATACCAAATCCAATTATATATCCATTTCTTATGGCAATCCTTGTCTTATTCCAAATCTTTGCTCTTTATCCAGCCAAGTCATACTCCAAAAGCAGGATCACTCAGGCTACACAGAATCATAGAATTCCAAAGCTGAAAAGACCTTCAAAATCATCTAGGCCAGGGCTTCTTAACCTTTTTTGTGTCTCAGACTCCTTTCTGGCAGTCTGGTGAAACCTATGCACCCCTTTTCAGAACAATTTTTTTTAAAAATTCACACTTGAAGGAAATGCTAAATTTCAATCAGGAGTTAGTGAAAATGATCCGTATTCCACTCCCACTCCCCACCCGCAATCCAAGTTCACAGACCTCTTGAAATCTTAAGCCCAGGTTAAGAACCCTGGCTCTAGGCCAACCTAGTCATTCTATAGATAAGGAAACTCAGGCCCAGAAAATAGAAATGACTTTCCCAATGGCACAAAGGTAAGAAGATGCAGAGCTACAATATGAACACAGGTCATCTAGCTCCAGATATAATGTTCTTTAAACTACATTATACTGTAGCTTGGTTTGGCCAGAGTGCTCATGGGAGTGGTAGCAGTTCAGACCACATGACTGAAGCATCACCACCTGGTGTCTACATACCTAAATTGCACATTCAGTTTTCTCTTGGGGTAAATAAAACCACTAAAGGTTGAATTTCCTAAGTTATAAAATTTTGGAGCTGAAAGGAATGCTGGAGTTTATATGACAAATACTTTGTTTATAGAGGAAGAGACTAAGGACTACTGGGGGAAACTTCCCCGTAAGTTAACAAGTTCCAGTACAACTGGCTATCTTAGCCCCTAACTCTTGAGTCTCTGAGAATAGGGTTTTCAGGATGGGCAAGTAGGCATGGCAGACAGGCAGATCACAGTTTGGGCTCTGACCTTAACTTGAATGGGAAGTACCCTTTATGGTAAGTTTTTGTCCATCAAAATTAATGGAAGAGTCCAGAGAGTCTTAACTTGTTCCTAACTTCCCCAAGTACCTTCTCTCTTTTTCTCTTACCTTTGTAAATTACTGCAAACTATGTACACAATACAGCTGCTTAGAATTGAGAAATAATTTAGTCCAACCCCCTTATTCTGCAGATGAGGAAACTGAGAACAAGAAAGGGAAAGTGGCTTATACACAACATGCTACTGGCAGAACCAGCAGTATTTCCAGTTTATAGTTTTTTTCCACTACATTATACTGCTTAAACTATTATCCATGTAACTTTCACAGAGTTTTCAGTTCATTCAAAAATTATTCCTTGATTATGACTTTCAAAAAGTGGACATATTTTCAGAATACTTGTTGCAGATCATATTGTTTTGTTTCTTTCCTGAGCTCCAAAATAAGCCAAACAAATATTCCCAGTGTTATCTACCTTGGGAGGTTCTCGAAACATCTGGTCCAGAGAGATAAACTCCAGGCTTGGCAACAACTCAATGAACTGGCTGAAAGATTCCAGTTTAACTGCATGACATCTCACCAAGGTGAGGTCAACCAGTCGTGTCCATCTTGAATGGTCTGCAGAAGAAAAAGTGAGTAATTTCAAGTCTTAAACTTCTTTAGTCTTGCTTCCTATTTTAGGCTGCCAAACTGTTGCACTATCATAACAGCACAGCATAGTCATAAAAGGTCATAAATCAGACAAATTTTAGAACTGGTAAGAAACACTACAGAGGTCATCTATTCCAACCTTTTCATTTAGCAGGTGAAGAAACTGTGGGCAAGAAAGGTTAAGTGATTTGCCTGAAGTCAGATGGTTATAATCCACAAATTATATAATTGTATTTGGCAGAATACAATTATAATTGGCAGAGCTAGGACTCATTCTTAGGTCCTTTGACTCTAAATCTGGTGTTCTTTCTTCTACAAGAGGATCCCTCATTCCTATTTTTTCCCTTTCCTTTGCCCTCCCCCCCAGCCTATCTATAAAAAAGAGGTCAAAACTAAGGTCTCTAACTCTAAATGCATTCTACTACACTACAATGCCTCTACAGTTTACTTATGACACTTCTTTAAACCACCACAGTAAAAAGATTGGTGAAAGTTAGTCCTCTTAAAAACACTTTTCTAGCAACATCAATTTAAACATGCTCCATTGTTAGAGCAAACAAATATCAATGTGACCCACAAGTCTCTTTATGATTCACTAGGGATATGGGACTGTCAGAATCTGGGTGACAAACATTATTCTAACAGGTTTGTTTTTAAGAATTTTAGTCATAGTGCCCCAAACCCAAAGAGATCTACAGCCCCCATAGTGGGGGAACACACTTGTTGGTTAGGGACCTGTTCTGAAGATAAAGAGAATTTCAGACATAAGAAAAAAGTCCTCCAAACTTGTATTGACTTAAAATAAACATGACCGTGGTAAACGAATTAACCTAAAATGGTAATAGGTATAAGATTATGTTTGGAACTGAAAGGGACCTTAGATATCTTAAGCCCAGGTTAAGAACCCTGGCTCTTTCTCCCTTGCTAAATAAAAAATGGAGGCATGGTATGGTAGAAAAAGCACTGAATTTGAAGTCAGAAGACATGAATTTGAATCCTGGGTAACTCTGAGCATGTCACTTAACCTCACTGGCACTCGGTTTCCTCATCTGTAAAATAAAGGGTAAGGAAAGAACACGTCAGGTCTCTTCCTGCTCTAAATCCTACTAAGCAATTTGTAATATTATTACTTAGTATCATACATGTATATATAATATTATATAATACATAATAATATAAATTATATATTATTATTATTATTGTTATTATAATAACCTTAATAGGCTCTAAATCCTATTAAGTAATTTGCCCTAGGTAACACAGGTAGTAAGTAGCAGAGCTGATATTTAACCACAGATGTCATAGGTTATAAGATCTGTAGACTTTAAAGAACTGTATAAATGTCAGCTATTGTTACCTTCCTCATGAGATTATTGTAAGCAAAGTGTTTTATCGAATTCATTTGATGGAAATGTGAGGAGTTATATTTGCACTACTTCAGAGTACTAGTGTGAAAAAAGCATGACAGAAATGAAAATGGCTGTTAGTCCCTGATATGGGGTATTAAGGAGCCTGTGGCTCCAGGATAAAGCAAGATAATATGGACCATGTTGTTAAACTGGTAAGGAATGGCTTCTAGAAGTTCTAGATACATGGTGGTACCATTTATTCTGACTATACAGTAATAGTTATATGTTTAAGTTTATAGTACCTGTGATCCAATTATTTGGGTTATGCAGATGAGGACAATTGTAAATGAGCAGATATTTGATACAGGAAAAAACCTCATTGACAGCCTTCATCCCGATATCTGTGATGATGCCAGGATTTTCCACAACATCAGCTAAACCATACTTCACCAAATCGGCATTGGTCATTTTGCCTGGAATGAGAAATTAATGTCAGAAAGTCAAACTCCTAGAAGACAAATAAGTCTGCTTATTTCCTACCTTGAACCTACCCTACATGAAGAACAAGGTTTCTTTTATAACATAAAAAACTAATTTTAATAATAACAGCTCAATACTTCAAGGATCCCTAATTTCAACTGTGTGGCTAAACTCTGTACCAATATTTCATCTGTATTAGAAAGCCCTCCAATACCCCTCTATGCCAATTTTTGAGTTGCTATGGACTTAGCAAAATATGGACTTATTTATCACTTAGTAGTCAATGCCCAGTGATAAGTCTCTCCACACTTAGCTAAGCTAATTCTCACACATGAGGCACACCTTCACACCATAATGAGGAATGGAACAAAGATTCTTAATATTGAGAAATATGAATAAGAAAAATTTCACTTCCAATCATGAAAGGAATAAAATTGAAGACAGAAAATGAATGTGACATCTGACAGCCCCCAAAGAATAGATAAAAAATATACCGTATTGGCCAAAATATAAGGTGAGGTTTTCAGTTCTGGCTTAAAAAAAAAAAAAGTAAAATAAAATTCTAATAATATAACTAAGCTAACATTCAAGAACTATGCCCTTGGGAATCTAACATTTGGATTATAAAAACAGGAGGCTTAAAATATTTCTTAAAGTTCCCATCAGGGATGAACATACAGCTCCAACTATTCCCTCTGTAACAAAACAGGTGTCCAAAACAGCCCCTAAACAGAAGGCTGTTGCCTCAGTTGATTGAGGCAGCTTTCTACCACCAGGGCCCAGCAGAGTAAGAGAACATTTTTCCCAGTGGAAGCCTGGGTCACTGCAGGCTTCTGAGAGGGTCCCCCATCTGTTCATTAGTAGAGAATTACAGCACAGTAGTGTGCAATTAGTTGAAGTTAATTACATAATCTAAATAAGAGATGTGAAAACTGGAAGGAATTTTCTTTAGAAATCATGTAATTTAATTCCTTCATTTGATGAGGAAACTAAAACTTAGACTGGCTAACTGATTCACCCTTTACTTTCATGGGAGAAACTCTTATTTTTTCAGCTCCTTCAATCCTCACTTGTCTTGCTGCCTGCAAACATTTCCCTCATTCTGGACACAACTTGCTTTCTTCTCTCCACAGTTAACTTCAATCCTCCTGTACCCAAGCATCTCCCTGAACTACAACGCTCAAGGTTTTCCGTGGGTACTTCTTTCAGATCCTGTAGCACATGATTCTTTTCTAGGAGGAGAGTGTGATATAGCAGAGAGAGTAATGGATGTGAAGGTAGAAGATCAGGATTTGGTTCCTGATTATCCTACTTACTACCTGTGGGACCTTAGGCCAGCGGTGTCATTTTTCTGGGATTCAGTGTCCTCATGTGCAAAATGAGGTGACTGAATAAAATGGATGTTATGTTCCTTTCCAATCCTAATGATGTAAGAAGCCACATGATACAGAAGGAAGGACACTAAGTGCAATCAGAGGACCTGGTTAGAATCCCAGCTCTGCTACTCCCTCTCTGTGTGACCTTGTACAAGTCACTCTACTTCCCAAACCTCAGTTCCCTTATCTGTAAAATAAAGAAATCTGACTAGTCTAGAAATAATGATCTTTTCCCTTATTCAACCTATGGTCCCTCTAAAATTCCAAGAATCACTTTACTTCAGGGAAGGATAATGCCTATCTCTCTACTTTGGGTCTTCCCTTTTTCAATTCAACTAAAAAAGCATTTATTATGTGCCAATTATGTGTACAATATGAAAACAAAAAATGAAAGTAGTCCCTGACCTTAAGGAGTTTACATTCTACTATGGGATACAAGGGGTATACAGGTAAGTAAATACAAGATAATTTTAGGAGGGAGAAAACACTGATAACTAGGGGAATCAGGAAGTGCTTAGGTAGATTAGGTAGGAAGTGGTACCTGAACGTAGTCTTGATGAAATCAAAAGATTCTAAAGGACGGAGATTAGGAGGTACATTCCATGAATGAAGGACAGCCTTTGTTGAAGACATGGAGGTGAGAGAGATGACATTCTTGGGCATTAACTCATTTGCACCACTCACAATATATAAAACAGCACAATCAGCCTCCAAAGGCTACCCTCAATCTATAACTTTTTCCCCATTAAGGCAGGGGTGGGAGAGAGTTTAATTTGTTACCTTCTTTGCTAGGCCTTTTTTATGAGTTTTTTCCTGAAAAGGGGGGGTTAAAGTGGAGTATTTAGAAAGGGAGGCGAGATGGAGAATTTTTAAGGGGCAGGGAGAGCAGCAAAATGATGTAACAGAAAAAAACACTGAACTTGGCATCAAAAGACATGGATTCAAACCCCAGCTTTGACCTTAATTAGTTGTGTAAAATTGGGTGAAGTGTTTTCAATTCATCTCTCTGGGCCTCAATTTCCTCATCTAAAAAAATTATTAATAATTTTTATAAGGCTATTAAGAGAAAGGCATTTGGTAAAGCTTAGAACCCCAAAGAGTTGTTACTATTATAAAATTTAGGGCCAGAAGGGACCTTAAAGATCATCTTACATAAGTTTCCCCTTCAGTAGAGAATTAAACCAAGGTTCCAGGTGAGGCACTTGTTTTTGAGCCCAATAAGCTACAGAACTGCAAGTCCAAATATAGTGCTCTTTCACTATATCATGCATATTCTGGAGGAGTGGTCTTAGATGCCCTTTTCAGGCCATATGGTTTTTTTCCTCCCCCTTTTTTTGGTGAGACAATGAGGTTTAAGTGACTTGCCCAGGGTCACACAGCTAGTAAGTGTCAAGTGTCTGAGGCCGCATTTGAACTCAGGTCCTCCTGACTCCAAGGTCAGAGCTCTATCCACTCAGCCACCTAGCTGCCCCTAGGCCATATGGTTTCAAGGGCTGCTCTAAAACCTGTCTTAGGAGAGAGACCCTTGGGATGACTTTAGAAAAGGAGAAGGGGAGAAAGGTGGAGAATTGAGAGATGAGAGTTCAAAGTTTGGAAGTCCAGCTTCCAAAACTGGGCAAATCTGTCTGCAGTGATTACGCAGAAAAGAATGAAATTATAACAAAGTCAAAATGTCAAAGAAATTACAATGCCAATTTTAAGATCAAGAGTGCCAAAGAAGCAAATGCTTATCTAGCTGCTTTTAAAAATGTTTTTGGGTTATAAAAAGGCACAAAGCTCCTAAGGAGGTCATTACAGATGTACAGCACCCCAATCCAGAACCAGTCCAGGATGGTGTAAAAAGATGAAGGGTTAAGGTGGATTTGCTCTGTAGAAGACTAGCTTTGAGCAACAATTTTCAGAATATTTAGAAAGAGATCAATTTTTCCACCTAATGCTATATTCTTATTTTATATAAGAGACATAATTATACTCTGAATGCTGACCAGATGTTAATACTTTTTGCTAACACCATTTTATAATTGTGCATACAAAAAAGGCAAGAAATAATTGTAAAATCAACTGGAAATTAGGATGGATATACAACACTTAAGTCAACTTTCAACCAAGGGAACTAAACTCCCTCTTTTGTACCACTAGCATAAACCTTACCACATTACTTCATCTTCTCAGAATCCTAAAATCTCTCCTAACTTCCTAACAGGTAAAGTTCAACCTCCTTAGCTTGGCATTCAAAGACCTTGATAATATGGTATTACTGTTCTTTCCAGCCTTATTGCAGCCACTGTTACCATAATACACAAATGGCCATCCTTACTGCATATTCTATGCTTTTCCTGATTCTGTTCCTTCTTTTCCCTATGCCTGGGATGTCCTCCACTCTATCTGTTGAATTTTGACCATTCTTTAAAATGCTGCCTCCCCACTTTTAATCAATAGTGATCTTTTTACTCCTCAGAACTTATACAGAATTTTGCTTGCACCTCTTTTCTATGCTCATTATGCAATATGGAATATATAAGATGTTTCTGTGTCATATCCCCTGAATTATACTGAGAATATCATGAGGGCAAAGAAGGCACCCGATCTTAATTTTGTTATCCCCAGTACCCAAATGACGCTTTGCATATAGTAGGCTTTTAATCAATCAGTGCAATTACAGAATTTAGGAGTTGGAAGTTACTTCAAAAGCCAGCCTTGCCCAACCTATAAAAAAATTAAGTAATCCATTCTACAACATCTCTGATAGGTATACAGACAGCCTCCACTTAAGACTCCTCTAGTAGTAAGGAACCCACTAACTTTGCCTCCCAAAGTAGCCTATTTCAATTTTGGCCAACTCAAATTGTTATGAACTCTTCCCTTAAATCAAAACTAAATCTGCCTCTTTGTAACTACTGCTCGAGTTCTGCTACCTGGGCTGTAATTCCTTTCTATCTCCACCCCCTCTTTCTCCACTTTTCTTCTGAATTCAATTTAACTAACTTATTAAGGACCTACTAAGTGCAAAAAACAGGGAATACAAGGACAAAAACAATGGCTCAATGAGCTTAATTTCTCAAGTCTAACATTATTGATTCCTTCCAGAAATCCTTATAAGGCTGCTACCCTCAAAGCAAAGTCACCAATCCCTTTACCAACTTGATCAACCTCCTTAGGACCCATCTAAGACCTTCTTAAATTATGAATTGAATTGCCTCACTTTAAAATGGCAAGATAGTATCCAAAGAGAATGTTAGGTGTGAATTTCAAGAAAAACAATGAATTAACTCTGGATCTTTTTTTAGGCTGGTAAAAATATGGGGCGAGAAGGTACAGAGTTCTTGCAAAATAAAAAAATACGCTTTTTCTGAGCATTTAACCAATGTGGTGAGAAAATAAGTTCGTGCAATGTATAATGACTTTGATGAGTATACCTGAAGGGATGACTTCCCAATTGCAGGTTCTAGGTTGTTGCTGTGAACAAGCCTTTCAAAGACAACCTGCAGAAAGAGCGTATGGACTGGTTGCTCACTGAAGATCATATTCTAACACCATCTGGAAAAGTCAAGAAACCCTCAGTGGGCTTACTGTGTGAATGGCTACTGCAGGCATGGGATGGATGCTTATTTGAGAGTACTATTAAAGGCTTCAAGAAATGCAGCATAATAAATGCAAATGAAAGACAAACTGTGGGAAAAGGAAGCTTCAGGGCAAAAGGGCTTAGGCAGTGAGAGAAAATAAGAAAATTGTGCAGGCAACATTTGCAAACAACTCTCTTCTGCTTATCCGTTGTTTGTTGGTGATGTTGTACTGATTAATATTTTGATGTTTCATATGATAGGTCCACAGCGAATACAGAAACCTACCAAATGCTCTAATTTTACAATGTTTTCCTATCAGACAGAGCTAGAAGAGACCTTAAAGATCATTCAGTCCAACTCTGTAATTTTACAGTAAAGGAAACCTCTTCTTTGAAAAGCAAAATCATATTAGGTTTGAGATCACCTTATATATGGGACAATACGGTATATCAAAACTTTGGGTTTCAACTGCTAAGGTTCAAGAGAAGCAGTCTTAGGGATAAAACAAAAGTAGAATAGTCTTACACTGCAGTAAAAACTCATCTACATATCCCAAGTGGAGGGTTTCAAACTGTGGGAACTCCAATTCTGCCATCTTGAGTGCAGAAAAGACACCATCTTTGGTTAGAGAAGGCTGGATTCTAACTTCATGTAACCTAAGAAGAAAGAGATACAAAGATGAGATCAAAGAAAGTCAAGTAAGGTTTCACTAAAATGAAAGACTCCTTTTGTAGGTCAGTTATGAAAATAGTTCTTTCCAAGGATCATCACTATATATCACAGAAGCCAACCAAAATAATGAAGTTGATTCCATGGATACCAAAGACAAATCCCCAGAGTGATCACTAGACTTTCTCACTACTCTTAAGTGTCATCAAAATTTCAGTTGGTCTGGGCCTCCTATAAGAAAGTTGTTCATATTTACCCTGAGAAACAATGAAGAGAATGGTGGTATTTGGACTTCCCCTTCCTTCTAACACAGGAAGTTGCTGCTTTAGTAAGGAGCCTGAAATAATTTAAACTAGTCACCCTTCATAACTTTTACAAAGCAGTTAAGTCACTGTGGATTATTATCTATTTTTTTTTCAATAACTTAAGCAGTGCTCTTCAGAACCCTGTGGTCAAGTCCTACTTGAAAAACAGTTCCATTAGCAACCCAAGAGTTAAAACGGTGTGTTTCTCCAAGGGAAACATGAGAGGAAAAAAGAAGACATACATACCTTCGAGCAGCAGTGATGATGAGGTAGCCAAGATCTACTTCAAGAGCATTCTTGCAAGCTCCCAAAACAATAGTGTGCAAATTTCTAAAACCACCTGGACAAGGCAAGGGAGGACACAGAGAATTAAAAGCATGCTTTTCTTTTGACCAATCAGCTGTTACTTCAAACTTTACATTTTAGGCACAACAATGTTATATATACAAAATTATTATAGTCAGTGGAAATCAAACCAGAACTCCTGTTCAAGCTTGCCAATTGCTAAAGATGAATTACAATAAAGGCTACTTCCTAAACAATGTTGGAAATGGACCCTGATGCAATGTTTCCTAAAGAAAGGGAGTGAATTGTCAAGAAGGAAATTTTAATAGAAATTTCATGAATCTGCAGACTTCTGGGTAATGCGTGAATCATAAGTCAACAAGCATTTATTAAGTGCTAAGAACTATGCTAAGGACTAGGGGGAAAAACCAGTCTCAAAAAATTATTTACAACAAGCAAATTCAGGATAAATTAGAGAAGATTTCAGAGCAAAGGGACTAAGGTTATAGTGGACTGGGGAAAGCTTCCTGTAAAAGGTGGGAATAGTGACATTAGGGGGATTAGTAAATCAGGGAAGCCAGGAGGCAGAGATGAGGGGAGTCTTAAGGTGTGGGAGACAAGCAGTAGAACTATCTGGAGCCAGAATGTTGTATATAAGGAACAGAAAAGGGGCCAGTGTCATTGACTTGCAAAGTACGGAGAGCGGAGAAAGGTGTAAGAAGACTAGAAAGACAGGAGGGAACTAAGTTTTGCAGGGCTTTTAATGCTAAACAAAGGATTATATCCCTTGATCCTGGAGGTAATACAAAATCACTGGAATTACTGAATAGGGGCAGAAGGTGATATGTTCAGACCTCTGCTTTATGAAAATCAATCTGATAGGTGAATGGAAGATGGACTGGAATAAGAAGACATTGGAGGCAAGAAGACTACCAGAAGGCTACTGCAATAGTCCAGGCATGAGGTCATGAGGGTCACTGCACCAGGCCCTGCCACTGATAGCCACGCTAGGAGAGAAGGTAGCTTATACAAGAGATACTATGAAGGTAAGATTGATAGGACTTGGTAACAGACTGAATGTGGGAAAATAAGAGGGTGAAGAGTTGAAGATAATCACTTCTAAGTCATAACTTGAACACTGTTGCAACAAGATCAATAATAACAATTATGGACTTTCCATTCCCTTACCTGATGTTAGTCTTATTCATTCAAAAGACATTTATTAAGCTTTATGCTCAGAGCAAGACAAAAATAAACAAGTTCCTGCCCTTGAGGAAGTTTTAAAAATCTAGAAGACTCTTTACTGGCATGCTTTAACTTCAATATTACTGACATAGATCACAGCTTTTTCTTACACTCTTAGTTACTGGTCTTCATGGGGTGCTGTAGTCAAAATAGTTTTTTTTAGCTCCATAATTTTTAGCACAATGTCTTACAGGACAAGCTTCTAGCAATGAATTCTTCTGCATTTAACTAAGCAAGTCCTCAAATTATAGTCACAAAGTCCATTCCGAGGCCCACACATCAAGCCCTTCTTCCTTGGTAGTGGCCATCTAGTGTTGGCATAACTGCTAGAACTTTTCAGAATGCATAATCCCCTCCATGCAGCTTTGGAGGATTTGAGCATACCTTCAATTATTGAAAGGCATTCATCAAGTAATGATTAGGGGTAAGTGGTCTCTTTCTTATGAGGTCCTCATGGGTAACTTCAGCTCTCTGAGCTTACTCCCTAGTAATCAACCCGTTTAAGTGACAACATTGTAGAAAGAATCCTAGACTTGAGAGTCAATAGATCTGGGTTTGAATCACAACTCATACTTATTAGCTAGGTAAATATGGTCAAATCACTTAACCTTAGCTTCATCTTTAAGATGGGGAAAACAACACTTGCACCAAGTACAGGACAGTTGTAAGGAAAGTCTGTAAAACTTAAAACACCAAAGCAACAAACGTGAGTTGTTATTATCAATTTTATGGTATTGGTTTGAATAGCTGCAAATCTCTAAATACCTCCCACTGAGATTAGGAAGCCCACTTCCTTCTCCTAACCTCCTATAACCAAGCACATTTTTGTTTTTGGTCAGGACCTATGATTTCTTCAGTGACGAGAGATTCTAGTGAGAAAACTGTATTGCCCAATGCAGACTGGCGACTTTTCTGCAACATACAGTATTACAAATTTGTCTGGAGCACTGAGTGGTTAAGTGCCTCGCCCAGAGCCACATAGTCAGCATGAGTCTTCCTGACCTGAAAGCCAGCTCTCTAGTCACTGCCCCATGCTGCCTCTCAACCAGATGTGTATATACCAGAATCACTTAACTCATAAACTATTTTCAAAAGACTCATGTTCATCCTAGTGTTTTAATGAAAATTATTCTAAATTTTCTTTTACATGTTAGTACTATTGTTCATGCTACGATACCTTCTTTTACTCATATGCATCTTGAATACCTGAACTTTGATTTCTAGCTTTAAGTGTAAAACTTAAAATTATATGCAGTATCACAACTTCTGTTTGATGTCTGAAAGCTAAACCTGCTTACACTTTAGCTCATACACTATCAATAAGAAGGGTGTTTTTAAGTCTACTCTACTTTGCATGGTCACTGGAAATCTGATAGGTTAGAATTTCTTAGTTTTTATAAGTTGCTTATTTGGTTGATAGTGATTTTAATTCCCAACCCATTATGTGGACCACTCAGGGAGAACTAATGGGAGAATATTTGTTAAACAAGGTGGGTAGGTATGAAACAATCCCTGGAAAGAGTACCAACATCTATGAAAGCAAAAAGCTTCTTTCCCTTCCCCCAAACTGATGAAATCAAAAGTTCTTGGCATAATGATATAATTACAACCAATATGATTTTATAATAATTTCCATTATCATGAATTTTGTTTATTATTTTACTACAGATACTTGCTAACTGGGTCAGAATGTTAATGCCTTAACCATTTATGACAATTTTTAATCCTTTAACACATTTCATTAATAATTAATAATGGTTATTTTCCTAAATGTATTTGATGTATTACATGAAAGGGAAAAGAAGAGATTTGAGTTGCAAATCCCAAGTCATGAACTCTGAAGTCTTATTCAACCAAGCTCTAAATGGCAAAAAAATACCTCAAATAGAATTTCTAATACATAGCCCCAAGACATGATTCAATGTTATCAGTAACTAAGCAACAAGCAAGAAGAAAAGGTCTCTTGTTCCACTTCTTTTCAAATGACATAAGAAAGGTGTGATTAGTAACAACCGATTTCTATCACTTTTAAAATGAATGACCTTTAAAAAAAAATGAAGCTGCAAAAGGAAATTAATTTTTTACTGGTCTTCAAAGGTTGCACAATACTAAAGAACAAATGAAAGAACTATACCTGATCGCCAACTGTCTTCAACTACATGTTGGATGAGACCTCCAAGAAAAGGAACTCGAACCAATTCTAATTGTTCCAAGTTTCGGGCAGAAGCTAATCCCGTTACCAATGGGACATACTTCAAAGAGTTTGTAGGCCCTGGGGGAAAAAAACCCCACAACATAACATAATGATATGACAGTGGTGGTGGTGGTGATAATAGCTAGAATTTATATAATGATTTAAAGTTTGCAGAGCACTTTACAAAATTTTCTTATTTTATTCTCACAATAACCCTGGATATTATCTCCTCTGTACAGCTGAGGAAATTGAGGCAAACAGAAGTTAAACGACATGCCCAGGGTCACACAGCTAATTATGTATCTGAGGACAGATTTGAACTCAGGTCCTTCCAAGGCTAAGTCCAGCTTTCTATCTACTAAGCCACTTACCTGTTTCTATGTAACTTTAAGACGGAAGCTTACTTTTTAGGATTTATTTTCAAATTTGTGCCTGCAAATACAATCATAGGAGTTTTAGAGAGCCTAATTCCAAACTTCTCATTTTACAGATTCAGGAATTAATGATCCAAAAGATGAAGGGACTTCACCCAGGTCACATTTCCAGCCTCAGTGTGCTGACCTAAGACTAGGCCTCTTTTCAAATAACTTCCTCAAAATTCTATGTGTGCCTCAAAATGACACAAAAATGGCTGGGTCTCCATAATGATATTTCTCCTTGCAGTAAATAGTCAGAAGGCTTTGGATGTTAATCCTGGCTTTGCCATCTACTCATAAGTGACTTTGGACCAGGTGCTTCTCTTGGGGCCTCAATTTCCTCCCCCTATCATAAAATCAGAAGTTGGGACTAGATGATTTTTACTATCCCTTCATGCTCTAAGATCCCATGCTTCTAGTTAGCCTGCCAATGACCTTGTTCTCAATATGCAAAAACACATCTGAGTGAAATATGAAGACTATCCATGGTATTCCTTCTATATTCCTTCAGCACAGTTACAACTGTGATTCTATACTCCTGACCACTAAGACAATGAACAATAACCAAATAAACATTTGGGAACAATTAGGTGCCAGACATTGTGCTAGCAGGATATAAGAAATTTAAAAAGCATATAGCTTAATACCCTGAAACAATTATCAAGTGAAACAATGAAGAACACAAATAATCCACGGCCAAAACATAAAATGTAGATACATTTTGGACTAGATGACCTATGTGATCCCTTCCAACTGTTATATGCTATGATTCTAAGACTCTAAAATACTACCAGGATTCAGAGAAGGGACACAGTCACAGAAAGCTTCATGGAAGATTCAGTATAATTGTTTAAGGTAGAGGGGAACTTATAAATTATCTTGTCTAATATTTGTATTACATAGGTTAAAAAACTGACGCCAAATGTGATTAGGTAATTAAGTGTGTCCAAAGGTTACACTGTGAATTAGCAGCAAGGTGAAGATAGCACAACATAATCCAAGGCAAGTAAAGACAGAACCAATAGGGTCATGAAGGCGACAAGTGAAGAAGTAGGACTAAAGCAGAAGGTAGATGGAGGCAGCTAGGTGGCACAGTGGATAGAGCCTCGGATCTGGAGTCAGGAAAACCTGAGTTCTAATCCAGCCTCAGACACTAGCTGTGTGACCCTGGGCAAATAACTTAATCTCTGTTTGCCTTAATTCAATGCAAAAGGAAATGGCAAACCATTCCAGTATTTTTGCCAAAGAAACTCCACAAACAGCACTGGTATGCTATGGTCCACAGGGTCACAAAGAATCAGATATGACTGAACAGCAAAGACACAGAGAGACTCAGAGGGCACAATATAGAAAAATCTTCTCTTTTACAGAATATGGATAATGAGGAAATTTGTCTTGTATCACTTACTATTTATAATGGGTTTTGTATTTTTTGCCTTCTCAGTAGATGGAGAGAGAGAATTGGGAACTGTAAATAAAATAAAATTCAATAAACAAAGCGGGGGAAAAATGTGAATGTTAAATAGGAGGAAATAAGTACAGATAAGTAGGACCTAGAAAAGTAGGCAGTGATGTTTCACCTGAATGCTATAGCTAAGGGAATCACGGAATATTTCTGAACAGAGAAGTGACAGGATAAAAAGTACTGCTTAAGGAAAACAAGTTTGGAAAATGTATAAATGATGGATTGGACAGAAGCAGAACACAGTCACGGAGCCTAAGTAGGAAGCTGTTTAAGGATGAAATGATGAAAGCCTAGACCAGGAATCACACTAGAATGGAATGTAAAGGAGAGACATGAGAGATAGTTTGACAGATTTCCTTTTAAAAAGATAAAAATATGTTCAATATTGTACTAGAAATGTAGCTGTAGCAATAAGAAAAGAAAAAGAAATTGAATAGGCAATGAGGAAACAAAACCATCACTCTATAGATGATAGGATGAAATAAATACTTGGAGAATCCTAGAGAATCCACTAAAAAACTGAAATAAGTAACAACTTTAGCAAAGTTGCAGGATATAAAATAAACCCACATAAATCATCAGCATTTTCATAACAAAATCCAAAAATAAGAGATAAAGAAATTCCATTTAAAACACCTGCAGGCAATATAAAATACTTAGGAGTCTATTTGCCAAGAAAAACTCAGAAACAATACAAACATATTTACAAAACACTTTCCACATAAAGTCAGATCTAAACAAGGGAAAAATATTAATTGCTAATGGGTAGGCTGAGTCAATGTAATAAAAATGACAATTCTACCTAAATTAATTTATAAAGTGCCATGCCAATTAAATTACTAATAAAATTATGTTATAGAGCTAGAAAAAACAGTAACAATATTCATCTGGAGGAGCAAAAAATACTCAAGAATATCAATGAAATTAGTAGAGAAAAATGTGAAGGAAGGTGTCTTAGCCAAACCAAATCTCAACTGTATTATAAAGTGGTAATCATCAAAACAA
Organism: Vombatus ursinus; assembly: GCF_900497805.2. Classification (NCBI taxonomy): domain Eukaryota; kingdom Metazoa; phylum Chordata; class Mammalia; order Diprotodontia; family Vombatidae; genus Vombatus; species Vombatus ursinus. The sequence continues at coordinate 2,119,253 of NW_020954641.1, read as the reverse complement.
TCTGGGACTGGCTAAGATATAGAGTGGTGGAAGAGACTGGGTACACAATACACAGTGAGTAATGACCACAGCAATCTAGTATTTGATAAACCCAAAGATCCCAGCTTTTAGAACAAGAACTCATTATCTGACAAACTGCTGGGAAATCTGGAAAGCAGTTTGTCAGAAACTAGGTATAGACCAACATCTCACAACATATACCAAGATAAGGTCAAATGGGCACATGATTTAGACATAAATGGTGATACCATAAGCAAATTAGGGGAGCAAGGAATAGTTTACAAGTCAGATCTATGGATTAAGGAAGAATTTATAAGCAAATAAGAGACAGAGCATAACAAGATGTAAAATGGATAATTTTGATTACATTAAATTAAAAAGGTTTTACACAAACAAAACCAATGCAGCCAAGATTAGAAGGAAAGCAGAAAACTAGGGAAAAAAATTTATGGCAAGTTTCTCTGGTAAAGACCTGATTTCTCAAATATATAAGAACTGAGTCATATTTATAATACATGTCATTCTCTAACTGATAAATGGCCAAAGGATATGAACAGGAAATTTTGAGATGAAGAAATCAAATCTATCTATGGTCATATGAAAAAATACTCTAAATCAGTACTGATTAGAGAAATACAAATCACAACAACTCTGAGGTACCACCTTATACCTATCAGATTGGCTAATATGACAGAAAAGGAAAATGACAAACACTGGAGATGTGGGAAAACTAGGGTATTAATGCACTTTTAGTGGAATTGCGAATTAATCCAATCACTCTGGAGAGTAATTTGGAACTCTATCCAAAAGGCTACAAAACTGTGCATACCCTTTGACCCAGCAATACTACTACTAGGTCTGTATCCCAAAGAGAGTTTAAAAAAAAGAAAAGAAAAAGCTCTTTATATATAGCTCTTTTCATGTTGGTAAAGAATTGAAAATTGAGGGGATGCCCATCAGTTGGGGATTGGGTGAAAAAGTTGTAGTATGTGATTGTGATGGAATATTATTGTGCTATAAGAAATGACAGGCAGGATGCTTTCAGAAAAACTTGGAAAGACTTAGATAAACTGATACAAAGTGAAGTAAGCAGAACCAGGAAAACACTGTACATAGCAACAGCGATATTATATGACAATCAACTGTGAATGACTTAGCTATTCTCAGCAATACAATGATCCAAGACAATCCCAAAGGATTTATGAACAATGCTATCCACCTCTAGAGAAAGAACTCATCGAATCTCAATGCAGATGGAAGAATATTATTTTTTACTTTATTTTTTTGCATGTCTTTTTTGTGTGTGTTTTCTTTCACAACAAGACTGATATGGAAATGTGTTTTGCATGACTGTACATGTATAACTTGTATCAAATTGCTTGTCTTCTCAATGACGGGGGAGGGGATAGGGAGGGAAAGAATTTGGAACTCAAAAGTTTTAAAAACTGTTTTTTCATGTAATTGGAAAAATAAAATATTTAGACAGTGAAAAAAAAAAAGGTTACGTATACTTTTCATGATCTCCTCCAAAACTTCTTTAAAGTAAAAAACAAACAAACAAAAATCCTCAGGGAAGAATGGTAGAATACAAAGAACTTGTTGGAATGAAGTAAGAGCACCTGGTTCAAACCTCAATCCCACTACTTATTGTATGTGTGACTTTGGACAAATTATTTCATTTCTCTGGGCCTCAGTTTCCTACAATTGCTTAAATAAGATAAAAGAAAGGGTTGTATTAAATGATCTCTAATGTTCCTACTACTTCTAGAGCTATAAATTTATTTATCTTCAGGAAGTAATATTTAGTGCACAATAATGTTCTATTTAGCTCAATGTATGAATATATAACAATAAATTTTACTTCAGGATTCTTTTAATCTTATAACAATTCTGTCACTCAACCATATAATTACCTGCACAGTTCCTCATGACAAAAGTGCGTAAGCTGATGCAAAGGAAATCTTTAAAAGGCTGGGGCTTGGTGAGTCTCACCCACTTCAAATAAAGGTGCCTTAACATTGGGATACATGGAATTTCAGGAACATTCACCCCTAGAAAAAAAAGCATTCAAGAATTCATTAAAATCAAATGCCTTATTTCACAAGCAAGAAAGTTCAAGAATGTATTTCCTAAGTGAACCTCATTGACCAATTCTGGGAGACTTCAACTTCTGCAATTAATTTAACCAATGCATATTAAGTATGTTCTATTTAAAACAATCTTCAACCACATGGACATATTTACTTTAAAATAGACTTCTATTAATCTGATCATTTTTCTTGGTTGTTTTCTGAAACTTCTCTACACATCAATTTTTAAAAAATGATTACCAATACAGAGGGACTGACGATGTAGATGAAAAATGGCCCCGCCTTTGCTTTCAAAGGCTCACAGATTTATGTGGTATAAGTACAGCACTTCTTAAACTGTGGGTCATGGCCCCATATAAGGTGGTGTAACTGAATGTAGGGGTCACAAAAAATTTGGCAACAGTAGAAGGTTTCTAAATATGCAACAAACAAAACTTAATTCAAATGTGTACTGAATCCAAGGTGTTTCTGGTAATGCTTACCCAATGCTGTATCGCACAATTTCACTATAGCCTTGGTTCTGAACGCACAACATGTGCACTTTGCACTGCACATGCTGTCATGCCACCGCAATGCCAACAAACACTGCCAGAAACACCTCGACTCAGATTTGAGACTATTGTATGTTATGAATGCAGCGTTTTTACTGTATATACAAAGTTTTCTGCTCTTACAGAAACATAATAGCTTAATTATGGAAAACAAAGATTTTTAATATTTTCCTATCATCATTCCTAAGTATGTATCAAATTAATATATCTTTGGATTGGATTGTGTCAGAATATTTGATTTTTAAAATTGCTGTTATCTCCTTTTAATATTTCTCCATCACCACTGTATGTGTTCTATGTCAACATCAATTTTTTAAATTAAGCACAAACAAATGTAATTTCATAAACTAAAGCTAGTATTTATTTGAAAAATTATTAACAATATTTATTTATATTTTAAGACCAAAGCTCTTTTTGGTTATGGAAAAATGGCTAAATTTAGACAGAAGAGGTAAAAATACTGATGACAATGTGGTAGAGACTTCTCTACCAGGTTGTAGTACACCTGAATTGGCAAGAAAAAGAAAATATGCTGAATCATGTGGCTCCCAAGAGGGAGAAGGGTAAATAGATTACCAAAACTGAAATTATTATATTTTGACCGAGCAGAAATCTGATTTTGTTAATTTTTTTCAGAATGACTTAAGTTAAAAGATAAAACTGAAAGTTTTACTAAAGGAGTTAACAAGGGAGACAAAGGTGGAAAATGGTTCTTTAGAAATGTTTACAGCTACGATGATTGTATAATTGAAAATAACCTTCTCAAAGATTTAATTGTAAGAGTTATAATTACTCATCTGAAGTGCCTGGAGACACAATTTCAGAAATACTTCCCTTCAAATTTTGATTCTAAAAAACTAAGTTGGGTTCATGAACCATACTCAATTGAAATAAAAAATGTGAGTCAACTGCCATTAGAAGTTCAAGAAGAATCTGCCAAGTTATCAAGCAATACAGGTTTAAAATTTGAGTTTCCTAAAAAATCATTAAATGAATTTTGGCTTGGGATTAGGACAGAATCTCCAACAATTTCTGAAATGGCCCTAAACATACTTCTGCCATTTTGTACTATGTATTTATATGAAGTGGTATTCTCAGCATTGATGATTATAAAATCAAACTATCAATCAACTCTAAAAAATGCTGAAGATGCTCTACGTCCTGCAGTATCAAATATTTCACCAAGATTTAATTTTTTGTGTAAAAATAAAAAAGCATATCCATCTCATTAGCATGCAAATTTGCTTTCATCTTTAATAAATGGTAAAATTATATGTACACCAAATAATTGTTTTAAAATACATTTTTTTATGATTTATTATCAATTCTATACCTATTTTATATACCTGAGATTGCGTAAAAATTTCTCGGACAAAAAGAGGTCATGAGTGGAAAAAGTTTAAGAAGTCCTGGCATATGGGAAGGGACATACAACATATGAGACAGGGTAGAATGTGACAGAGACAAAGAATTATAAGATATCTGAGGAAGAGATATTTCATCAAATGGAAGGTAAGAATGTTTAAGGAAGGCTTCATCTGCACCTGTTATCTCCCAAACCATCCCCTTTTCTTTATAGAAATCACGATACAAAGAAAAGCAGATCACTGTGCTTGGGGACAGGAGGAGGAAGTGGAAGAAGAAAGAAGGCTGTTATGATAGTAAAGGACTGAAATTGGTCAGGGTGGAAGGTTTGGGGCAGTGTGGAAAGCGTGGTGGGGGGAGACTTGCAATGGACAGATTTGAGCAAGAATTGACTCAAGTCTAAATATTTCTCTGGTAGGTCTACAGTTAGTAAATTGGAGGAAATATTATTAATACTGCCCTTTGAATCTGACACTAATAATTATTTAGTTATTTTCAATATGTTTTAAGATTAGGCAGATGCAGATATGACTGAAAGGTACTCTGTGAATATGTCAGTGTGTTTCTAGCACTGTCTTGGTATAAGGCAAAATAATTTAAGATAAAAATATCAACAAACTGAAGGGCAATTCATGAAACTACCCTAGCTGGATGAAAATGTCCTAAAAGGACTTACTCCTTTTGCTCTATGTGAAACAGTAGAAAAACATTAGTCATATGAGTAAGAAGCCCCAAGTAATTTCATTTCTAAGTTTCAGTTACCTCATCTGTAAAACAATGATATTATCTGTGCTATGTAAGGCTCAGAAACTTGCTATGAGAATCAAATAGATTTATGAAACCATGAAGTGCTATGAAAATATCAGATGTTATCTATAAAATGGATATAACATATCATCTTACAGGGTCATGAGGAAAGTGTTCTGTAAACCACAAGAGGTGAGCTTTCATTAATTATATGCTCACTAAACTGCTTTCTGACTTAGTAATTAAGTCTCCCATTAAGAGAGTAGCCTCTGAAGAGAGCACTTATACCATCTATTTTGCCAAATAAAAATCTCATTGTCAATGAGTAACTCGGCATTCTGGTTTACAAAAGGGTATCTTTTAAGTTTCCATAGTGTGAATCCTTAGCACTTGGGAACCTCAGCGTAAACTAAATAAAAGTAAATTTCTGAGTCTACAGAGCTCAAGAGCTCAGAGACTTGTGGCTGCTCCCACCCAGGTACTACCAAGATGAGGGGCCCAGTCAAAAAGTCAGTTGGCTTTTCTCACATATAAGCACTTAAAAAGTTCAGAATTCTGTAGGCTGTAACCTCCTGAATGGGACCATTTTCAGGACAGAGTTACTAGTTATCGATGTATTCTACTTAAACTTCAAGGAATCAGGATTTTATCAGTGGATCCGACACAGATCACAACTCTTCTTCCATAATTTATTATATGGTCTTTAAGAATTGGTATGAAAAAAATCATTCATCACCTCAAGTCCAACTTTCTGGTGATGCCAGTTCTCTGCACTTAGCTAGACTAGACCTTAGATGATCAACTATACTTAAAGCCTTTCTAGTTTTGATAAAATCTGCCAGAGTTTGCCCTCTGCTTGCACAGCCTTTGAGAAAGTGAGGTCAGCTCCTCAATGTGAGACAACGGAGGAGGACTTTAGAAGAACAGAAAACTACTAGGTCACATTTATATGACATTTAAATTTTACAAAGCACTTTCCTCACACTAGAGTGGTACAGGCTACATGAATGTCTGTAACTGGTCAATAGATAAAACTGAAGGAAAAGGGATGCAGGCCACCAAGACAGAGGAGGAGAAAGCAAGCTTTAATGACTGTTGTACAGTTGTTTGAATGCTCCAATGACAACGCCAAAGTTTCAAGTTTCATTATTACCTGAGAGTGAAATTGTAGAGTTTTGAGTTAAGTCTGGAAGGATAGCAATAATTTCAAAGTAACTCATGGAAACTTCCCCCAAAATTACATGCCCCAAATAAACCATTTCATTAATCTCAATTACAGCTGTCCTCAAGGTTTCAAGAAAACAGAGACTGGGTACAAAATACTCAGCTGCCCCAATAACTTCTGCAGCACAAGTGGACACGAAATAAACACTGACTGTAAGAGAACGATGTAATCATGAAAAGTGTTATTGTTTGAGTTTGAAAAGCTACCCAGAAAGGAGTGTCCTTAGCAAGCTGGTTAATTAGAAAACTAAATTTCTGCTCAACTTCTTCAAGAACTTTCTGAAATCTATAGCAGCTGGCATGTGTCTTCTTCATCTGGAATGCAAATTTTATGGCACTGGCAAAGGAGGATCCCAAGTGATAGCAGAAAGAGTCCACTCACCCACTAGATGCAAGATTTGGATTTTGGCTCCTATGGGAATTTTCAATTTGTTTTCAGGAGGGATGGGAAAAGCTCCATTGCGATTACGAAACTTCCCCAAAATATGAACTTGAGGCATATATGTCCAGATGGCTTCCACCAACTCCAAATGTGAAGTTTCCACACCCTGTATTGTAACACATTAGTAGGAGAGGAACTTGTAGTTAGTATCTGAAGATACACATTCTCTTTTCACAGTAAAACATTAAAGCAAATGAACTCAAGAGTATTACTGCCCCATCGCCCCTTCCCTAAAATTTGTTGCTGAAATGCAACAAGTAACAACTCTGGTTTTTATACTACTTCGAAACTACCAATTGCTTTAAGTTCTGAGTTGAGATTGTACCAGTAGGTATATTAAAAAAAAAAAAGGAAACAACCTCTCTAATTTCATTTATCTGAAATAATAACACTCATATTTCTAAAGGAAAGGCAACTTATTCATACAACTAATAAGCACCAGAGCCAGGTCTCCTGAGTCCAAGACTCCACTAAAATATGGGGCTTGGTGAGATTAGTATTCTCTAATCTAAGTTAATCACAGAGTATTTCTAATCTTGAAATATGATAGATTGTACATGCATGGGCCCCAGAGACCAAATGGCATAAAATGTCTCCAAAAAAGACAGGCGTAGGGAAAATATCAGAATAAAATAAAAGACATTACATTTATACAGAAAAACTGATACATATTAATAAGTATTTTTGATAAATACATCTAAAGAATAAGAGGAAGGTCTCCAGTACAACATGTAGAGACTTTATGGAGGGTTTAAAAAAAGAACACACAGGAGAAGGAGGCATAGAAGGAGTGTAGTCTGAACAAAAGGAGAACATACCATCACTGATCAGATCATGGATGTAAACTACAAAGTACAGGAGCTATTTCATATCTGAATATTCATTACACAGGTCCCTGAAGTTATGAGGCTGAACTTTGGTTCAGTCTGGAGCTGGCTTTGGGAACTCCTGGTTGCAAAACTCCCTTTACCAAATAAGCAGCTGTTTTGCAACTTAAGATTCGTAGTTGAGTAGGCTACTGAGAAGTAAGATGGCCTGCCAATATGTATTAGAAGGGAACTTGAACCCAGGTCGTCCTGACTCTGAGGCTAGCTTTCTATTCACTATGCCATGATGCCTTTCTATGATACCATGAAGAGTAGAAAAAGTTGCAACAAAAAATATTCATTAATGAATTCATCACTCATAAAATTAATTGCCACTCAATTACACCTCCCTACTTTATATTAGTGTATATCCCTGACCACCATATTAACATCTTTGCTGGGTTAATCTTGTATAATTTTAAGATTAAGAGAAGCCCTTGGGTAAATGGACACAGCCCTTGAATATTTTTACAAAAATAACCCTCTTGATCATGCTATGAAAACAAAATACGAAGTGAAAGATGTCATATTTTGCTGCCATACATTTTTATCATAAAAAAATTAAACCTTTAATTCCCTCACTTGATTCTAATAATTAGTGTATAGTTGAAATTATGACCTGAATTTTGTTAATATGAAAAAAATATCAAGAGGATTCTGGGAAAATGGTGGAGTAAGAAAGAAAATTTCAGGTTCTCCAAATTTCTACCAACAAAAAAAAAAAACAAAACAACATCACCTCAGAGGAAATGTAGAGCAGCAGAAACAAACAAAAATTGTGGTAGAGCAGATGTCCTCCTAAGACAATTTGAGAAGACGCCAGGAAAAACCCAACTTTCAGGGGAAGTTAAGCCTGAGTGAAAGGAAGTGCGAACACTTCCAGGCTGAATGAGTGGAATGAACAAACAAGAAGCCCTGGGAGGAGCAGGGTTGGGAGACAGCCTCAACCTTAGAAATTTTCATCTCAGGACAGTATATGTATGTGGGGGTCTGATGGCTGAGTAGTAGAAGATTGAAGGACCTTCCACTGGTGAGGAACACCAACCAGAGCTGTGCTGACCAGACACATCCTGGGGTATGGCTCCTGGGAAAAGGAGCTAGCACAATCCTGGTGAGTGTAGTAGCAGATGGGTGTGGACCCTGCTGGCTGTGGGCACTTGAAGAAGAGTAAGCTTCAATTTCCTGATTTCAGTTCCAAGGCAGAGAGGACAGCTGTAGTTTGCAGCCACCTAAGAGACCACAGGGAGCAAGATCATTTGTGGAACACCATGGCTGGGGACCCTAGCCATGGCTTAGGAGTGGAGAGCCCAAGGCTGGGTCCTTAGACAGACCTCAGAAAATAATATTAAGGACCTGAGGCTAGGGGCATCATTCCCCATATTTCGGGACTAGAACTTGATTATATTAATGAGTAAGCAAAGGAGAAAGAACCCAGTTAATATGGGGATAGAGAAGATCTAGGTTCATATTCAAAGGAAGATAATGGACCTTAAAAAGCCATTCTTTTTTCAGTGAAAAAGGTCAAATGGTTCCAAGCACAAAAAGAGTTCTTAGAAAAACTTAAAAAGGACTTTAAAAATCAAAAGAGAGCTTAAGGAAAAATTAGGAAAAAATTTATAGCAATCCAAGGAAATTAAGAAAATTATGAAAAAAAGTCAACCAACTTGGAATAGAGAATCAAAAACCTAAGGAATTATTTATTCCTTGAAAACCAGAATTGGGCAAGAGTATGCTAACGACATCCTAAGACACCAAGAAATAATAAAACAAAACCAAAAGAATGAAAAAATAGAAGAAAATGTGAAACATCTTACCAGAAAAAACAACTGATCTAGAGAACAGAGAGAGAAGAAATAACATAAGAATAGTCAGACTATCTGAAAGATATGATCAAAAACAGAATCTTGATACAATATTACAAGAAATTACCAAGGGAAAATTCCCTAAACCTCTAGAACAAGAAAGCAAAGCAGAAATAGGAAAAAAAAAACCAAAACCATTGATTACTACCTGAAAGAGATCCCAAGAGGAAAACTTACAAGAATATCAGAGCCAAGTTTCAACACTCCCAAGTTATGGAGAAAATATTGCAAGCAACAAGAAAAAAACAATTTAAATATCATGGAGCGACAATAAGGATTACACAAGACATAGCAGTTACTATGGTGAAGGACTGTAGGTCTTGGAAGGCTATATTTTGTAGAGCAAAATAGCTGGGGTTATGACCAAGGGTAACTTACCCAGCAAAGTTAAGTATAATCCTGAATGAAAAAAAATGGACATTTAATGAACTGAAAGACTTTCAGGTATTTGTGACAAAAACAGTAGAACTTAATGGAAAATTCAACATATAAGATACAGTAAAAATATAAGGCAAACATTAAAGACCAAATATAAAGGGCTCAATAAGGTCAAATTGTTTATTTAGTATACATGAAAATGTTAGCAGTACTCTTATGATTGTCATCATTATTTGGGCAGTCTGAAAGAAAGGCTTGGACTCGGCTATATATGACAGGGTGATTCTTAAAAAAAAAATGCTAGGGAGAGGTGAAAAGGAGTAATTATCTCATACAAATGAGGCATAAAAGGAAAAAACTGATATAGAAGAAAGTAGCAAAGGGAGAGCAGGTAGTGCTGGAAACCTACTCTCATCAGGAATGGTTAAAGAGAGAATAACATATATATCTAGAAGGAAGTAAAAGTCTTCTAAATTCAGAAAGAAATAAGAAGGCAAGGGGTAAAGAGGGGAGGAGAGGGAGAAGATAAGGAAGGGACTCTTGGAGGGGTTGGGAGGTTAAGGAATCAGAGGGAAAGGTAGAGGGTAGAAGTAAAGCAGAGGAGTGAGGGGGGATAAGGTAAACAGGATGAGAAGGATAGTGAGTAAAAACTGGAAGGAGGAAAATACACAAATAATTATAGCTTAGAATGTGAATGGGATGAATTTACTCATAAAACAGAAATTGCTAGATTAAAATTTTGAATTAAATATGTTGTTTTCAGGAAACACTACAAAAATGAGAAATAGAAAAAAAGATAAAATAAAGGGCAGGAGTATAATTTATTATGTAATAAAAGCAGAGGTGGTACTCATGATATCAAACAAAGTTGAAGCTAAAACAGACTTAAAAGAGAAAAACATGGAAACTATACAATGTGTCAGCAATATTATTCAATACTGTTTCAGACCATTTAAAATAACTAGACAGTATAAAATACCTGAGAGTATACCTGCCAAAACAGACACAGGAATTGTATGAATATAAATATAAAACACATTTTATACAAATAAAGTCAGATCTAAATAACTGAAGTAATATTTATTGTTTATAGGTAAGGCCAATATAATCTTTAAAAATGACAATTTTACCTAACTAATCTATTTATCTAATGCCATAACAATTAAATTACTAAAAATTATCTGAGTTAGAAAAAAAATAACAAAGATCATTTGGAAGGATAAAAGGTCAGGAATTTCAAAGAAATCAGAGAAAAAAATGAAAAGGAAGCAGATTTAGCAGTATCAGACTTTAAATATATTATAAGGTGAGAGCAGTGTTGAAGTGTAAAATGTGTAATTTCTATTATTTTAAAATAAAATTTTTCTGGTACAAATAAAACCAATATAGTCAAGAACAGAAAGAACGTAGAAAATTGAGGGAAAAAACTTTCACAGATAATCTCTCAGACAGAATGTAAATGGGTTGGAATATTGCTGTGGTGTAGGAAATGATAAGCTAGTTGATTTAGAAAAACATGGAAAGACTTGGACTTATGAAAGAATATTCTATCCAACTTCAGAGAAAGAGATGTTAAGTGAAAATATGCATGGTAGCATTTTACGTATATGTAAGTATATATGTATATATATGTGTATGTAAATATATCTGTTTAATTGTAGTCTTCTTAAGGGGAGGGATATGTGGGGAGAGGGGATAAAATAAAATAAAAAAATAAAGTAAAAAGTGCACAGCAGAGAACAAAAGAAAATCTATAAGGAAGCAAAGAAAAGTTGGGTAGCTTTGAATACAGTGTGGTAGTATTTGTTATATCGATTTTCTTGCAATGGAAATTTATTGTTTTATTATGAATCCTCTCTTGTGTTCTGCTGTCTGTACAGCAATATTCTTTTTTACTCTCTCCTTTTGTATTTAAGTTAAAAATGAATTTTAAAAAAATTATCGGAAAAAACATCTTCATAATTTCAAGATAATAATCAAATCGTTATTCAATGATTGACTATGAAATTTTTTTCCCCTATTTTAAGTGGATTTGCTTATTATTTTAAGTGACCCTTTTCTGATGCCATTAATTCTCAGATAATAAAACCCATTGTAACTAATTTCATGATCTTGGACAGACGTTGGCAAACAGTGAAGGACATAAGGGCCTGGTGTACTATGGTCCACGGGGTCATGAAAAGTTGGATATGATTGAACAACAAAATCCAATTTCATATTTAATATTTTATAGAGGAAAACACAGTTATATCCATTATCTTTTTTTTTTTTTTTTGCTTTTTGGTGAGGCAACTGGGGTTAAGTGACTTGCCCAGGGTCACACAGATATTAAGTGTCATGTGTCTGATACTGGATTTGAACTCAGGTCCTCCTGACTCCAAGGCCAGGAATAATGAAGCTTGTTAGCACTTTTTTTACTCAAAGATACCTAGAGATGTATTAGGGATGATATACCCACCAGCAAGTTTGGGCAAGCTTGCAAGGCTTCTAGCACACCAGGAATGCTAAAGGCCTCATGGCCACGAACGCGTCGCCTCTCAAGGTATCTAGGGTGAAGGCCATAGAGCTGTTCAATGTCTGGCATCTTCTTGAGCAGTGTTAGAAAACTGGAATCAGTGAAGCCTGAGAAATTTATAAGAAGACAAGAAGTAAGATTCCCTGGACAGACAAAATGGGTACCTCCTATGTAGGTCTCTAATGTATTCAGATCATTTTATGCTCACATGTTCATATCTTTTATCTTTATCTTCCACTTTCTGATATATATTCCCATTGCATAGTCATTTTCTGTCTTCTCTTCATTGGAATATGTTCTAAAATTACTGGAAACTGTCACCAAGATCAGCTTACTCTGGGTAAGTCCCTTTCTCAACCTGGGCCCCCATTTCTGACTGTAAAATAAGGCATTTGAATCAAATGATCTCGTAGGTCTCATCCAGTGTGAATACTTGAGAAGTTTATGTAGGATACCTAATACTATATTAGTATCTAAGGAAACTTAATAAAATGGAGAATCTTCATAGCAGCACAGTTTTAAGGCTGGAGGGTGATTTAAAGAAGTCATGAAGTTCAAATTTTCCAGATGAGAAAAGTGAGGCCAAGTGATATTAAAAGACTGACTCAAGGTCACATAGGTAGCAAGAAGTAGAGTCAAATTTGAACCTAGGTCCTTTGGCTCCAAATACAGTATTCTTTCCCTATCTCATCACTCTGCTTTTTTTGTTATAGTAAAAAGAATTAACTGTACAAGGTGACTAGAAATAGAAGGCATAGATCCTGTCTTCCTAGAACATAGTAATTTTCTCATAGCAGGCACCGAATGTTTGTTGAATGAACCTGAGTGGAAAAATAGCAAATAATGGTGAATTTTTTTTAAACTACAATAACTCATGAAACTGCCTAAGGCAGCATGCTGATCTTGATATGACTTGGGGAAGAAAGTACCTAATGACATCAGTGAAATCACAGCTTAGAAAATGAAGCAATACATGGACAGACACACTGACACACCCACCCACGTGTATGTGTATGTATGTATGTGTATACACACACACACACACACACATATACACACACACATATTTGTGCATATATATATATATATATGTATATATATAGATGTGTTAAGCTTCATTTATCCTTACACCAATATCCTGTATAGTGGCATAATATGATTATTATTATCATAATCATTATATTCAAATGCTTACTATTCCGGTTTTTGTGATAAAAGTATACTGGAACCTATCAATGGCACATTATATTGCTTCATAGTTTTCAAATCAAGTCCATATCAATTTTATTATTTAATCCTCACAATAATCCTGTGTTGTTGGCAGGGCACAGATCATCCTCCCCATTATACCAACGCGGCAGTAAGCAGTAGAGAAGGGAAGTAATTTACCCAATGCTAGTGGGTTAATTAATAGCATGGTAGGGACTTTCTGCCTCTTAAGTCACCTATCTTTTCATCTTAGACTCCTTTGTTGTTTGTCCTTCATTCTTGAAGAGGACCATGATATCAGGAAGGGGATGTCGTGAATTAGATTTAAGTGAAGGAGGGCTGTGCAAAGTCATCAGCCTCACTCTCTCCTCCAGAGCCATCTGGGTCCAGTGGCAAGATATAGATCAGGATGACTAGAGATGGCCCCACTCTTCTTAGACTATGCTACCTTTGAAGTATTAAGATCTAATGTCGGAGTTTAAAGGGAATGGATGAAGAGATGGACCACACTAGGGGAAAATTTCTCTTAACCTAAACCATTTTTTCTCAGGCATTCTACCATCTGTTTTAACTTCCTACCCTAAGTAACTTTCTACTCTTCAACTCATTTCCTAGTCCTGTGTCGCAGCGCTTCAGACAAATCATTCTCTTGATAGTAATAAGAGACAACTCAAATTTATACAGCATTTGAAAGTTTGCACAGTGCTTTCTTCACGACAACCTGTGAGGTAAGAAGTCCAAATATTACCATTCCTATTTGTTGGATGAGAAAACTGATATTCGGAGTGCCACATGGCTGACAAGGATAAGAATTGAAATCCAATTTCTACTGACTCTATGCCCAGTAGTAATTTCCACAAAACAGGTAAACTAAAAGAATAGGAAGATATTACTTAATCCAAGTTAGTGAGGGTCTGGGCAGAGGCTTCTTAACTGGCAGAGCCAAGTATCCATGAAGTTAGTGCTATCCAGGTGTTCCTAGGTTCCTCAGCAAATACAAGAAAGGAAATGTCACAGCCAGGCCAATAGTTCTACAGCAAAGGCTGACCGACAGAAAGGGAGACCCTAAGACTTTATCAGCCACTTCAACTTAAGTGAAGACTAGCAGAATGCCATCTGCTTACTCACCAAGCAAAAAATTAGTTTCCATGAATTTTAAATGAGGCAATAGATGATTATATCTTACATTACCAGGACCTATGTCCAAGGAAAACAAAACTTGAGACCAAATAATCTCATAGTCTAAATAAGCCTGGTAATACAATCAAAGGAAAGCTAGACTTGAAGTCAAAGCCCTGGATTTCAATCCCTGTTCTGACACTAATTCAGGCATTGTAGTGTGGTGGAAAAAGTATTGAAGTGTTGGATTTGAAGCAAGAGACCCTAGGATCAAATCTGGGCCCTGCCAGAATTATTACCTACATGACCTTGAATCAGTTTCTTCTCTGAATCTCAGTTTCCTCATTTGGAAGGCCACTTGGATATATGTTTCCATTAGTGAGTCCACCATCTCACTGATATATTTCATTTACTATCATGCCTGATTTTAGTGAATATGCTCTCACATTGGATACATGCTCTTTTATTTAAAATGGCTATTTCTATAGTGTTTCTAGGTGTCCTTCCTTTAGTCCAACCTAACTTATACCATCTGAAAATCACAAGCTTCTACAGGATGTTACCACTAATGTGTTATCTTGCCCTGGGCATGGATGTTAAGGGACCCATCGCAAAGCATTCTATTCTTATGGAGACAGGAACACAGGATTGTAGCCTTACTGACCACGCTGTCTACACAGCTCACTTTACAGATGAGGAATCTGAGATTCAGAGAGATTAGATTACAGGGTCACACAAATATTAAGAAGGAAAGCCAGGGATTTGTAATCAAATATGTTGGTTCCAAATCTAGTGCCTGCTTCTATGACTAACACTAAAAAAAGAAAACATCTTATTCTCTTCCACATGACAATTATCATTGCTGTTTACTCCACAGAGCTTATTGTCTCAAGATACTGCCAATCCCTTTATTATCATGCCCAATCTCCTCCGGATGTTCTCTGGATTATCTGTCATCTCCCTAAAACAGGGCATCCAGGTCTGAATCCAATATTCCAGATACAATTTAATCAGGACAGAGCACAGCAGAACCATCGCCTCCCTAGTCCAGGACACCACGCCTTTCTTCATGTAGCTTAAAGTGTATTAGCTTCACTGCCTGCTACATCGCACTGTTGACTCACACTGAGTTTAAAGTCCACTATAAAACATTCAGATTTTTCAAAAACACATAACTATCCTGCACTTACATTCACCTCTAATAATATTTATCCAAATTCTTGGTGACCTTGGGCAAGTCATTTCCCTTTTCTTGACCTTAGTTTCCTCTTTTTCAAAATGGTATCAATAATACTTATACCACTGACTTCAAAGTAGAAAAAGTAGGAGAGAGCTTTGTAAATGACCTGTAAAGATCAATGTGAGGAGTTGTTACGGTTTCAGGATGGCAAAAAATCAGGCTGGAATAAATTCACTTAATTTATTTGCCCCAAAATATTTACTAAGTGCCTCATATGTACCATGTGCTATCCTGGGCACTTAGTGAACACAAAGATAAATTAGACAAAGTCCTTGTCCTCTCCCAAAATCTGAGCAAAGGTAAGAGGATGTAGGTACAAATAAATATAATTATGTTCAAATTTGTGTAAGTGCATAAGTGAAGTTGTGGTTCAGTCATTTTTCAGTTGTGTCTGACTGTTCATGACCCTATTTGGGGTTTTCTTGGCAAAGATACTGGAATGGTTTGCCATTTCCCTCTCTAGCTCATTTTACAGATGAGGAAACTGAGGCAAACAGAGTTAAGAGACCTGCCAAGGATCACATAGCTAGTAAGGATCTGAGGCTAGATTTGAACTCCGAAAGATAAGTCTTCCTGACTCCAGGCCCAGCACCCTACCCACTGTACCACTTAGCTGTTCTGAATTGTTTTTGTTGTTGTTGTTCAGCTGTGTCCAACTCTGTGACCCCACTTGGGGTTTCTTGGTAAAGATTCGGGAGTGGTTTGCCATTTCCTTCTCCAGCTCATTCTACAGATGAGAAAACTGAGGCAAACAAGGTTAAATGACTTTCCCAGGGTCACACAGCTAGTAAATGTCTGAGGCCAGATTTGAAATCAGGAAGAAAAGTCTTCCTGATGCCAGGTTGAGAACTCTATGCAGTGATTCACCTAGCTGCCATAAGTAAAGCATAAAGTGCTAAAAGATCAGATGAGGTAAACATTACTACTGAGAAGCAGAAAAGGCTTTATTGAGGAAAGAATATTTTAGCAGGACTTCAAAGGCCTGACGTCTAGAAAATAGATGTCAGATTTTAAAAAGTAATGAATAAGACATTAAAGCAACATTAAAATGGGAAAGGATAGGATCAAAGACAAACAAAAATAGGAAGGGAGTTTTAAACATTAACAATAATATGTAGAACAACAAAATTCATTTTATATAGTATTTTATAGCTTGCTAAGTACTTTATTTTTATAATATCACCATGTAAGTTATGATACCTATTTTACAGGGCTAGAAACTGAGGCTTAGAGAGATGAAGTACATTCCTGACAAGTGATCATTCAGCCTTTGTCTGAAGACTTCAAGTAAGGTTGAACTTGCAATATTCCAATGAAGTTTCTTCCATTCTAGGGGCAGCTCACTGTTAGGAAACTTTTTCTAACATCAAGCCTAACTCCAACTTTGTAGTTTCTACTCCCTAATGCAAATTCTTAGTCGTTTGCCTATAAAGTTACCTACTCCTGGCACAATCAGATGGAGCTGCTTATTTGGGAAGAAATTAAAGCATTACATTAAAACTGCAGACTTGATTTATTTCAAACATCTCATTACACTGCTGAATCAATTATACAGCAAGTCAAATCATGCCCCCAGTATACTACTTCTACTAAAACAGGGAAGTTTTTCTAACAAATATACTATTATCTTCCCCACATATTAACATCACAAAAAGAGATTCAACCATATTTTAGCTAATAAACATCACTCACCAGTTGGCATATATTCCCACCAGCGGCCTGCACAGAGATCTACAATCTTTACTACTCTCAAATACAGGGTCACTGCCTCCTTCAGCTTCCGGGAGAGGCATTCCATACACATGATATCCTGCAGAGGGAGGTACCTTTGTGAGAGAAAGAAACTCACGTTTATCAAATGAATAAGTATTTCTCATTCATTAATAGGTTACATTTTTATCCCTTTCTCCCTTTAATTAAACAAATTAAAAAAACACAGTGCCTGTGCCAAACATAGATGCCTCATGCTTGTTGTCACACTATAGATTTGGATTCATCTGCCTAACACATGGGTTTGTTTACTTTCTTCTAGGTACTATGTATACAATTTAAGAGGCTGCTACCAAGTGACTAGTGATACCTAAATTATAATTCTGCAGTTAATAAGGTCAGCTCTCTCATAAATGTAGACTTAGATTGTAGCACATACTTTATATGCTCCCTACCAAAACACAACTTTATTAAAATAACAATAAACTAATCTTTGGTTACATAAGAATTTAGATTGAGATTTAAATTAAAACTTTAGATACAAATCTATAACTTCTAATCAGAAACTATCTAATCTTTTCTTGACTGTATTCTCAGTTATTATTTCTCTCTAAATCTTATTCCTTAATGATACATGGGGCTTTCACACTTTAAAATTTAACTATCTTTACATAGAATTTTTGTGATGGTGGCAGTGGCAGTTTTACAAAAGAGCATTTAATGACAGAAATTGAAACTATTATTTTAAATTCAATTCAACAAATATTTATTAGGCATCTAGTAAACTGTGCTAGTTGCTGGGGATACTAAGATAGATATGACACAGGCCCCACTCTCAAAAAGTTCACAATTAGTGGAAAAGACATATACAAAAACCTATAAAGCAAGGTCTGTAAGATAATTAAAAATAAATAGTCCAAGCAAAGCGCTCTGAGATATGTAAAAGAGATAACTTTTAGCCAGTCAAGTATGCTTATGTCAAGGAAAATTCCATGAAGGAAGGGGCTTTTAGTTGGATTTTGGTGTGGGAAAAAAAGGGGGGTGGGGATTCTAACAGATGGAGATAGAATGAAGAATGGGTGGACAGGGGGGAGGGGGAGGAGAACACTTTGGAATAATGAAAGCAAGAGAAAAGGTTTAGAGACAGGACAGATTATAGAACTAAAGCAGGGGAGCTTACTTTTTTTTAAATAAAATCTGGGAGATTACAAATTTATTTGTGTCCACCATGTACCTAGAAATAATATTCAATTCCCTGGTACTGCATATTAGTCCAACACCATAAAAAGTAAAATAGCTCTACATTTACAATCAAACTCCCTAAGAAAAAGCAATCTCTTTTTTTTTTCCTCAAAGACACAATTTGAAGCAATAGGAATCAAGTTCATTAGCTTAAAAGGAAGATCAAACACATTAAATGCAATTAGCACAAGTGATCCAATACAGATTTGGTTTCTTCAAGACACATCAAGGGTTTTGATACAGTTTAACGAAAGGAGGCCAACAGCTCCTGTATGGTAAAAATGTAAGACCTGAATGCCAAACTTTGAGAACATAAAAATAAAACTGGACTTAAGCAGTTGAACATGTTTAGGTTCAATATGCTGTTTAGTTCATGGGTCTTCTTTACTTCTACCAATGTGTCTCTCCTTTTATAATAAGAAGGGAGTTCCTGTCTATTACCACTTTCTAGTGAATTAGAATCATATTTTAGGGATTATTTAATACAATCCCTCATTCACAGAGACAGAGAAGGAAAGTACGAAACAACATGGATGTGTGAGGACACCAAGATGGATCTGCAGGCAAGCAAGACCTGTGTTAAAATGTAGGTTTGTGACTTACGGAATGGTCTTAGTTGTGTCATGTCACTTCTCCGTCCTCAGTCCTTTCCTCTGATAACTGAACAGACTAGACTAAATGATCTCAAGGTCCACATCAACTCTTAAATCCTATAAGACTCACTCAAAATCAGGCAATAACTCATTTATGCAGTGAAGTGTAGGGATTCATAGAATCCGAGAATTAATGGGACCTCAAAGATCACTGTCTCTACAATCTCAAAGTTCACCAAAGCTCTTCTGAAGACTGCCAGTGACAGAGAAACCACTACTTCCTAAGGAAGTCCATTCTACTTTTAGGCATCTCTAATTGCAATGAAGATTTACCTCACATTCAGCTAAAAACTATTTCTCTGCAACTGCCCTCTGAGGTCAAAGAGAACAATTCTTATCCCTCTAACAATAATTTTTCAAGTACCAGAAGACCAAAACGTTCATCTTATCATGTCTTTTCCAATTTAAATCACTAGTTCTTTCAAATTAATCTTTGTATGGTGTTTCCACACTACTGTGACTGCCCTCCTCTGGGCACTCTCTAATTTGTCACTGGTTCCTAAAATGTGGCATGCAGAAATAAACACAATATGAACACAAACTGAAAATGCTCTTTCTAAAGTTACCAATGATCAATTAATTGTTAAATGACCAAGCCACATCTTCTTCTTGACCTCTCTACAGTATTTGACAATGCTGATCTCCTCTCTCCTGGCAACTCTCTCCTCTCTGAGTTATACTGACACTGCTCTCTGCTGGTTCTCCACACATGTCACATCAATTAACTCTGGTTATTCACCAAGGCTCTGTTATGGGCCCTCTTCTTTTTTCACTCTATACTATTTCACTTGGTGATCTCATCAGCTTCCATGGATTAAATTATCAGCCCTATGGAGATGACTCCCAGATCTATACACCCAGCCCTAGTCTCTCTTCTGAGTTACAGTACTGTACCACTAATGGCATTTTGGACATCTCAAACTAGATGTTCTATAAGCATCTCAAGTTTAATATGTTCAGGCCTCTCTCCCATCTTCTGAACTTCCCTATTACTATTAAGTGCACTACCATCTTCCCAGTGACCCAGGCCTGCAGCTTCAGTGTCATCCTTGACTCCTCAGTCATAATCACCCCTTAATTCTCAAATACATCCCCTTCTCTCTACTCACAGGGCCACAATCCTAGTACAAGTCCTCAACATCGTCACCTACACTTTGGTTTCCCTGACTCAAGTATCTCAACTCCAATCCAGCCTCCACTCAGCTGCCAAATGATTTTCTTAAAGTGGATGATCAATCATTTCAAACCTTCCTTCCTCCCTTCCCCCCACCCCTCAATAAATTCCAGTGGTTCCCTATCTCCTGCAGGGTAATAAAATCCTCTGTTTGGCATTTAAAGCTCTTCATAACATGGCTCCTTCCTACCTTTCCAGTCTTCTTACACTTTATTCCTCTCCATACTCTCTATGATTCAGCTACACTGGTTCACTTTCCGACATTTCTTGCATATGACATTCCATCTCTCATCCCTGTGCCTCTGCACTAGTTGTCTCCATTTGTGGAATGCTTCTGTCCTCCTCAATTCTGTCTCTAAGTTACCCTGATTTTCTTCAAGGCTCAGAACAAATCTCACTATCTGCAGGAAGCCTTTCTCAGTCTTTCCCACTGCAACTGCCTTCCCCTCTGGGTTAACCTTCCACCTGCTCTGTATTCGACCTGAGATTTACCTAGTTATTTACATGTTGTTGCCCCTATTTGAATATGAGCTCCCAGAGGGCAGGGAATGTTTCTGCCTTTCTTTTTAGCTCCAGCACTTAGCACAGTGCGAGACACATAGTAAGTGTGTTGTTGTTTGTAAAAGCTTGTTGACTGATTGATCTCAAGATATGTTCTGATCAGGAGAGAAGACAAATCCTATAAATCTCCACTGCATCTATTAATGGCAATCCGTGATTCTAGCTCTTAGGCTATATGTCACACTGGTGACTCACACTGAACTTATAGCCCCCTAAACCTTCACGACTTTTACATGAAATGCTGCCTAGCCACACCTTCCCTACTTTGCACTTGTACAGCTGATTTTTTCTTAACTCAAGTGTAGGAACATTTAAACTTATAAATTTCATCTTACCGCATTCAAGCCATCCAAGATTTGTTTCATCTGTAAATTTGATAAGCATGCTTGCTGTCCATGCTCCAATAGCCAACCAGTATTTAATCCAATTTTACTGAAAGACTCTTCTAACCCAAATGTACACTGCCCCATGTGTCCAAAGTCCAAAATACTCTCTATATTGTCATTCAACTGCAATGCTACCACTCACATCTTTTAATCACTGTAAATCAACATTGCAAATCTTATATTGTAATACCAACCACAGTCTTACTCACTCCTGACTTCTTCCCATGCTGCACTAGGAAAAGTACTAAACTTGGAGTCAACAGAGGATCTCAGGGCTGGAAGGGATCTTAGGAGCATCTGATCCCACCTGTATCTGAAAAAGAATCTCTACCACATTCCAACAAGCCTTTGTTTTAAAACCTCCAATGAGGAGAAATCCACCACCCCTAGAAGCAGTAAATTCTATTTCTAGATGGTTGTAATTCTTAGTTTCACCTTGCATTAAGCCTAAATTGGCCTTTTTGCAATTTCTACCCAGAGCTCCTAGTTCTGCCTCTGAGGCCAAACAGGGTAAGTATAATCTCTTCTTCACAAAACAAGCCTTCAAATTCTTGAAAATATCTATCAAGTCCTCCATCTCACTTAAGTGTTCCTCTCTTCCAAACCAAATATTCCTTTTTCTTTCAATCAAGTCTAAAGGGACTATCTCAAGAGGCTTCTCCATCCTGGCTGCCCTCCTATGGACATTTATCAATACTTTTCCTAAAAGGTGATACCCAGAACTGAACACAACATTACAAATGAAATAGGATGAAGGGAGGGAAGGAAGGGGAAGGGAACAAGCATTTATTAAGCAGCTACTATGTGCCAGGCACTGTGCTAAGTAGGTAAGAAACCTTTTCTCATTTGATGAAGGCAGAATACAATGGTCTTCCCTAGTCCAAGACACTATTCTTCTCCAAGTGCAGTGTAAGATTACACAAATACTAAGTACAAAGTAATTGGGGACGGGGAGATTCCCACATCTTTATTAGGTGACCTGCTCTTATAATTGTGAAGTTGACATTTTGAACCTAAATGTAAAATTTTACACTGATTACTATTAAATCCCATGTTATTCTACACCCAACATTTTAGCCTGACAAGATCTTTGAACCTGAGTCTAAGCCCTGGCTTTCAGACTCACTAGATTTACCACCATTTTTGCTACCTCTTTCATGCCCAGAATGTTCTCCTTCCTCACTCTGACCTCTCGGAATTCCTACATCCAGTTAAAGCTCAGCTCATTGTGCAATTTCCTAAAAGAAGCCTGTCTTGATCCTCCCAAATGTTGCCAACATTCCTCCCCAACACATGAGCCCCAATTACCTAGCTAGATAAATACTGAGTAAGCACAAAGTAATGTTTCCTATCAAGAGAATGTAAGCTATTTTACAGTAAGACATATTTCATTCTTTGTCTTTGTAGTCTCAGCACCTGGAACAGTCCTTTAGGCAGAGGAAGTATTTAAACAAATCTTTTTAAGCCTACTTCAGCATCTAATTTCTATCCTTTCCTTTCCATTGCAACCACTCAAGCCTTCCTTTCTTCTTGCCCAGACTATTATATTAGTCTCCTAACTAGTCTTCCTCTCTCTTATCTTTCACAATAGCACCTCAGCAATTTTCTTAATGTACTATTTTGATCATGAGAGTACTCTACTCAAAAATATTCAGTGGCTGCCCAATGTTCACATAATGTATAAATTCCTATTCTTGGCATTCTCAGCACTCCACAATGTTGATTCCAACTTGATTTCTGCCTCATGACCCCTTTTCGTATATTCTGTTTCAGTCAATGTAAACTGCTCTCTAGTTCCCATTTGTATCCTAACTTCTCCGATATCTATGCTTTTGTTTATACCATGCCCCATGTATGGAAGGGACAAGACAAATGACAACTTCCCATTCAGATTCTTCTTGCTGAAGGCCCTCTCTTTTTCAAGGCTTAATTATTGCATGTTGACCTTGTTGTCCTCTCCCCTGCCAAGCACATAATATGTATTCACACAAGCATATGAATGTAAGATACAAATTGTAAGAATGTATGAATACACACATACTCTCTCTCTCTTTCTCTCTCTCTGACAGTGACGTCTCACTCTTAGCTTCAAACTTCTCCTACCACTTTGCCTAGAGCTCACATTTGAAAGTAACATTATGCCTCATATTCTCCTGTATTCCCATAAACCCCTCCCCTCAAAAGCAGGACAGTAGACACTTAAAAGCATTTCCTGACTTAAAGCTTCATCTATCCCCATATTAATCTTACTCTCTTATACCTCCCTTCTACCATGGTAGAAAAGGTTCTTATTCCTACATGGCACCTGTCTTCACCATTCTGACTCTACCCTTTGCTTTTTCATTCTTTCTCTATATACTCTTTCCTTACTACCTTCAAATATACATTGACTTCCCTTATTTGACTCTGCTAAACTACTCTCTTCCTGAGAGGAAGTAAATCCTTTAAGGTCCTTTATGTTCAATTTATACATATGTGAAAATGCTTTCCAACTATTCTTCCTTTTCCAATAGTAGTTACCTTGGAGACAAGGTAGTGATAAGGACACAAATGTGCATTTTAGGAAGTGTTAGGTGTTGATCCAATGATGTGAAAAAACCCAAGGGAACTGAAGGACAGGCTGTGAGGCTCTACAAACAGTAACCTATTGTTGCTATCCAAAATGAAAAACAATTCTGTTCAGCAGGATGAAAAATATTGCAAGTATGAGAAAATAAAGAAGCACACTGGTCTGTAGTGGTTCTGAGCAACTTATTTTGTATATTTTGTTACCAGAACACCAGAATGTCCAAGGGTTATGTTCTCTGTGTGTAAGCACCTCAATCAGTGGTCACGGCAGAACCCCTTGTCTATCTGGGGCAGCAAAAACAAGCAGGTCACAGTTGGCAAGCAAATATACCACAGAGAGACAAACCATGACAAGACGAATAGTTACACACTCAGATTCATTCTACATGTTTCAAGTTGCTACCAAGGCCTTCCCCCTTTCACTGCTTCAGAGATTTTAGACTCACAATTCAGAAAACAAAGTCAATCAAATATTTAATGAATAAAGCATTGTCATAATTGATGTATGAGGGAAGAAAGCACCACTCTGTCAAGTTTCTAGCCTGAGCTCCTGTCTTGGGTAAGAAGAATATCACCATTCCTTCTCCAAGTTCTTGCTCTCTTGTCTGAACTGCCTAAGGCTCTGAAAGGACTCTACTCTGAGGCCATAATACTATTGACATTGATAATTTTTTCTAAAATGTTCCTTTAATGATTAACAAACTTCCCATTAGTCATACCCTCTCCATCCCAGGAGTTTTAAATCATTTAAACCCTATTCCCCATTTCCCCACTACCTGATTCCCTACTCTCACTCTCCTCAATCCTTGCCCCCACAATACCCACCAAAGCTACCCAATACCTGCTCCATAGGCAACAAACTTGTTTTCATTTTAAATCTTTTCCTTTCTTACTCCTTCCACCTTCTGGCTCTTAGTAAGACCAGACTCTCTCCTGATAACACAGCCACCCTGGCCACCCTTTCCAGCACTGGCTCTTTTTTCCCTCATTCCCTCTTCCTCATTTGCCAAGGTTGGAGAATTGAGATATTCTTTGCTTCCCATTGCCACTTCAGGTTCTCCTTCTACCACCATCACTCAGTTACCTCTCCTCCTTTGAGATTCATTCAATCGTATCTACCATGCAAACAAAGTCCTGGGAACTATTATCTAAAGACCTCCAGAACACCCCTTTCCTTCCTCAGTGAGTTCAGTACCTGGCTCACAATCTTTCTCTCCTGCCCCTAAATCTTTCCTTCATACTAGGAGACTTCAAAACACATACACAGATACATAAAGAGATAGACAGATACTTCTTCAAATATCCTAACCTCCCAGTTCCTCAAATTACTCATTTCCCATAATATACTCTCCCACCCCACCTCAGGCATACCCCAAAACTGTCATATTGTTGATCATGCCATCACCTACAAATGTACCACTTTACATGTTCGTGAACTCTGAAAATTCCCTTATCTGGTCACAATTTATGAGCACTCTACCTCTCTCTGTTTTCCCATATGAAAGCCTGCTCTTTGTCCACACTGTGACCTCCTATCCTTTGAAACCCCTCAGTTCTGTTTCAGGTCATCTCCCCTACACTGTCCTCCTTTTCACCCATATTAACCCCTTACTAATCCAGTTCAAGTCTACTCTGTCCTTTTCTTGAGTCCCTTGCCCTTTTTATAATGCCAACTGTGCCCTGCTATGCCTCCGCTTTGGATCACCGCTACTATCCATTATCTTTGCTTCTGCAAATGTGCTGAATAAAAGGTAGAGAAAAATCATTCAACTTTTCTGAGTCCATTACAAATTTACGTTACATAACTTCAACTGGGTTGTCACTGCTACTAGGAAATCCTTTTGCATTTCCCAAATTAACTCATTATCCTATTCACCACAGCAGCTCTTCCAAACCTTTTCATCCCTCCTCATACCTTCCATGAGTCCCCCTCCCTTCTCACTCTCTCAGATAAGAACCTTGCCTCATATTTTATAGAAAAAATTGAAGCCATTCTCCCTGAGAGCTCCATTTTCTCCCCTCCTTATCTCAGCTCAACAGATGCCTTCTGCCACTATCTACTGTGTCAGCCCTAATGAGAGGCCCTTCTCCTTGCCAGGGCAAAGCCCACTACAAGCATAAGTGAAACCATTCTATCCCATCTTCTACAGCAGATTGCCCATGCAATTGTCCTCAGTCTCATTTATCTTCAATCTCTCCCAGTTTACTGTCTACTTCTCTATTGCCGAGAAACATGACCATATGTCCCCCATCCTCAAAAATCCCCCACTTAATCTTTCTATTCCCATTAACTATCATTTCATATCTTTTGCCCTTGGTAGCTGAACTCTATGAAAAAGTCATTTACACTGAGTAAACTTCCTCTTCTCTTATTCTCTTAATGCTCTATAATCTGGCTTCCACCCTCATCCTTCAACTAAAAATGCTATCTTGAGATTTCCAAGATCTTGTAATTGTCAAATTCAAAGGTCTTTTCTTAATTCTTATCTTTCTTGACTGTTCTGTATCCTCTGACACTGTTGAATAATCTCATCTATCTAGGTTTTCAGAGCACTACTCTCTTCTAGTTTTTCTCCTTTCTATCGAGCTACTCCTTCTCTCATCCTTTGCTGGATCTTCAGCCAGATCACACACTAATCATCGGCGTTCCACTGGGTTTTGATCAAGACATCCTTCTGTTTTCCTTCTATACTACTTCACTTGGTGATCTCATCAGTTCCCATGGATTCAATTATCATCTCTAGTCTGAAAATTCTCAGATCTAACAATCTAGCCCTAATCTCTTTGCTGACATCCAGTCTCCATGTGCCTATTTAGATATCTTAAAATGGATGTGTTTAGATAGGTCCAACCATGTGTCAGACACACACACACACTCTCCCCACTTAATTCCAGTGGTTCCTTATCACCTCCACGATCAAACACAACATCCTTTGTTTAGTATCCAAAAACTTTCATAACCCATTTCTTGTCTACCCTCCTTACTTTTCCCATCTTCTTCCATGTTACTCCCCTATATTCTCTGATCCAGTTACACTAGCCTCCTTGCTGACAAACAACATAATCCTTCTCTTGGCTCCAGGTATTTTCACTGTCAGTTCTCCATACTTATCTCCACCTCCTTCAAGTCCCAATTAAAATCCCACCTTCTACAGGAAGCCCTTTTCAACCCCTCTTAATTCTAGTGCCTTTCCTCTGATATTTCCTATTTATCCTATGTATAGCTTGTACGTATATATCTGTTTGCTTGTTGTCTCCTCTATTATACTATAAGCTCCTTGAGGGGAGCAACTGTCTTTTGCCTCTTTATGTATCCCTAGAGTTAAGCACAGTGTCTGGAACATAGTAAGTGCTTAATAAATGTTTATTAACTAACTAATCTTAAACTTAACATGTTCAAAACTGAATTCATTATGTTCTCCCCAAACTCTCTCTTCTTCCATATTTCCCTATTACTATTGAGGGCATCATCATCCTCTCCTCATTCTCAGGCCTACACAGCTTACCTTTGTACCATCTCTCAAATTTTTTCCCTTCTCTCCTCTGATACCGCCACCAAACTAGTGAAGGCCCTCATCTCCTCAGGCCTGGACAACTGAAATAGACTATTTGGTCAACCTGTCTACCCCAAGTCTCTCCCCACTCCAATCTATCATCCAATCAAAGTGATCTTCCCAAAGTGCAGGTCCAACCATGAAACACCCTCCTACCTCCCACTAAACTACAATGGCTCCCCATCACCTCCAGGAGCAAATATAAAATCTTCTGCTTGGCATTCAAAGTCCTTCACAACCTACCATCTCCCCATCTTGAATCTTTCCATTCTTCTTAAACTTTATATCCCTCTTCCTGACAATGTACTCTTTGATTCATTAATATTGGCTTCCATGCTACTCTTCAAGCAAGACACTATATCTCAATTCTGGTCATTTTCTCTGGCTGTTCCTCATTCCTAAAATGCTCTCACAGTCCTCATCTCTACCTCCCAGCTTCTCTGGCTTCTTTCAAGTTCCAGCTAAAATCCCATTTATGCAGGAAGCCTTTGCCAATCCCTCTTATGTCTAGTGCCTTCTCCTAGTTGATTATTTTCTAATTATCCTGTATATGGATAGTTCGTACATAGTAATTTACATGTATCCCCAATTATATTTTGAGTTCCTTGAAGGCAGGGACTGTCTTTTACCTTTCTTTGTATCTCTAGGCCTTAGCACATTATCTAGCACAAAGTAAGTTCTTAATAAATGTTTATTAACTGACTGATGTCCATAAATACTGCTTGAGAATCAACAACTGCCCTGATGAGCCCATAAGATTTTTTAAAAATATTTTTATTGATATAACTAAGGCACACATTCATTATGTGACTTTTTATAACATAGAGCCTGGAAGTTTCTTAAAACCTCTTTGGAATCTGCTGTTATTAACATAAGCCCAAGGAAAAGAAATATTAAAAAAACAGAATCTCTTACCTAAAGATATGGCAGAGTACTTCATGTGAGAGCTGGTTCATGTAATCCTTTCTTTCATCTGATTTTGTCACCTCAGGGCTTTCCTTACTTGGGAGACATGGTTTCACAGTTTTCCTTCTTGGGCCCATCCTTATGATGACTCCAGGAGAAAATGACCAATTGCAATTTGGTTACTTGAGCTCAAAGTTGCTAAAACAAGCAGAAGTGAGAGAATTGAAGAGTTAGGACCTAAAATCTAGCCTTGTAAAAGAATTCTTTTCATGAGGACATTCAAATAAAGTGACCAGAAGTTAGCTGGTAAAGTATCTTAGTATTTTTGGGAGAAAAAACCAATGAATGACTTTTTTAAAACTAGTTCTGTTTAGCACAGAAAGGAGCAGGATTTAGTTCAAAGACTAGACTGGGAGTCAAGAAGGCCTTGATTCTTATTCAAAGTCTTCTGCTAATTAGCCATGCAGCCTTGGATAAGTCACAAGACCTCTATCAGGCTCAGTTTTCTTGTCAATAAAATGAGGGGAGAAGAGGAGATGAGCTTCCTTCCAGATCTACCATTTGATGGCTTGAATCCTTCTAGCTGAATGCTACAAAACTGAAAACAGCAGCAGCTCTGCCAAAGAAGGAAAATAATAGCAAAATAAAGACACACAAAGTCAGATGGGAATACCTTTCCAGGGCATTTCATATGTACAGTGTGTTTATAAGTGTTCATAAGCCAGGCATCATTGAATCTCTAATATTAAAACTACAAAGACCCTTACAGAACATCTTCCAGCCTAAATCAATTTAGGAGACAAGTAAATAAATGTTCAGGGAAATTAAGTGGAGTAGATTTCAAAAAAAAAAAATGCAGACATTTGTACAATCAATGATTTTAGTTATTCTCATGTAGAATGCATGCTATTAAAGAGGCAGAGTGGACTTGGAAGACAGACACTTGGGACTGAATTCTTATTCTACAATTTAAGCCTGGCAATTTAGGACAAACTACTTAAACCCACCAGAACCTCACTGGTCATCTGTAAAACAAGAATGATAATATTGGACTACATTTAACTCACAGATTTGTGAGGAAAGCACTACAGAAATAGGTGCAGTTACTATTATTTGCAAAGTCCCTAGCTAGGGATGGTAGAGAAACAGAAAGAAGTGCAAGACACAGCTTGGGTGCAAGGACCTTAAAATCTAAGACTAGAGACAAGACAAAAACATGTTAAAAGTTGACTAGCAGATCAAGAAAACCACAAAAGAGATTTTTAAATCAACATTAGCCTGAGCTACCTAGACAATGACAGTAAGCACTTTAGGAATTCAGAAGGTAGAGACCTCTTTGAATTGAGGGAAGATCTCTCTGTGCAACATTTCTTTAATCTATCCCCTCTTCAGAACGCCATTACCACCTTCTTTTTCTTTAAAAACATTTTTAATTAACAAAAATTTATTTTCTCTTTCTTCTGCCCATCAATAAAAAAGAAACCCTGAAAAACAAAATTTTAATAAATCTATATAGTCAAGGAAAAAATTCCCTCACTAGCCAAGTCCAAAAATACACATCTTGTACTGTACCCAGAGCCCACTGCCTCTCTACCAGGAGGTGGGCATCAGGCTTCATCACAGTCCTCTGGAATTGTGGTTGGTCAATGGGGTGATAAGTTACTAAGTCTTTGCCATCTTTCATGTGAACTATTGTAATAGTCTAATTGTTTCCCATCTCACATCTAACTTACAAAGCATTATCAGATTGATCATCCTAATACAATGACCTGATCATGTTACTTCCCTACCCCACAAATTTCTCCAAGCTCCCTATTATCTACTATGTAATATCTAAACACATTAACCTAGAATCCCAGACTCTCTACTATGGGGATCCAACCCCACTTGACAAATTCATTTATATTAACTATTCCTCTTCATGTCTCTTTCTTTCTTTTCTTTCTTTCTTTCTTTTTTTTTTTTGTGAGGCAGTGGGGAGAAGTGACTTGCCCAGGGTCATATAGCTAGTAAGTGTCAAATGTCTGAGGCCAGATTTGAACTCAGGTCCTCCTGACTCCAGGGCCAGTGCTTTATACACTGCACCACCTGGCTGCCCCTCATGTGTCTCTTTCAACTGAAGTCCTAACTAACCTTCAAGGTCAGTTCAAATTATACTTTCTTATGAACCATCCCTCTTGCCCTCAAAGGATGATGTGATCTTTCCCTCTAATCAAATCACAGTACTTTCTTCATGAACTTCCATAGTCTCTAACCCTATCCTTTCTACCCACTGACATAATCCTCATTCTTCAAAACTCAGTTTAAATGCCACATCTCCTCTGAGGCTTTTCTTGAATCTCATCCACCAAGAAGTCATAACCTTTCCTTCACTTCAACTCTTAGTATTTTGTTTATATTTTATATAAATGTTTATATAATATGTTTGTATGTCAATATGTTTATATGATAAGTACATACGCGTACTTATCATAGTCTAACTCGGGCGGGGAACCTGGGACCTCAAAGCCACAAGTGGCCCTTTAGGTCCTCAAGTGTGTCCCTTTGACTGAATCCAAACTTCACAGAACAAATCCTCTTAATAAAAGGATTTTTTTTTTAATGGAACTTGGACTCAGTCAAAAGGCGGCACCCAAGAACTATGTGGCCTCAAGGCTACAGGTTCCCCACCCCAGTCTAACTTATGTAACTAACTTATCACATATAATATGGTTAATCAGTCAGTCAACAATAAGACAGCTGGTGGCAAAGTGGATAAATCACTGGGCCTGGTCAGAAAGAGAGGAGTTCAAATCTGACCTCAGACACTTAGTAGCTGTGGGATCCGAGGCAAGTCATTTAATCTCGTTCAACCTCACTTTCCTTAATTATAAAATGGGGATAATACTAACACCTATTTGCAAGGCTCTTGTTAGCATCAAATGCGATATTTTTTATAAATGGTTAGCACAATGTCTGGCACATAAACATAGTGGATAATGTATAAATGCTTATGTCCTTCAATCACCATTTATTAAGCACTTACTATGTATGAGGTACTATACTAAGTGCTGATGATAAAAACAAAAACAAAAACATAGTCTTTGCCCCTATATTCTAATGGAGGAGAAAATATATAAACAACTATGTACATACAAGATATATACAAGTGTAAATGGGAGGGAATCTTAGTGGGAAGGCATTAGCATTGGGGAGGGATAGGAAAGACTTTGGTAGGACTTGAACTGAGTCTTAAAGGAAGCCAGGGAGGCCAAAAGGCAGATGACGAATGAAGAACATTCCAGGCATGGGAGATGGCCAACTAAAAACCACAGAATGAGGAGTACTTGTATGAGAAACAGCAAGAAAGCCAATGCTGCTTGATCACAGAGTACTAGCAGGAGCAGTAAATACAAAAAAACTGGAAAGGTATGAAGAGGCTAGGTTGACAAAGACTTTCCAAATCAAACAGAGGATTTTATATTTGATTCCAGAGGTAACAGTAATATGGAGCTACTGGAGTTTACTGAACAGGGGAGTGACACTGTCAGATCTACACTTTAGAAAGATTATTTTAGTAGCTAAGTAGAAGAAGGACTGGAGCAGGGAGAAATCTGAAGCAGGAATACCAACCAGCAGACTATTACAATAGTTCAAGTGTGATGTGATGAAAGCCTGTATCAGTATGGTAGTTGTGGTAGGTGGAGAGAAGGGGACCCATATTAGAAATGTAACAGAAGAAATGACAGGATTTGGTAAGAGATTGGATATGTAATGTGAATGCACGTGAGGAGTCAAAGATGACACCAAGGTTGAGAGCTTAGGAGGATGGTGGTGCCCTCAACGAAGTTCAGAAGTTCAGAAGAGGGGAGGATTTGGGGAAAAAAATGATGAGCTCTGTTTGAACATAATCAACTTAAGTTGTCTATAGGACATTCAATTTGAATTCAATTCAATTAGCTGGCAATATAAGAGCGAAGGTAAGGATAGAGATTAGAGCTGGATAAGCATATCTGAGAATGTTTTATATACAGATAAAAATGGAATCCATGTGAGCTGATGAGAATGAGAGAGAGAGAGAGAATGAGAATGAGAATAGAGAGGAAAAGAAGGCACAAGACAGATCCCTGGCAACATGACAGTTATTAGTGTGAACTGGATGAAGACCCAAAAAAAGGTCAGAAAGGTACAAGAACCAGAAGAGAGTAATGTCACTAAAAAAAAAAAAAAAAAAAAAAAGACAATATAAAGGAAAAGGGGGTGATCAAGTTTTAAAATTTGAAGACTGAGGTCAAAAAGGATGAAGATTGAGAAAAGGCCATTAGATATGACAATTAAGAGATCACTAGTAATTTTAGAGAGAGCAGTTTCAAATTGAATAATTAAATCAATCAAGAGGTACAGTGACTCATTTATCTTTTTATCTCCTTCAGTGATTCACAGCACATATGTTTCAAATACATCACAAGATCATAAAATCCTGATTTGGGAACTTACTACCTTACATAACCTCAGGCTAAATCACATCCCCTTTCTGGAACTGTTTCATGAGATATAAACTGAAGGGGTGGAATGAAATGATCTCCAATACATCTTCCAGAGCTAAAGTATAAGATTCTATGAGCTGTTCTATCAGTATGAATACTCTCTGTACCACTGGGACAACCCCCACCTCAACTTGGTAGATTAACTCCTTCATGAAATACTAGCTTGCCCCACCTCCCTCACCCCCCCCCAAAAAAAACCCCCAACATTTACTACCTTGGCAATGAGCCTCTGCATCTTGCTAGGAGGATAAGCACAAAGTTCACTGCTAGGCATGTAACAAACTGTTTCAGCTTGGAAGGACCTGTCAGAACTTAGGATTCACTAACATAACCTTCAAGATCCCAGGTTCACTTCTAATGGCAAGTATACTGCACATGGTAGTCTCCTAATGTTTTCTAAGAGTTTATATTTTATCTAAGGGTGGGGGAGTGAAAAACAGTAAAGTGATCAAATAGTTTAAAGGAATTCAGTATAAATTAACTAGAACAGCTGGAAATTATAATCTTCTTATTATTAATTAGTCTACCAATAAAAATGCATCACTGGGGTCCTCTTTTGACTGTTTAATGACCAAAAACAAAATTATACTTCTTCCTCAAAGAATGCCAAGTAATACAAAGATTGAGCTAGAAGCTACAGCTTCCTGACAAATAAAGAGACTCACTTCTATGATATGTTGCTCTTCTGCTCAAACCATCTTGTTAATTTTGTTGTTGTAATAAAGCCAAGAATACAAGCGAGTGCATAAGATAGTAAAGTTCATGACCACAAAGGGATTTTGCAATGTATGTCCATAGTAATTTTCTAATCTGGTAATGTAAACAAACTATTTGGTCATTTCTTTTCCATCAAGGTCACTTGGGAGTCAGAGTTGTGACAAGTTTAAGTGATAATTTTTAATCAATGAAAAACATGTTTCCTGAATAAGCAAAATTTTGTTTCCAAGTTCTTACTGAATGTTAGCACACTGCTTACTCATAGTGCTTTACTGTTTACAAAACATTTTCTCCACAACAGTATAAGATATGAGTGGTATTATCTCCATTTTACAGAAAAATAAACCGAGGTTTTCTGAGATGAAGTGATTTGCTCAAGGCTACAAGAAATCACTTAAAACCCAAGTCTTCTGTCTCTCTATTCAGGGCTCTCTTCATTGCACATAAAGTACAAACTTTCTAGCTTAGGATTCAAAGTTCTATAACCAGCTCACATCACTGATTCCTTCCAGCTCTATTTCACAATACTTCTATCTATATTCCAAAATGAATTGTCTCGTCCTTTCCTGACTTAATACTTTTGTTCATTCTATTCCCTATGCTTAGAATAGAATGTCCTTCCTTTCTCTGTTCAAATTCTGCCCATCCTTTAAACCAAGGTTTTCCATAACCATTCTGTGGCAAATTTACAACAATCCACAAAAATTTTAATCCTTATTTCCCAAGACCTACACACTTTAAAAATATATTCATAGGATCAAAGGCCTCAGAGACAACCTAGTCAAACTCCATGTTTACGCAGATGAGGAAACCAAGACCCCAGGAGGCCGAAGCCTGTGTAGGTAGTTAGAAGACAGGCTGAAAACAAAACTGAGGACCTCTGACTCTCTTTCTACTAAATCATGATTTGTCACCACCTTTAAGACTCTCCTCCTCTGCCCTACTTTCTACATGCATCTTTTGATTCTCAACCCCAGGTCCCAAGTCTCCAATCCCAGATTCAGAAAGTCATTACACTAAGGCTATACCAGGGAGTCCGGTCAGATTGGCATTCAGAATCCTTCATAACCTGCCCCACCTCTTACTGTCTTCTTACACCTTATTTTCCTTCCCTAACCTAAGTCCTCTCTTCATTATTACTGACCTCTTTACTGTTTCTCAAACAAGACGCTCCATCTCCCAACTTTAGACATTTTCACATTTTCACTTAATTCCAATTTTCAATGGAATTATTCCTTATCTCCTATTGATTTTCTTTAAGCTCCAGCTAAGACCCCACTTTCTACAGGAAGCCTTTTCTTATTTCCATTAATTCTAGAGCCTTTCCCTATTATTATTTCCAATTTATGCTGTATGTAGCTTGTTTGTACATAAGTTGTTTCATGTTATCTCCCCCATTAGACTTGTGCAGGAATTGTCTTTTACTTTTTTTTGTATCCTCAGTGCTTAGCACAGTGCCTGGCATTTTTTTTTAAAAGTATCACTCTAATAAATATGGTAAAGCCAACAGCAATTGTCCTTTTGAGAGAGGGGTACAATTTGACTTTTGTCTAACATACTGAAATCACACATTCAAGATACATTTGCAGATTAAAAAAAATGTTTTGAGTAGCCTTACAATGAAAAGTTTAGGTAATATAAAATACTGTAGTTTGACCCAGTTTTTCCTATCAAATACACCCTAGTGTTAATCTACTTCCAAACGCAATGACTAGCAGAGAGTGTTTCCTCTCCTTTGGTAGCTTGAGAACCAGCAGACTGACACCCAAAATATCTCAGTAGGTAGTTCATAAAGTCAACCATAAGCTAGTTATACTGTTCTTAGCCAAGAGTCCTGAAAGCTTACATAAACACAAACAAAAGGCAGATAAACAACTGTACAATGTATTAAAAAAAGGGACTTAATAAATTTTTATTGACTCACAGACAATTCAATATTTTTTGCCATTGAAAAGAGCTGGGATTGGGAAATAGTTTAAATGCTATTTCTTTCACAAAGGCTTCCCTAATCCCCCAATCACTAAAGATAGGTTTAAGACTTATTTTGTATTATCATCTCTCACCCAGACTATTTCAAAGCTTCCAAATAGGTATGCCTGCTTTTAGTCTCTCTCCCCTCTCCAAACTATCCCTCATAAAGGGAGCAGGCAAGTGGATATTCCTAAAGTAGAGACACAGACATATTTCCCTATCAAAAATTTTTCAATGGTTCCATATTGCCTCTAAGATAAAACATAAAATTCTCAGTCTGGCATTTAAAGGTTTCCAGAACCTGATCCATACTACCTTCCCAAGCTCATTTTATATTACTCTCATGCAATTTCCATTCATCAAATAGGCTTGCTAGCTGTGCCCTGTACATGTCATTTCATGGCTCTGCACAGACACACTCCTTCATCATCTGTACTTTTTAGAACCCATAACTTTCTTCCAAAATCCTACTACATGAAACCTTTCCTGGTCCTCCCTGTTATTAAAACATTTATGGGATTAATTTGCATATACCTTGCATTTTTTACCTGTATGTACTATATCCTGCAATAGAAGGTAAGCTCCTTCAGAGTGGAAACTAATTTGTGTCTTTGTATGCCCAGATGCTAGCTTGGTACCTGGCACATAACAGGCACTAAAAACAGTTTGAGGAATCCAAGTTATTTCTCTGAAAGTTATTCCCTCAAAAGACTATTAGCTCCACATGGGCAACATGTCTTATTTAACTTTCGGTTCTTCCTCTAGTCTTAGCAGAGTTCTGCACAAAGTAGGGAGTTAATAAATGTTTAATTCAACTACATTATTGCCTTCCTAACAGGAATACCCTTTGAAACTAAGATATGGCTTCCTCTTGGCTACAAAAAAGGCTTGAGAATGAGGTCCTTTATTTTGGTTGATGCTTTGAATACATTAGTGAAGCGATGCGATCTATTCCCAGTTTGAGATCTTATAGTGACTGATAGGTAAAGTGAAGGATAAAAAAGATAAGACAGCCTTCAAGCTTCTGAGTCTGGTTTTAACATTATAGTATCACTAATTTCTTCAAAGTCTTGTGAATTTCCCCAATATCAGAAAAACTGTAATCAAATTCAAGTACAGAAACATATTTCCAAATCAATAAACTGAAAACTACCCACTCTTTTCTTGATTATCCACATCATCTGTTCTTCAAGAGCAAATAAATGATAAGACTAGACCAGAGGTTCTCAAACTTATTTGGTCCACCACCCTCTTTAAAAAAAAAAAAAAATTACTCAGCACCCCACTGGAAATCTACTTTCTTTAACCCTTTAATGGTTTTTTCAAATTTATGTCATTTCAAAAAAAAATTTGTAATGATGCACTTTAATTTAATGATTTATTATAAATTTGTGGCTTTTCCCTACTTTGAAATTTTGATGACACAATATTGTGTCATGTAACCATATAGTATCATAATGTAAACAAGCCATTACACACACACATATTCTTGCTGACGCATGCATGCTGGACTTTTCAACAATGCGCAACATGCTCACCTGACAACACTTGCTTGTTAAGACCTGTCAGTGCACTTAATGACTGATGGGTTATAACTTGCATTTTGTGTGTCTATCTGGAAAATAACGTAATCACTATGACTTTAAATCTGTTGCACAACAGACAAAACATGTATGGTCTTTTTTCTTCTTTTCTTTCCTTATGCTTCCACTGCTCCTTTATTTTTATTTAATATCCCTCTCCCCCAGTTGTACCTGAGTGTACTATCACCCTACTGGATTGTTCCAGCATGCCCTCTTTGGAAGCCTCTGGACTAGACAAAAGATACTGTTCTCTTTAGACTTTCTGCAGCAGTTATAGATTCAACCTATGTTATGAACAGAGAAACAATGAACTGACAAATGTTAAAGCATGAGTACTGATCATAGGCATTGTTTCCAATCACACATCCATCAAAGACATAACGCTATCCCTGAGACTAATACATTATTTGGAAAAAGACAGTGTTAAAGAAAAGCCTTTCTGATGGTCAAATCCTCACAAGCAGGACAGAGACATCATAGCACCGTTTACTGTAGAGCACACTGGACCAGGAATAAGGAATTCCAAGATTTCCACTAATCAAGTGCTTCATTGTGGACAAGCCATTTACTTTCTTTAGCCTTCATGTTTTCTTATCTGTAAAACAAGAGAGGCTGAATCAAATGGTCCATAAAGTCCTTCCAGGTGTCATTTTCTATGCTTCTAAGAACCATTTTGAAGACAGCTAGGTGGTGCAATGGATACAGCACTGGCCCTATCAGAAGGATATGAGTCCAAATCCAGCCTCAGATACTTACTAGCTGTGTGACCCTGGGCAAATCAATTAACCCTGACTGCCTTAAAATTTAAAGAAAAAAAAAGATCCATTTTGTAATGATTTTCAGAGCTATGACACAGCTATCGTCAGTCCTGTGTACTGTAAATACAAAATTGGTAAAGCCTAAGACATAAATAAAACAAAGCACTTCTTCACTACTAAAGCACGCTGAAACTACATCTACACTACACATGTAGAATTATGACCCTCTACTTAAAAATCAGCAGATTATTATGGAATTGGTGGTTTATCCTCGCCCTCTCTTCCTTCTATGTACCATTCACCTATTGGTCATTTCACCAAAGTGAAATTACAAATGATGATACAAAGTAGAAAAATCACCGCCCTTGGAAGGCAGGAAACACAATTCTGACAATGACAAGC
The DNA here is from genome assembly GCF_900497805.2 of Vombatus ursinus. NCBI lineage: Eukaryota > Metazoa > Chordata > Mammalia > Diprotodontia > Vombatidae > Vombatus > Vombatus ursinus. Next base: position 2,080,934 of record NW_020954641.1, on the reverse strand, counting down.
CATGTGACCCTAAACAAGTTACTTCAAATTTAAGAGTTTTAGTTTCCTCATTTATAAAATGAAGATAAATAAAAGTATGGTCCCAGTGACACAGTGAGACTTTCTAAGGAGCAGCCTACTCAAGTACGGAAAGGCTCATCACCAGTAAGCTGACCACTTGGCAATCTGTGAAACTATGAAAAATTCAAAGAAAAAAAAAACAGCCCTCAGTCCTGTGTGGTTCCCTTCTGTTTTAGCAGTGACACTGGCAAAGTGATGGAAAAGAGGGCAGAATGTACCCTTAGTTTTTAGACTATCTAAATTTTAATCTGGCTTTTAATATTGTGAATATAAAATCTTTCTCCAATGACCAACGAATAAACATACTCAGCAGGAGCAGGAGGTAAATCATTTTAGTTTTGATATTCTAACTATAAATGACACCAGAAGAAAGAAGGAAAATATAGCTAAACAGAAGGATGGCTCATAGATTGTCCTTGGAAAAGCTAAGAAAGGAGCTGGTGGAGTTGGATTATTTTAAGCTCCTCAAAGCAACAAGAATCACTTCATGGGATTTCTGATCATCTCATACTGCATAGCTCATGAGCCATATCTGCAAAAAGGACATTCATGAAAATAACTGCAGCTTATATACCAACATCCAACGCAGAGGAAATTCTATGAAGAACTATATAATATACACTTTGTGAAATCAGATAAGGATGATGAAAAATACAGCAAAAAGCACAGGTCAACAGTAAGGAATTAGAGAGGCCAAAGACTTGACAACTAACAGAAGCTTCATGTTTCTACATCATGAATACTTTTTTCAAAAAAATTTCAGTAGGTACCAGATATGATAGGCATCAATTAACAACATAGAAAATGAAACTGATTATATTTTGACAGGAAGAATATAATTACTGATACGTCATCCCTGAATAATCTATTTAAATACAGTCACAACACTGACTTTGTGTAGCAAATATCGTAACTGGTAAAAAGTTAGTTGAAATAATAACAACAAAGTGAAATGAAGTGAAACAACTCACTTCTGATGGATTTAAGCAAGTAACTCATAATAAAAAAATAGGTAATTCACAGTAGAAATATCATCAATACATATTATAATCATCTTATAAAGAATTTTAACTAGTGTATGTAAACCAGTTTCCTTAACAAGGGGCCCAAACAAATCTAAAAGTCGTATCGGCCAGCAAACACCTGATTTGTTTGCATAGGAGTGATGGCATCCAAAGGCAACACTGGTTTAGAATATAAGCTAATATGAAATCTTATGGAAAAAGATGATAAAAGACCATGAGCAATAATGCCTCATGAAACAGAAGCTAAGAGGGCAAAACCAGTTTAACTTATGCTTGGCAAGAGTCCCAAGCAAGGTGATCCCAAAGGTATATATAGATGAAAATGGAAGGAGGACAACAAAAAGAAGAAAAGTGAAAGATGATGATAGTGTCACTGTATATGGATTCAAAAATTACAATCCCAGATGTACTTATAGAGGAAACAGAAATAGTTTCTAAGCTGCTAAAGAAAGTAAATATGGGAACAGCATTCATACTGGATCAAGTGTAACAAGAGGAGATCCATGCTGGAGGCAACATAAATGTGGGGAACTGACTTAAATGGTATTGGAATGAAGAGAAGATACCAGAGACATGGGAAAAATCTTCAACCTTACAAAAACAGAAAAAAGGCTGTTAAGAGACATCAACAACTACTGACCTGCATACCTACTTTTCCATCCATACAAAATTTTTTATGAGAATCATCTACACATAGTAATGTACTGGAATGTAAGTAACAGCAAGGCTTTCACAAGTGATACTGCATAGTGCACCAAAATTATTACCATCATACAATTTCCTAAAAGATGTAGAGAACTCAAGATCCCATTGTGGTTACTGTTTGTAGATTATGAAAAAATACCTGGCTTGTTTTTTTTTTTTTTGGTTAGACAACTGGGGTTAAGTGACTCGCCCAGGGTCACACACCTATTAAGTATTAAGTGTCTGAGGCCGGATTTGCACTCAGATCCTCCTGACTCCAAAGCCAGAGCTCTCTCCACTGTGCCACCTAGTTGCCCCAAAACATCTGATTCAACAGAGAAAAACACTGCCTTAAAGCCTCACTTCCAACAGTGTCTCCCTTTTCTACATCAAAACCGTTCTAGATTCCTTGAAAGATATAATCAGGTTGAGCAAGCCTCAGACCATAGACATCAGGTAAGGCATAAAACCAAGTGCCAAAAAATGTATACTCCTGTGATAGGAGCAAAGTCTATGTGGAAAAGGGATTCCTTGCTAACAATTAGGCTTTACTGATGCTACCGTTTGCAACTGACATTGTGCTATTTGCATCAAACCCTAAAACACTACCACCTCTGGGAAATGATCTGTAACCACTCAAAAAAGTTGTTCTAACTGCTCATATAGTTGGTTGCAGTCCTTCATGCTCAAAGAGGACTAAAATGACATTACTATGTTGGGGTTAAGGTACAGACTAAGGCTGATCAGATTAATATGAGCTCAGAAGGTTCTACCACAGATTGGTCACAAATAGTCTGTATGAACATTTGGAATGAAGAGGTCTCTAAATTTGCGCATCTCACATTTCTTTTGAGTTACTACAATTGTGCTTTGCTTATATAAAGCACAGTACCTTCTTTAAAGCGGGCATGCACGCTTGGCAGTCCTGTGCCACTGTCTCCCATGTCTCATGATCAATCCCAAAGTTCTTCAGTGAGACCTTGAGAGTGTCTTTATATCACTTCAAGCCAAGTGGATGAAGCTCATCTATTGAGTGGATGATGCATACAATTAAATGGATAACCTACTGTTCTTCTCTATTTGACTATATATCGGAGACATTGTAAAATGGATGAGATGAACTGAGAACTTAACAGCAAGAAGAGAGTAAGCTGAACTGCCTTCAGCAAATGTCTCTCAAAAGTTAAGGTTCACCTTGTCCTTAATACCAATTTTCTACTAGGGTGCTATAGCTACAGCTATGAGATATCAAACAACACTCTAAACAACTGAAAATGAATATCACATAAAAGGCAATGGAGACATATGGTGCATGTGAGCAGGACTAAGATATACAAAGTGAGGAAATTCAAAAAACGTAAGTATATGTAAGTATATACATATGTGCATATTACATATGTAGGTATGTACTAAGAATTATCCTTTGGACAAGTGTCTGGTGCGTTCATTACTTTAAAGATGACTGCTGCTACAAAAGCCTCTCTCTTTAAAAGAGACATACCCTCAGTGATACAAACTAACTGCACTGGACCTCAAGTTCCTCGTCTGTAAAATGAAATGACTGAACTAAACGCTTTTAAAGTCTCTTCCAGCTCCAAATCTTACTGTCCTATCACTATGGAATATCATATCCCAGAGAAATCAAAACTGCAAGGTACCCAATGGGTATTTTAACAAGTCATGGTGGCTATAATGACACTGTAGCCTAACATCAAGATATCATCCAATTAAGAAACAGCATAAAAAGACATCACTGAGGATGTTTATGGCTAGAAAAAGAGATTAGGTAGATAGATGGAGAGACAAACAGATAATCTACCAAGAATACTCCAGTCTTGGAACTCTTAAGATATAAGAAACGTAATGAAGAACTTGGAGGAAAAAAAAAAAAAACACCTAAGTATGTAAGTATTATTGTGGATTTAAATGTTATTTATTAGCAGCTTCTACAGAAGGTTTAAGGAAATGGATGATCAAAAATAATGACTATAAAAAGTTTAAAAGCCTATCACTTGCTAGAAGAATCTGAAGTTGGTAATAAGTCACCAAATGAATGGAACAACTCAAGAATCTTAGAATTTTAGAGCCAGAGGCACCTATGAGACAGGGCCAATATGTAGGCTTCCTAAAATTAAATTCAGTGCTCTTTCACTAATCAAATGCCTCCAACTGTATTTTAAGAGGCATCTAGAACATAAATTGATTCTATACATCTAAAATTATGGCCACAGGCTTAACATTTTGACAGTTTATATGTCATGAAAAAATTCATGCTACAGTAAATTCACACAACTTAAAACAATCCATAAAGAAACCTTGTCAAAATAGGCAGATTAATGAAATGAACCAGCATTTCCTACAACAAATGAACTTAAAATTAGAAAAAAATGGATAACATTCAACTAGTCAATACTTTTACCTTCAATGCATATGTCCTCTAATGAGCAACTAAATTAGACAAATATTTATCAACTGCTTACAATGTACAGAGCATGCTTTTCTGTTCTTTAATACCTTTGGTGACCAAACCTTCTTGAAAGGAGTCCAAAATAAGCTAAGGCATTACAAAATACAGAAGTGAGCAATATAAGGAAGTATAGGCTAGATGGCCACTTGTCCGTCCATCTAATAAGAGTAGATGGAATTCATGCCTGAGGTTGGCACAGAGTTAAATGACCTCTCAAGTCCTGTCTGACTCTAAGATTCTTTGATTTTAAGGTCCCTCCCATAGTTTCATCTATTCTATCCATAAGTATGGCTCCTCAACTCCGTATCTCCAGTCCTAACTTCTTTCCTGAATGCCAAATTCCCATTTCCAACTGAATGTTGTAAGATAAATCCAAATAGATGTCGCATCAGCACTTCAATCTCAGCAATAACTAAAATTAAACTCATAATCCCTCCCCTCTACTGGCTCCTCATATTCATCCAACATTTCTTACACCAGATATGTCAAACATGCAGCCTGAAATACTCCCAAGGGTGGCCCACACAAGACTAAAATGTGATTTAACAAAATAAATTAAAATGCAACAAAACAATGATGATGTTAATATGTGGTTCTCTAAGTCAGTATACGCCTATAAAGATCCTTATGTACAGTTCAGCAGCCTGTTTGACCTCAAGCCCCAAATTTGAGTTTGACCCCAGCCTTATACCTATTCTACCTTACAATTCCCACAACTACCATCTCACCCAAACCATCACAACAGCCTACTGGTCTCCCATTTCCAGAAAAAAAACCTGTGAGATTCATGTTCAAATTGCACATATATGAAAATGACAATTTGTGATACAATAGTTATAATAGGAATCTAAAATGCACTCACTTAGACTAAGTGATCCTAATGCCTAAGTATATGAGCAATGACAGCTAGTTTTGTGTTTTTCCACTGTTCTGACCTATTTTAATCTGGTGTCAAGCAGTTAATGCTCCCAGCATGTATTGGTACAGTATAAAGAATTGTTGGCCCTGGAATCTAGGACCTGGGCTTGAATCCCAGTCATTCCACATCCTTATAGTACTTATAAATGAAAATAGAAGGACAAGTAGACATGACATAGAAAAAATCTGCCAGTATTTCTAGAGTGTTCTATTCTTACAGTGACAGTGCAATCACCAAATTTGGACTCTATCACATTAATACTCAATATTTTACACGACAAAGAAGAAATGTCACTTCAGAAGATGCATTTAGGGACAACATCAAGACCTCACAAAAAAAAAAAAACAACCATGAGAAAAGAAATCTATGTGGTTATACAATTCGAAAGGAAGACAGGGATTAATTTTTGAGCTATCTGAAAGAGAAGTTCCCAAAAGAATAAATAAGATGGGATTTTGGGGGTTTTTTTGAGATGTCTGAGAAGATATATGAAAGCTCTAATCCATTTGCTCACTTTTTCAATACTCATCAGATACACTTGACGAAAACATTAGACAGGTACAATCAGGATTCACAGATAACTTTTTACAAAAGACCACATCTTTAGTTACACAACTGCCTACAGAAAATGGTTCACCGATAATGATTACATATATATGTAAATGTACATATACACACACGTACACATAGAAACAAAGAATATAGTCAGTTCTGCTGTAACGCCTGTTTCGAAAATGTAAATTTGTTGCAATCCAATTGACATATTAGGAAACAATCTGAGAACCTGAATTTTGAGTTTATTTATGTAAGATTTCATCTTAGAAGAAAAATGAGAACACAAAAAATTCTATCAGTTCACAATAACTCACAAACTGCAACCCTGCCAAAACTCACTTCCAAAAGCAAACTTCAGGAATTTTTCATGATAAAGTGCTATATTTATATCATATCTTTTGGTACAATAGGAGTTGTGAGTGAAGGAGAGTTTAGGTAGCCCTCTCAGCTTGGTGGAAATGGGTGCCAGTCAAGCAGCAGCATGAGATACCACCACTACTTACTGTAGTATTTATATTATTTCTTACCCTTTATACATGCATAAAGCTGTGCTACCATTTTTACTGAATTCCTATCTTTTTCTTAATATGTCACTAATGAAGTTTTTCAGTATTGTTTCCCTAACCCCATTTTCCCATAAGCCCTATGTTATTTACTGCATAATTTTGCATAGTACAGTGATATTTAGGAATGTATATGTTGTTACAGCAGAACTGACTGTATTAAGATTACCAAGATTACTCAATAAAGTCAACCAGAAAGATAACTTCTATGATGTCTGATTATTTACACAAAGTAAAAATAAAAAGGAGACAGTGCTCATCGGTATCATAAAAGATACGCTATACAAAGTCAAAATTGAAGTGATATTCTCTAGGTTTCTGCCTGCAGATGACATTGCACAGACTGCAAAAAGTACTGAAACACTTGAGAACTTCTTCAATGGGATAGTCCCTCAAAAAAATCCAGTTAATATATACTGGAAAAAATTAAGCCTATGAAGAATGCATACTGCCCAGATTATGACACCCAGAGGGCTAGGCATCCTCCTGAGTAGTCAAGATACATATATCTTGAAAGGCACAAGAAATGGACAGACTGGAATAGAAACAGGCAGGCTAGACTAGATTTGGAAAAACTTTCAATAATCCTAAATTTCCCCATGATTGCATGATTTGAGAAAAATCTAAACTACAGGTGATCTGAAGGGCAATGGAAACAACAACTGATGTTTATACAGTGTTTAAGTATATTATCATACTTAAGCCTCACAAAAACCATGAGGTAGAGACTACAACTATCATTAGTCTAATTATTATTAGATGAAGACACAGGATCAGAGAAGTAACAAACCCAGATTACACAATTACTAAGTGACAGGAGATTCTGGCCCAGGCCCAGACCCTTAGTGAAGTTTTCTAGTACCCTGACCCTGCTGCTTCTCTGAAAGACCAAAGGTGTGTATAACAGAGGTGACATTACCAAGGACTTGCAGATAATAAATATTATAAATGACATCAAGGACAGGTATGACAGGAAAACAAGAGGAGCTGGTCATTTAAAGAGAGAAAGAAAGACAGCCTGAATGCTACCCTGGAATCCACAAAATAGAGTCTTCGTAAAAAGACATAAAGAATAACAACCCATGCTAAGGAAGATGGGAATTGCTCTTGTGCAGAAAGTATCCACCCTGATGTGGTGCAGGAAAAACCCACACTGATACGATCAAACCATTAAACAAAGGTTCAAAAGGAGGGAAGTACTAGTCCTAACACAGCCTGCCTGCCCAGACCCTTTCTGTAGTCATCTGCACAATTCTGGGCATTACATTTCAAGAGTAATGTTGAGAAACTGACATCCATCCAGAGGAAGGGACCAAGGATGCTACAGCAATTGGAAATAGTGCTATATGAGATTAGCTGAATGAACTGAGAAGCCTTAGAGGGGAGATAAGTAGCTGTGCTACTTTCCACAGAAAGGAGATTAGAATTAGAAGCAATGGGTACAAGTTACTGGGATGCAGATTTTAGTTTGAAATGACAAAAAACTTCACTAAATATACCTGACCAAAAGTGGAATGTGCCACCTCAGGAAGCAGCGGTTTCCCTAAAATGAGGTATCTTCAAGTAAAACAGAAGTAGACAGATGGCCACCTCTCAGGTGATACCATAAAAGGGACTCAAATTCAGACACAGGTGCAATTAGATTACCTTAGAGATCCCTTCCAATAGAGAATCTACAGTGTCTACTATAGTACAACACATTAAAGATCTCCCTCAGGAATTTTTTAGGTATCTTTGTTCCTAAAATATACTATACTGTTGTGTGCTGATTTTGAGCACTTATTTGTTATGGTCTGCCAGCAACGTCCATTGCTGTTTGTAGGCATTAATCAATGCTGGTAGCATGCCTACTTCCAGCAACACCTTCATTCTCCCCCTTGTTCCTTGCCCTTATCCCTTATCCCATTATCTGCTTCTAATCTGCTATACCCTATGAAAGCAGATAACTGAATTTGAGAATATGCCTCCAACAGTAGTAAAACAAAGATTGTACTATGCTGGCAGAAGTCATTTGGTCACTCACCTCTCTCAATTTGATCACTAACCCTAACTATCCTTTGTTTTGACAGCTATTTTAGTGTTCTCTTTTCCCCCTAACCCTAATTGACCCTTAATGAAGCCATCTACCCTCCAGCTACGGCTCTGAGCACAAAAACCATCCACTGCCTTCTTATGTATAAGGTTTTCCTCACTATGTAACCTTAGCACAAGCCTAGCACAGCAGAAAGTGTACAACTTGAATTCAGAAGACCTGGATTCAAATTCTGACCCTGTTACTTTACCAGCAATGATATGAAGAAAGTCAACTGCCTTATCTGGATTTGTTTCCTCCTCTGTTAAAATAGAAATTGGACTAGATGATATCTAATCTTCCACATGGTATGATTAGACTGCTATAAACCAAAATGGAAGGATGGCTTCACCAAAAGAGAGTCATCAATACAAAGCAATCTGCCCATCTATTACTCACATGTTGTTCCCTTCGAGCTACTATCAGAAGCACAAACCCTTTCGGTCCAAATCCAGTCCATACTTTCTCCCCAAATCTGACTCCTATCAAACCTAACTGCATATTTTTTTTCAGGGTGTGTGTGTGTTTTTCCTTGGAAAGACACATCATTTCAGGGACATGACCCATATTCAAAGAAAGACTATATTGAGAATAAAACCAGAATTATAATTTGTCCAGATACTTGTCACTGCAAACGCTCAAAAGATACCCTTTTTCAACTTCCTTAAGGGTTCAAATTATAACCACAAACTCTGCCATTACAAAATAATAAGAATTGAAAGAGAAAGTAGGTCAGATAGGTGAACCCATAACTAAATACAAATCTCCTCTATGAACCCATAACTAAATACAAATCTCCTCTATGAGTCTCTTCCTGAAGACCTCCATCACTCTTGAAGAGATCAAAATTTATACATATAATTTTAGTTTCTAGGTTTTTTTAGCTACTTATATCCTGACTATTGCTGTTTATCCATACAACTTCTCCCTGAACTCGAGTCTGCTCTCTAATCAGAATCTCTGATTCCTCCAATTTACCCATACCATCACTACTCCTGAACCTTTCTCTTCACCCTCAGCATGACCTCTCAATCTTCCTTCCAGACTTTCAAGCCCTTAAGAAAGGGAGTCAAACCCCAAATGAGATGCTAAGTTAGCATCTAGCTTTCTTCAACATGTTCAAGTTACTAGGCCTAAATAAATTCTAGCCCGAAGTACTGAAAGAAATCATGATTGAATGAAAAGGTACCCCATAGACCTGGAAATGGACAAGTGGTGTCTCAATTTTCAAAAAGGGGAAAATTTGTTGTTCAAAAAAATTGGGCTTCTAGGTACTATTTCTGTGATAATGGAATGAACATATTTTAGATCTCTTCTAACGGCAAACCGTCTTGCTTCCCACTTAATTACAAAACAAGACTCTTCCAAAACATAATTTTTCCCCCTACTTTCTTTGAAAACTGGAGTTATCCTCCTATTGAGCTTGAAAAAAAAAATTTTCCCTGCTATTTCAAGTTTTTTTTTTTATTTTATTCTTTCAAGGCCCACATTAACCATACTGTTTAATGATTAACAGTCCAGATTATCCATCTCCCCTATCACAGACTCATATCCTCCTACCTTGTAAAATTAATAATAATGATAATAAGTGCTCATATTCATATTGCTCTTTATAGCTTACAAAGCACTTTTTCACAACTATGGCAGGTTGTTCTGCCTGGCATTTCTCCTAATTCTCTTTCATTCTGGAAACAGCTCATGAGGTAATAGGATTTAGAGACAAAAGATTAACTAGTATAACCTCTTTATTTTACAAATGAGAAATATGAGGACCAGAGAAGACAAGTGACTTACCCATCTTACAGTATCAGAGCTAAGAATTCAAGCCTAGGTCCCCTGACTTAAAAGGTATTCCCTTTTCCACTACACCAGTTCAAACTTCAACTTCTGTGATGAGAACACCTCCTCCTTCCTTAATATTTTCTGCATCCTGAGATCTCTATGATTTCCCCAATTCAGATACAGGCACATTCTTACCTTAATATCTTCCATTCTCAACTTCCTCAATTCAATACTCTCTCTTTCACATGACAACAATTTCTCAGGTTTGATTGCTTTATACTAGTACAAATATTTCAAAATTTAGAAGCAACAAAACACACGAAAAGTTCAAGTACTAAACTTGGAAATTCCAGATGCCTGATACCTACCTGTGTCTTTTCCCATACCAATGGACTGAACCTATTACTATATCCTTCCAATGTTCTTCAACGGAAAAAGGGATTAGAAAAATATTACCTGTATACAAAGAACAGAACAGGAACCAGGGAGTAGAAATTACATGAAGGCAATTTAGACCTCAATTAAAGCTCAACCTCCTAACAAGTAGAATAATACCAAAGTAGAATGAGTTATCTTGGAGAGGCGTGGGTTCACAACCTCTGGTGGTTTTCAAACAGAAGGTAGATGAGCAACCATTTGTCAGGGAGGTTGTTATTAGAATTAATAAAGGGTTGGAACTTATGATTCTATGATTCTCCATTTAGTTCCCTGATTTCTTCAGTAAATTCTCTTTTTTAGAAAAAGACCCAATTAAATCATCTTGTCTACTGGCTATTTGATTTTTATCTTTGTCCCAGTTTACAATGTCAATGAGTCCAAAATAAGTGCCACTAAAATCATTCTGTACCACACACAAACACAACCCCATCCCATCCTCTACAACTTTACAATTTAAATGAAATGAGGATAGCCTGCCTTATGTTTTTTAAATGAAAAGGGATAACTAAAGTCACTTGAAGTTGTGAGGCTCTCGAACTCATACTTGGAGCTGTAAATGGTCAAATGTTATACAAACAGTAGTAATTATCAATATTAATAAAAGACCAGAAGATAAAGATAAATAAGATATAGTCCCTGCCTTCTGGAGCTCACAGTCTAGTAAGAGAGATGATCTCTCTAGTAAGAGAGATAGACAGAAATAACTACAAAATAATGTGAAATATAGTGAGTGGAAGCATGATACATCCAAGTTACCATAGGAATTTAAAGGATAAAGATATGGCTTCTGTCTCACAATGAAAATTCATCAAAGATTACCAGGAGGTGGCACTTGAACTGGATCTTGAAGGAGAATTAAAATTTCAACTAGTATAAATGTCATAGTTAACAGAGAAACCAATGGAATATCAGTCGGAGAAGAAACCTCTGAGACCATCTAGTCTTTACCAAACTCTGTTCCATGCAAGGTAAGGGAGAGCTCTTGGCAAAAGTTTCAAGGCTTGTGATATTTCTCATAAATATGAAATGACGTACTTAAAAAAAAAAATCTCACGAGTAACATATTTCCATGATTTTGCTCCAAGATTTCCTAGAGTCACTGATTCAGGAGGATCACACTTTTCTTCTGCTTGGTCTCAGTCCTTCCCCTCCCTTCCTGCCCTCTTTATCTATTCCAGCCATAGTGTACCCCTGGGTGTCCCCCGCCCCGAGTCTGCGTCCTTCTCTCACCTGTGCCCCTCGCTACTCCCCATCCCCCCTCTTCGCCATGCAGGGGTCCGGGTCCCACTGTCCACTGCCCCCATCCCCGCCTGGTCCTCCGCCCCGTCTGTGCCCTTCTCCCACCCGGGTCCCCAAGGCTGCCCTCGGTCTCCTGTCCCCCTGCCCCCGCCCCCGCCGTGTCCCCCGCTCTCTCGGCCCCAGGGACACCCCGGAGCGCCCCCTCCCCATTTCCTCTGCGTCTCGCGGCCTGACAGCGGGCCCCCTCCCCCATTACCGGGCGCCCGGAGACCGAGGCTGCGGCGGAGGCTGCGCGGGGCTGGGCCCGCGGCAGGACCATGTTCCGGCTCCGAGGCTGCGGCTGCGTCTGTGAGGGAGACACAAGAAGAGACACGGGCTCAGCAAGGGCGCAGCCGCCCCACCACGCCCGGACGCGGAGCCTCCCGAGGCTCTGCCGGTGCCTCACCTGCCTGGCGGCCTCCTGTCTGTTATTGTGGCTCGGAAAGGGGGAGGGAGAGAGAACCCCGGCAAACACTTCCGGCTCCCCTGCCGCTTCGCTTCCTTTTCCGCCCCTGCCCAGGACCACTTCCGGGGCGGGGTAGCCTGGGCTGCCATATTAGGAGTGGCGTCGCGAGGACAAGGAGAAAACACCATGTTGAGTGTGGTAGAAATGGGCGTTAAAGTGTCCAGGAAAGGAAGTTAGTGCCTCCTACTGGCCCTGCTACTGACTCACTCTGACACCTTGGGAGGGTCACCTTCCCTCTCTGAGCCTCAGTCTTCTGCATCTATAAAATGGAAAAGGACTTCGCCTAGCTGGAGTCAACTCAGGAGATGTGAGTGCTTGTCCCATCTTCTCCTCTCTAAAATGAGGGGGTTGGACTTAAGGAACTCTAAGGTCCCTGCCAGATGTGTTCTGTGATTTCTTCAATCAATCAATCAATCAATTAACTTTATTAAGCGCCTACTATATGCCGGGTGATGGGGTGCTTGGGTGCCTGGCTTGGACCCCAATTTCTCCCTAGCTTCAGAAACACTGTCCCTGGCAGTGTCCCCCCAGCCCAAGGACACTGTGCCTAGCAATTACTCACGCATGGACCCCAGCAAGACCCTTATCTCTCTCCCTGGTGCAGCTACACAAAGCTGGGTAGTGATGGGCTGCTCAGGCCCCATCCCTAAGATCATGTTTCTGGAAGCCTCCCAGTTTCTTAGTAGGCTCTTGTCTTGTGAGACAATTTTCTCTTGTTGCAGAGCATTCTCTTATCAGGACAGACATACGGGTGCCTGGCCCAAGAATTCTTGTCCCTGGCTGATTCAATTCTTCCTCCCACCAGATCCCCAACATGCCTCTGACAGCTCCCTCAATGTTTGGTATTCTTCCTGCACTTTCCCATCCATAGCTCCCAAAGACACCTGGACCTTTAGATTACCTAATTATCATCCCTGGCATTCCTTTCCCATGCCCCTTTTCCATATAAACCGCAGCACCATTCCCAGTCCCTCACAGGTTCTTTAAGAATCCTTGCCTGCTGTATAGCATAACAATAAATCTTTGCCAACATGACTTAAAGAATGTTTGAGTCTGTGAATTCATTCCAGATGACTGCATCCTGTACTCCAGTCTTTGGGGGGGTCTCAACCTCTCAGACCAAAACACCAGCCACTGAGGGAAGCACTGTTTTTTGTCAATGCAACAAAGACCTTTATGAAAGCCTCAGTACAACCTCTTACATGTGAAATCTCAGATTAAGGAAGGACCTTGGATGTCTCTAGTTCTAGTTCAGATGAGCCTCTTCTCTCTGCTGGTCCTCAATTTTCCCAACTGGAAAATGAGAAGATTGGACTAGATGAACATCAACGTCCCTTTTCCTTCTCAATCCCTTGGTTTTAGAAACCCATTTGTTCTGGAGGCAACTCATTGCACTAGGGGACAGTTCAAATTGTTTAAAAGTTTTTCCTTACGTTGCCTCTCTGCAATGGTTACCATTGCTTCTATCTTTGACCTTTGCTCCCACGTAGGACAAATTCAAGTTCAATCTCTCACTTGACAGCCCTTCAAATATTTGACATAAGTCCTCATGTTCCCTCTAAGTCTTAAATCCTCCCTTCCCTAGGGTATATATCTATATTTCCTTGACCAGCCTTTGTGTATGATAATAATCTGTGGTCTGTCTCCTTACCAACCTTCTTGTGTGCTAAAGCTTTTCTATATATTATCTAAAATATGGCAACTGAAATTTTTCCCTCCAATTCTGTGAAATTTTCATAGAATCTATGCCTAGAAAGAGCCTTAGATTTCATCACACCCTTCTTGGATAACCTATGAGTAGGAATTATTTCATTCTTTGTGTTTATATCCCATGTGTCTGACACATAATAGATGATTAATAAATGCTCATTGGTTGATTTATTCAAGGGTGACTTGCTTTGCCTAAGGTCAGACTAGTCAATAGCAGAACTGGGATTTGAACCCAGATTCACTGATTTCAATTCTACTGCTTTTTCCTGCAGTATAAACGCTTATTGATTTATTGGCCACACTGCTTTTATTTTTCTGAATTACTCCAGTACACAGTGGTAGCTCCTTTCTCTGTATTCATAAATGACTTTGAATTTGTGTGCCCCAGGTTCTTTTACAGAAGATCCCCATCCTCTTTCTGATTATATTGTGGATATTCTTGAGAATAGAGGGTTTGAAGGAAAACAGAAAACTTGGGAAAAGTTTTCATGTTATATGTTTCTCTGATGAGGCCTCATTTCTCAAATATATAGGGAACTGAGCCAAATATATAAAAATAAGAGCCATTCCCCAGTTGATAAATGGTCAAAGGATGTGAATAGGCATTTTTCAGAAGAATAAATCAAAGCTATCAATAGTCACATAAAAAATGCTCTAAATCACTATTGATTAGGAAAGTGCAAATTAAAACAACTGAGATACTACCTCAGACCTATCAGAGAAAAGGAAAATGACAAATGGAGGGAATGTGGAAAAAATGGGACACTGATGCATTCTTAGTGGAGTGGTGAACTAGTTCAACCATTCTGGAGAACAATTTGGAACTACGTCCAAAGAGCTATAAAACTGCATACCCTTTGACTCAGCAATATCACTACTAGATTTGTATCCCAAAGAGATCACAGAAAAGGGAAATTAGCCTATTTGTACAAAAATATTTATAGCAGCTCTTTTTATGGTGGAAAATGATTAAAAATCAAGGGGATGCCTATCAATTGGGGAATGGTCAAACAAGTTGTTATATGTAATTGTGATGGAATATTATTATGCTATAAGAAATAACAAGCAGGATGGTTTCAGAAAAACTTGGGAAGATTTATATGAATTGAAGCAAAGTGAAGTGAGTAGTACCAGAAGAACATCGTACGAAGTAACAGTAATATTGTAAGGATAATCAACTGTGAAAGATTTAGCTATCAAGGCATTGCTCCAAGACAATTTCAAAAGACCCATTATGAAAAATGTTATCCACGTCCAGAGAGAGACCAGATGAACTCTGAATACAGATTGAAGCATACTCTTTTAAAAATTTTTTATTTGTTTTGTTTCATTTTGTTTGTATTTTCTTTTGTAATATGGCTAGTATGGAAATATGTTTTGCATGAGCTCATATGTACAATCAAAATCAAATTGCTTGCCTTCTTAAAGATGGGGTAAGGGCAGGAGAGAGAGAGAGAGAATTTGGAATTCAAAATTTTATAAAATGATAAAAAAATTTACATGTGATTGGCAACTTCATTTAATAAAATAAATAAAAATAATTTTTAAAAAAGAATAGAGGGTTTGGACCTCAAGAGTTAAAGTATCAGTGCCTTCCAAAGTAACACATAACAATGAAGGCAGATACAATTGAGAATTAACATCTACCAAGACTTACCTAGTGCTTTACAACAGAAAACATGCTTTTCCATTCATTCAGGATACCTACCAAATAATAGTTCACATTTATATTACGCTTTAATGATTCCAAAAAACTATTCATCTAATCTTCTCTCAACAGCCTTGTGATACATACATACATACATACGTACATACATACATACATAGAGAGACATGTATCTACAATGATGGTATGTGGCTGTGTTGTGTGTGTGACTCATAAGAAGGCAAAAATAGACATCTCTATTAATTATTTCTTCCCCTTCTCCAGGGGAGACTTTAATTCGTACCAGGAAGGAAAGCAGGAATTAGGAAGCAGGGGAAGAACTCTGCTCTCCTCAGAGAAAGGGGGTACTAGGGTAAAATTATATCTGTCTGATCCCTTAAATATAATTTTCTAGGATATGTAAGTTTTAGGTTCAAGCTAAACATCTGATTGCTATTTCTTAAGGGGGAGGCCTTAAGGAGGCCTCAAGTTTTTTATACAAAGGTGAACCCCTTTCCCACCAAATACCAATTTTACAAAGAACATATAATGAATAGTAAAAAAGTTTGTTTATTCAAATCAATAGTACATATCCATATACATCTACTTTTGTGATGAATGAAAAGTTGAAGAGACTTAGTTTCAGGGTAATTAATAATTTTATTAATTATGGCTAATGAATAATTAATAAAAGGATCGTCATTTCGCTTTTTCTCATAAACCAAAGAATCTTGGGGGCCTCTGAATGCTTAAGAAGCCTTTGGAAAGGGATATGTACCTGAGGGTGGAAATCAACTCTGATTGCTTAACAATTAATGAGAGGGTAAACATATTAATGAGGAGGTGAGCAAAAAGTCTTTGGCTCCTCCTGCAGAGATTGTGATGTAATCATGAAACTCAGCAATCTGGGCAAAAGAATCCATCTCTACCCAGACCCCACTGGTTGGTTTTTCCCTTCATTTGCTAGGTCACCCTAAATTCTAATAGAAGGTCCCAAGGATGGACAGGGCCTTATTTTGTAAGGGCAAGATCTCCTTTAGACTGGATTCTGTTTGTAAGGTCTCCTAGCTGGGTGGAGTCCTACCTGAGATCAAAAAGCATGTACCTGGAGGATTTGGGCAATCTCATCTATCAGCAATGTCCTTCAGATATTACCTGAATAACCTACAAGGAGCTGATTTCTGAATGAGGAAATAGAAAAGGGAAAATCTTAATCTCAGCTAATGATTGGTTATTAACATAAGAGAGAAATAATAATTTCTTTCACTTTCTCCGATTTCTGTTTTGTTATTGACTTAGATAAATGGGTTTCTTTGTTAGATTTGAGGTTTGGTATTTCCAAATTCAGTACTCTTTCCATAGTACCTAGAGATCTATATATTTATATATTTGTTGAATTAATGAACGAACTCCCAGCTTTGTTATTTTCCACTCATATGACCTTGGGCAAGTCATTTCAACTCTCTATGCCTCAGCTTTCTCATCTGTAAAATGCAACCTCTAAGGTCTCTTCTGGATTTAAATTCTGTAGGAACAAACTTCCTTTAGTTCTGCACGTGTTCCTTCATTCTTTCCATCTCACTGATGGCTTCTCCCAGATGTCACTACATCCTTGATACTCCTTGACTTCAATGGCCTCTTCCAGAATCTCCCTTTGCCACCTTTACTCAACAACTTCTCTTTTGAAGTTCATTCTGTTAAAATCTTTCATGGTATACAGGTCAAGGTGGCTGTTGTCTACTGCCCACCTGTTCATTCTCCCTCTATTCCCAAGGAATTCCACACCTGAATCACTGCCTTCCTCTCTTCCTTAACTCCTATCTCTGTATCGGGAGCATTCAGTATTTATGCTGATATTCCCTCTTACACACTCCTACCAGATTACTCAATCTTCTCAAAACCCACAGCCTTCTATTATGTACAGGAAATGACTTCATCCTGAATCTCAGCACTACCCACAAGTGCTCTGCTTCCATGATTAAAACCTCTAAAATTCACTAATAATCTCCCATCATTCACTCATGTCAAATCAATGAGTATTACGTATCTACTATGTGCCAAGCACTGGGGTCACAAATGCAAAAAAGAAATGATCCTTACTCACAATGAGCTTACGTTCTAATGAGGAGGACAAAAACATTTGAAAATATATACAATATAAGTATGAGATAGATGCAAACAAGTAGTTAAATACAAGGTGTGATCTGAGAGAAGTCACGATTGGCAGATCAGAAAAGGTTTCATGCATAAGGTGGTATATGAGCTGCATCTTAAAGTATATGAGGGACCCTGAGACAGAAGTGTGGAGGGAGTTCATTCCAGGCATGGGAGATGACCAATGCAATGGCACAGAGATAGGAGATTGAGTATCATGAGTGAGGAACAAAGAGAAGGTCAGATCTCCACTTCAGATGGGAGAGTAATGTTTAGTGAGATTGGGAAAGTAGATTGGGGCCAGGTTGTGCAGGCCTTTAAAAACTAAACAAAGTAGTTTATATTTTATTCTAGAGGAAACAGGAAACTGCTAGAATTGGTTGAATAGGGGAGTCATATAGTTCTGTACCTAAAGAAAATTGCTAATGACAACAGTATACAGGATGGACCAAAGTGGAGAGATATTTGGGACAGAAGGAGTGAAGAGAAGGTTCAGAATAGCCATGAGATAAAGAATTAGTTAGAAACCTCCAAGCCTTATACATCCTTGTATTTTCTCAAGACTCTGCACTAACCTTGCTTTCCTCCCTTCCTAATCTTCACCTTGCAATTTGCCAATTCAACTCTATACTGTCCCCTTATCTTGAATTGTTTCACCTTTTATCCTATTTCTTCTCATCCCTTACCAAATTCCAGATTTTTGGATTACTTCTGCCATCTACTATATCTGTTCCTATATATTCATTGTTGAACGGGGCTGGGAAAAAATTAAGCAAAATAGCTAATTGATTGCACTACAAATCTATGTTTTTGAATGTCAACTAGGCCCTCATCTCACCAAGGCAATGTTTTTACTCCTCCCTAATTGATTGTCTAGCCCACTCCCTAAGCACAGTAACTGTTATAAACATTCTCTTCTCTCCTGAAGTCTTGCAAATATGCCCCCTTCTTGAACCCTCTCAGCTGAGGTTATTACTTCTTATTTTACTGAGAAAATTAAGGCTCTTTGCTATGTGCTCCTTTCTCCTTTTCTTCATCTCAAAACCCCGTTCATCACCCTACATTCTGTTGTCCTTTCTTCTATTTAGTAGAGTAATGAGGTGATTCTTCTTTCCCTAGTTAACCCCCTACATGAACCCTTGATCTCAAGATTCCCCCTACCACCACCTTAGCTTCAATTTCTCCCTCTCTACTGGATCTTTCCCTACTGCCTTCAAAATCTCATCCTTGAAAAACTTTAACTAGACTTTGCCATCTCCTCTATATCTCTTATCTTTTCTCAGCCAAATTCCTTTGTTTCTATTGTTTTTATTTTTCTAAAATGTAAACACACAATAAGAAAAGAAAAAGAAATGTATTATAATTTTAAATATTAAAGCTTAAATACAAAATAAGAAAAAAAATGTCATGTGTACAGCAGAACGTAAGAGAAGATTCAAAATATATAGCAATAAATTTCCATTTCAAGAAAGCCTATATAATAAATACTATACATTGTGTTAAGAGCTGTCCATCTTTTCTTTGCTTCCTTATAAATTTTCTTTTGTTCTCTGCTGTGCACTTTTTACTTTGTTCTTTTCTCCCTCTTTCTCCCCGCCCTCCCAGAAGGCTACAATTAAGTGTGGATGTATTTACATATAGATATATACATATACAAATACATATATACACATACATATATACATACACACATACATACATACAAAAATACATACTTTCCCTAACAGATTCTACTCCTAATCTTTGTTTTTATATTTGTGTGTATCCTATTTTCTATCCCTCCCAACTCCTCCACTTCTACCCACTACCTTGCCCTCCTATTACTTAACTTACCCTGCCTCCAAAGATCCCTCCTTTATCCTCCCATTCCCTTTAATCCAAACACCCTTCTATACCCCCCTTAACCAATTCCCTCACCCTCCCCTCTGTAGATTCCTCTCTTTTCCTCTCCCCCCTCCTTTCCCCTTAGCGTTGTATTTCTTTCTGAATTTAGAAGACTTTTATACATATGAATATGTGCGCGAGTGTGTGTGTGTGTGTGTGTGTGTGTGTGTGTACATATATATATATATATATAAAATACACGTATACGTATACTACCCTCTTGAATCCATTCCTGGTGAAAGTAGGTTTCCAGAACTAACAGCCCTCCTCCCCCATCTAATTCAACTGCGTCAGTTCTTCCTCTCACACCTCATTTATATAAGATAATTGCTCATTTGAGCTGTTCCTAAACAATTTTACTTTTTGAAGTCATATCACAATCCAGTCTACCCCAATCTTTCTTACAAATACCCAATTACTAATAACAATCTTAAACATATGTTTTACATTTTACATACATAAAAGGTAAACAGTTTGTCCCTATTGAGTCCCTTGTAATTAACCTTTGAAATGTACCTTATATTTCTCTTGGCTTTTGTATGTCAAATCTTCTATTAAGTTCAGTTTTCTTTTTAACAAAGTCTTGAAAATCTGACACTTCATTAAATATCCATTTATTTTTCCATTCAGGATTTTGCTTAGCTTTGCTGGATATGATATTTTTGGCTGGAGTCCCAGTTCTTTTGCTCTTCGATAGATAGTGTTCCAAGACCTGTGGTCTTTTAGTGTCACCACTGCTAGATCTTGTGTGATTCTAATTGTGGAACCACCATATGTAAATTGTTGTTTTTTTTTTTCTTGTTGCTCATAATACTTTATCCTTGAGCTGTGAGTTTTGGAATTTGACTGTAATATTTCTGTGAGTTTTCCTTGTAGGATCTCTTTCAGGTGGTGATTGGTGGATTTTTTCTATTTCTACTTTCCCCTCTTGTTCTAATGCTTTTTTGCTTTATTTCTTGTATTATTGTATCAAGATTATTTTTTTGATCAGAACTTTCAGGTAGTCCGATTATTCAGCCAAATTCCTAGAAAAAAAAGTTGTCTACAGTCATTGCCTCTACTTATTCCTTGACACTATTCATTTAGGCTTATGAGCTCATTGCTGAACTGAAAAGGATCTCTCCAAAAAATGCCAATACTTTTAATTGCCTAATCTGATTTTTTCCCTCTCAGTTCTTGTCCTTCTTGGTATCTCTGTACATTTGACACGATTTATTAGGGCCCAGCTCTGGACCGTGGCCTCCTGTAGGGTAGTAAGAGACGCCTGGAGGTTAGTACCTGCCCGAAAGGGTACTGGGAGTGCCTCAGTAACAGACGCTGGCTCCACCTACCAAGGAGGAACATGGGAGGAGCTCGGGCAAGTTCCACCCACGAGGTGGAGCTAGGGCTATAAGAGCAGGACTCAGGGGTGACTGAGAGGAGCCGGGAGTTGGAGCCAGGGAGAGACCAGAGGCCGGGACGATGGGAGGCAGGAGAGAGAGCAGAGGCCGGGACCTTGGGAGGCAGGAGAGCATGTAACCAATAAATCATGTACAGCTGCCAGCTCGGGTGTTCTGTCTAGTCATTCCCCTCCACCCTCGGAGGGGCCGGAGACTTCCGAAGACCGGGAAGGGTAAGTATCCAAGCGAAGTCTTGGGTGGGATAGCTGACTAAGTGCACTACGTCAGCCGGGGACCCACCAAGCGTATCCAAGCGATGATGGCCCGGGTGGTGTAGAGACCCCGGGCAACGATTGACTAACTTTTCCTCCTTTATTTCTTCTTCTCTGGGTTTTTGTGGCACTACTGTCTCTTGGTTCTCCCCCTACCTATCTGACAGATCTTCCTTAGTCTCTTTTCATAAATTATCATCCCTATGATACCTCCTAATTCTTGGTGTATACTAAGGGTCTATCTTGTATCATCTTTTCTTCTCTCTCTCTTTCTCACATATTTCATCAGTTCCTATGGCCTTAATTATATTTCTATGCAGATAACTCACAAATATATACATATATATGTATATATATGTGTGTGTGTATATATATATATATATATATGTGTATATATATATATGTTCTTCCTGTCTTTCTCCTGAGAACCAGTCCTACATCATGAGCTGCCTGTTGGAAATTTCAACTTGCATAGCATCTTAAACTCAACATATTTAGAATAGAAACAATTATCTTTTCCCCAAAACTCATTCCACTTCCAAAATTTCATGTTTCTGAAGAAGGTACCACCATTCTTCTTGTCTTTCAAGTTTGTAACCTTAGCATTATGCTCAATTCCTCACTCTTACCCAGCATATCTAATTATTTGCCAAGTCCTGCAATTACTGACTCTATGGTATGTCTCTCATTGTATCCGTTCTCTCTCCTGACACAACTGCCACCTTAGTTTAGGCCCTTGTTGACTCCTGTGTCAAAGTGATTATGAAACCTGTCTCTTCATTCTTGGGGTTAATACTTTATCTACTCTACCACTTCTCTGCTGTTAGCCACCTAAAGAGCTTTATTTTTTGCCTCTTATTTTGTTATTATGTACCATTTCTGTTTGTGTCTTATTCTTATACTAGACTTAGGGCAGGGATTTTGTCTTATATAAGCTTATCTGCCCCAAACATTTAGCATAGTGTACTGTGCACAGTAAGAATTTAATAAATATTTGTTGAATGAGTGAATAGATAAATTATTAATTCTACTTGGCCCCATAAAATGTCTTTAGTATCTAGTGATTCAATTTCAGAACATGCAATATTCAAACTAGACACCAGGTGGTGGATTATGTCAAGATATGCCGAAGATATGCCAACATTAGTTTCTTGAGGAAGATGACAAATATTTCTATCCCCATTTCTAGTAGAAATAGGCTAAATGGGAGAATCATAGCATAACACTGAAAAGGATAGAAACTGGAAGACCACTCAGTCAAACCCATTAACTTTGCAGAAATTGAAGCCTGTAGAGGTGATATGATTTGTCCAAGATCCCATAGTTATTAAATAGCAGAGCCAAGTTTTGAATCTCCATCTTTTAAGTCCAAATCTAGTGTTCTTTCTACTGTACCTCCCTGTGATTGGAGATTGGAGAGCTCCTCCCAGAACCTCCGTTTAAGGACAGTGCCCAGGCCTGCTATCCCTTTGTTTACCACCGTGCTGCACTCTCCTAACCTCTTGTGTCCCCTTACTGACTACTTTCCCTTATTTCCTTTCAACTGCCTATTGTGTGTTTTCTTTCCCATTAGAATGTAAGCTTCTTAAGCATATGAACTGTTTTTCTTTTTGCTTGTATTTGTGTTCCTAACACTTAGCACAGTGCCTGGCAGATAGTAAGTGCTTAATAAATGCTTATAAATTGTCTGACTGTTTATACAGTGCAAAATCCCAATTCTTTTAGCTAACATATCTAGACATATGCCTAGACTCTCTTTGCTAGATTTTTTACATCTAATAATAATAGTAATAGTAGCTTCAATTTCTAGATCACTTTTATAGCTAAAAAAATACTCCTCTCACAACCAACATGAAAATTAGAAAATGTATTATTCTTATTCTACAGAAAAGGAAATTGAGTCTCATAGACATAAAATAACTTGCCCAAGATGTGACAGGGCTGAGAGTTGAGCGCACATGCTCTGACTTCAGAGCTCTTTCCAGTGAACAACAGTGAACAACTTCTTCCTCATGTATATGTGTATGTATATATGTATATATCACACCCACATATATACACACACAAACATAGTTGCCATGTCTAAATGATCATTAAATATAACTTCTCTAAAATAAGTGGAGTCAATATTTCCCTATGAATTAAAAATGATAAATTGTCATTATTTAAGATAATTGAAATAGCATATTCCTTATCACCCATCAGTTGGACTACTATAATAGCCTTCGAACTCAGGAGTGGGGAACCTGTGGCCTCAAGGCCACTTGTAGCCTTCTAGGTCCTTGGTTGAGGCCTTTTGACTGAGTCCAAGTTTTATAAAGCAAATCCTTTTATTAAGGAGATTTGTTCTGTGAAGTTTGGATTCCGTCAAAGCGCCACACTTGAGGACCTAGAGGGCCACATGTAGTCTTGAGCCTGCAGGTTCCCCGCCCTTGTTCTAACTGTTTCCCTGCCTCCAGGCTCTGTCTCTCATCTCTGGTCTATTAGGCACAGCACTGCCAAAATAATCTTTATACATTCCCTTGTTGCTCAAAAACCTTCCCTTTGCCTATAGAATTTCCCAATTTAGTCCACTCAATTGGAAAGTAGTCTGGCAGAAATTAGGCTTAGACCAACACTTTATATTATATTCCACAATACATTCTAAATAGATATGTGACCTTAGTATTAAAAATCACACTATAAAAATAGAAAATAAGCAGATTATATGCCTGTCAGAGCTGTAAGTAAAAGATATATTCTTAGCCAAATGAGAGATCAAGGCATTTACAAAAGATAAAATCGATAACTTTGATTACATGAAACTGAAAAGCTTCTGCACAAACAAAATTAATGCACCTAGGAGAAGAAGGAAAGTGGTAAAATGGGAAAAAAACACTTTTTATCAAATATCTCTAGAAGTTTGGTATCCAAGATATAGAAGCATTTAGATATATCTGTAAAACCGAAAAGCCATTCTCCAGTAGATAAGTAATCAAAGGATATGAACAAACAGTACTCAAAATAATTATAGACTATTAACAATCATAGGAATGAATGTTTTATATCACTAATAATAAAAGAAATGCAAATCAAAACAACCCTGAGGTTTCACCCCACACCCTACAAATTGACAAAGGTGACAACAGGTGGTAATAGTCAATGTAGGAGGGGTTTTGGAAAGATTCTCCCTCTAGTTCATTGTTGGTGGTATTATGAATCAGTACAACCATTTTGAAAAACAATTTGGATTTATTCAAGTAAAGTCACTAAAACATCCATACCCTTTGACTCATAGAATCCATTACTATACTTATTCTCCAAGTAGGTATGAGATAAGAAAGTCCCTATATGTAACAAAATATTTGTGCTGTTGTTTTTTTGTGATAGCAAAGAGAATTGCAAACAAAGAAAAAGCCAATCAATTAGGGAATGGCTAAACAAATTCTGGTACATAGATGTAAAGGAATATTACTGTGCAGTAAGAAATAATTAATATGATAAATCCAAAGGAGCATGGAAAGATATACATGATACGATGAAGAGTGAAGTAACCACATCCAAGAAAACAATATAGACAACTACTACCTCAATGGAAATTAAAAAAAAAACACTGAACAATAAAAAATGAATATTGAAAAGTTAAAAAGAACAATCATGGCTCCAAAAAAGAGATATGAGTGATATTCACCCACTCCACTCCTTTGCAGATGGGGGAAGTCCATGAGTATAGTCCATTGTAAATTATTTTCAGACTTTTTCAATTCATTAATCAGTTATTGTTGTTTTTTTCTTTTTTTTTTCTTTAAAAATATTATGTGTTGAATCTTCTTCTTCCATCCAATTTGACCCATGTCCATGTCCTGCTGCTTTCTGGGACCCTGCCCCATGTCACAATTTTTCGCTGCTGGCTCAGACAGTGAGTCCAAGTCCTCCCTATCTAGGGAGGAGCTGGCACTCAAGGCGGACAACTATGGCAAGCAGCCATTACTGCTGAGGAAAGCTAAGGAGGCCTCTAAGTGGGTTGTAATAAGTGCCAAGGACAAAAGATTTGAGGAGCTGACCAACCTTTTCCAGACCATCTGTAATGCCATGAAGATTTGGCATGTCACTAAATGTTTTGAGAAATTTGAGCTATTGGGAAAGGTATTTGGAAAAGCCAAGAGCTTTGTGGGCAAAGAGGGTGTTCCCCAATTCTACATTCGCATCCTGACTCATCTGGAGGACTATCTCAGTGACCTATGGAAGGACAGGGAGGGAAAGAATAAGTGACCAAGAACAATATAAAGTCTCTGAGCACCATATTTCAGAAGATACATAAATATAATCGGGATCAAACTCAGATCACCAACTATAAGCAGAACCCTGAGCAGTATGCAGATGAGGACACTGGGAAAAATGAGGACACAGAATGCTCTTCCTCTTCAGGTAAGGATGAGGATGGTCTTAGATAGTCTGAAGGCATCAGACTGAAGAAGTCTGAGGGGAAAGTCACAAGTTCCTCAAGAAGATGGAGGATAAAGATGAGGACTCCTAGGATTCAGTCAATGATGAAGATTGGAGTTCAGATTCTGCTTCCTCAGATTCTTATTCAGAAGAGAATAATGGGAAATATATGTTGTTAGCTTCCAAATTCCTTGAAAAAGAGAGCACCATAGACAAAAAGGCTGCAGACAAGAAGTGAAAGGAGAAAGCCAAGAAAAAGCATGACTTAAAAATCTAAGTTCCTAGATGGAGAAGAGGAGGAGGATAATGAAGGGGAGTGGTGATGAGAAAGGGTTCAAGGCAGGTACCACTCATAAAGTCTAGGATGTTTGCCAGGGGAATAGAGCTTACCCATGAAATTGTAGTAAAGAAGCTGAATGAGATCCTGCAAGCTCATGGCAAGAAAAGAACTGATCATGCAACCCAAATTGACCTGCTGTAACTGCTGGTTCAGATTTCAGCAGAAAATAATCTAGGATGAGGAGTGATTGTTAAGATCAAATTCAAAATCATTGCTTTTCTCTATGACTACAACCCCAACCTGGCCACATACATGAAGCTAGAGATATGGCAGAAATGCTTAGACTCCATCAATGAATTGATAAATATCTTATTTGCAAACCTCAACATCTTTGTCAGAGAGAACATCTTGGAAGAGAGAAAGAGCCTATCCAACTGTGAGCAGCCACTTCATGTTTGTGATTGTGTCCTAACTTTTGTGGAAATGATGGATGAATAGTTTACCAAGATCATGCAGAACACAGATCCTCATTCCCAAGATTATGTGG
Source organism: Vombatus ursinus (assembly GCF_900497805.2). Lineage (NCBI taxonomy): Eukaryota > Metazoa > Chordata > Mammalia > Diprotodontia > Vombatidae > Vombatus > Vombatus ursinus. The sequence continues at coordinate 2,054,330 of NW_020954641.1, read as the reverse complement.
AGTATCTCAAGATAAGACCCATGCCTGTGCCATCATTGAGTGCCTTCAGCACTATCTGCAGGAAAAAGGAACAACTGAGGAGATCTGCTGTAGCTACTTTTGTCAGATGCTCCATACCTACTCTAAGTTTAACTATGAGGCCCAGCAGCAGCACCTTGCTCCCCCAAAAGGGTCCTCAAAGTCAGAACAAAATCAGGCTGAAAATGGGCAGGGTGAGTAGGATTCAGCTGTTCTGATGGAAAAGCTGTGCAAGTACTTATAAGCCAAGGATTGGACAGACAGAATTTGGACATGTACAAATCCTCAGCCACATCTACCATCGTGCCCTTCACTCTCAAGCCTGGTACCAGGCTCAAGACGTCATGCTCATGAGCCACATGCAGGACAACCTTCAACATGTAGACCCTCTTGTGCAGATCCTTTATTCCATGGTACAGTTGGGCATCTGTGCTTTTCGCCAGGGCCTCATCAAGGATGCACACAATGTCCTGGCAAATCAATCCAGTGGCCATTCTAGGGAACTGCTGAGACAGGGTCTATTGCTCAGCAGCCTGCAGAAGCAAAACCAGGAACAGAAGATGGAACTTTGACACCACATGCCTTCCGACTTTCTATTTGGTATCTGCTATGCTTCTAAAGATCCTCTACATGGCAGCCCATGACAGTGATGCTCAGAGGCACATGATCAGCAAACATTTCCACCACCAACTGCAAGTGGGTGAGCAGCAACCCTTGCTCCCCCTGAATCAATGGGGGAACATTTAGCAGCAGCTTCTAAAGCCATGAATATGGGTTAACTGAAAGACTTGCCACAGCATTATTATCAAGGAGAAGATGAATGGAAAAGTCTGGGATTTGTTCCCTGGGGCCGACAAAATTGAGACCATGCTAATTAGAAAGATCTAAGAAGAGTTATTGTGTACCTATCTTTTCATGTATACCAGTGCCTTGACTTTATTAACATGGAAACATTGTCTGATATGTTCCAGCTGGATCTGCCCTGGATCCTGCTGGATCCATAATCAGCAAAATGATTATCAATGAGGAGCTTATGGCCTCTCAGAACCAGCCAACACAGACAGTGGTGATGTACCACATTGAGCCCACAGCCCATCAAAACCTGGCCCTGCAGTTGGAAGTAAAGCTGAGCAGCTTGTATCAGGGTACCTATCAAGGTTATTTTAGAGAGGTTATTTAGAAAGATGGCTACAGAAAAAATAAGGGAGGCTATCCCATGCAACTCTTGAAATGTAACCTTTTTTCTAGGGTAATTAAAAGTCTGTATTATGTTGAAAAAAAATTCTGTGTTACATGGGATAGCTCTTGGGAGGGGGGCTATTGGGACAAATCTTGGTGATTCACAAAACAAAAGACATCTATATAAGTCTGTATAATATATATATATATATATATTTAAGATGTACAAAAGGGAATAAAATGAACTTCAGAGGGAAACACAAATAAGCAAAGAAGCTTTGAAAGTAGCAAGTATTTATATACTATTTTTTTAAAAAAGCAATCAGTACATAATAGAGATTTTTAGTTTCCTATATAATTCTCTTTTTCTATTCTACCTTGTATGAGGAAATGTTCTCTCTGTGTTCATTAAATTCAATATAAAAATGTTTTTAAAGATTAACTAGAGTAAATTCTAGGTGAAGTATACAAACCAAAGATAATGTGGCCTTTTTAGGCCTAGTACTCAAGACTGGATCTAGTTCATGTGAGTTTAGAGCTTAGAGTGACTTCGTACTATGGGCTACATACACACACACACACACACACACACACACATGTGAATTGTGGTACACTAGTTACTGAATTTAAATTGAAAATAACCTAAAGAGCAATGGGAAAGTACATGGTGGGCAGAAGCAGAATGCAATGTATTACAAGCAATTATGAAGGAGATACAGAATAAATGATATTATCAAAGTTGGTCGTGGGGCAAGAGTAAGGAATATGCATTGTACAGCCCATGTACTCCATTGATATCTTTATGACATCACAATAAAGCAAGAAGGGCCATAACCATGTTGGGTGAATCACTGCAGTGAGTTCTGTGACTTGGCGAAGTCCCCTACACTCTGTTGGCCTCAAGTTCCTCCATAAAATTAAGAAGATGGACCAGATGCTCCATTAATGTCCCTTTCAGCTCTAGATCTGTGAACCTATGAAATGGACACAAAGAGTATGGGAGATGCAGGCGTGGTCTAACTGTAATCTGTATCGCTGGACGGAATACTCATGTCAATGAGATTTCAGATCTGTTTGAGTATTTAAAGATATTGCAAAGTCTAAATATATTTTGAACTGACTAGTTATAATTTGTTTCTTTTTTGAGAGATTTCTGTTTCTATCCTTCGACCGTTTATCCACTGAAGATTGGGTTTCCATCTCATACATTTGTGTTAATTGCTTACAAATACTGGATGTTGAATATTTATTGGGCATATTTTCAGGAAATATTTTTCTCCAGTGTTTCTTTTTGGTTATTTTGGAGGTTGTTAAATAAAAGTCTATATTATATATAGTGAAATTCATTGGTTTTGCTTTTGATATGTTACTCTTTGATAATTTTTTTTATCCTTCCAAATGGGCATAACAATTTCTTCCAAATTTGGGTTTTTTTTTTAGATTTAGATCATTAATCATATTAGAATTTTGTAGTTTTTTGTAGTGTGATGTGTCTTTTCATTTCTCCCCTGTTGATAGCTAATTTTCCCAACACATTTTATTGAATAATGACTGCTTGCCTCAAAGTTTTATAAAATTAGGTTTAACTAATTTTTAAACGGCAATTGTGAAACATTTATTATCTTTAAAAAGCAGCAGAAAGGGAATTGGATATAAATTGAAAAGCTGACTGATGAAAAAAGTTGTCACTACCCTTCCTTGTTGTGTTTTAGTGAATTGGGTTTTTTAAGATAACATTTTATTTTCTCCTAATTACATGTAAAAACAATTTATAACATTCATTTTCTTCTAAGATATGAGTTCCAAATTTTATCCCTTCCTCCCTCCCCTCATCTCCTGAGACAGTAAGCAATCTGATATAGGTTATACATGTGCAATCATGTAAAACATTTCCACATTAGTCATTTTATGGAAGAAAACTCAAAAAAGAAAGAGAAAGAAAGGGAGGAAGGAAGGAAGAAAGAAAGAAAGAGAAAAATAGTATGCTTTGGTCTGTATTCATATACCATCAGTCTTTCCAGATAGCATTTTTCATCATGAGTCCTTTGGGATTATCTTGAATCATTGTATTGATGAGAATGTCGAAGTCATTCACAGTTGTTCATGGTACAGTATTGCTGCTATTGTGTACAATGTTCTTCTGTTCTGTTCACTTCACTCTGTATCAGTTCATGTAAGTCCAAGTTTTTCTGAAATCATCCTGCTCATCATTTCTTATAGCATAATAATATTCTGATAAACTCATATACCACAACTCATTCAGTCATTCACCAATTGATGGGCATTCCCTCAATTTCCAATTCTTAGCCACCACCAAAAGAGCTCCTATAAATATTTTTGTATAAATAGGTTCTTCCCCTCCCCCCTCTTTTAATCTCTTTGAGATACAGACCTAGTAGTGGTATTGCTGGGTCAAAGGATATGCACCATTTTATAGTTCTCCAGAATGACTGGACCAGTTTATAACTTCACCAACAATACATTAGTGTCCAGTTTTCCCACATCCCCTCCAACATCGATCATTTTCCTTTTCTGTCATGTTAGCCAATCTGATAGGTGTGAGGTAGTATCTTAGAGTTGTTTTAATTTGCATTTCTCTAATCAATAGTGACTTGGAACATTTTTTCATATATTTCATTTTTCTATAGTCAATAGATAGCTTTGATTTCTTTGTCTGAAAAGTGCCCGCTCATATCTTTTGAACATTTATCAATTGTGGAATGACTTGTAGCCTTATAAATTTGACTCAGTTCTCTACATATTTGAGAAATGAGGTCTTTATCAGAGAAATTTGCTGTAAATTTTTCCACAAGTTTTCTGTTTTCCTTCTAATTTTTGGTTACATTGGTTTTATTTGTGTAAAACCTTTTAAATTTTATATAATCAAAACGATCATTTTACATTTTATGATGCTCTCTATATCCTAAATTCTTCCTTTATTCATAGATCTGACAGAATACTAAACTTTTGAACTGAGAACACTTGGTTCTATTTTTAGATCTCTACTCTTCTGTGTTTTCTACTTTTTATATACTACTATCTAAATTTAAAACTCTTCACTTTAGAGTTTATTTTGAAATCTTGCACAAATTTCCCTTCATTTTTTTCTGAGATCTCATTAATATTCTTGCCTATTTGTTTTTCCATATACATTTTTCATTCTTTTAATTAAACCAATATTCTCCCTGAAACAAAGAACACTGTGGCAGAAGAAAAGCCTGAATTTAGAGTTACAGGATCTAGGTTCAAATACTGCTTCTTTCACTTACCATTTGGGAGTGGGGCAGGGCTTAGGTAAGTCACCTAACTTCTCAGAACCCTAGTTTCCTCATCTATAAAAACAGGGGGTTGGACTAGATGGCCTTTAAGTTCCCTCATAGCTCTAAATGTGTGATTGTATGAAAGATCCAGTTTTTCAACATTAAGATTCATCTAGTGATGTGTTGTTTTGAGTCAGTCTCTTTGGAGAAACCAAAATGTTAAAAGAAAGTATTAGAAATAGAATTAGGTCAAGATTCAGAACTCTCATTGAAGAATTTTTTTTAAAATTCACAAAAAGCATGGGAGAAAACAGAGCACACAATGGAGAATCTCTGCGAAGATGTAGAAGTTCTGAAGGAGACAATAAAAGATTTATAACACAAAAAATGGTTTCATCAGAATATGTTTTGACATTAGACAATCAAAAGGCAACAACTGCTAAAGAATATATTCAGTCTTTACAAGCCAAAGTGACTTGACCATGAAGACATGAAACACAGACAAATAACACAACAGGTTATCCAGAAAAATGTGACACAAGAAAAAACATGAATGTAAATGAAAATAATGCAACTAAATTACCCAGAACTTTTATTTATTTATTTAAATGGTATTTTATTTTTCCTATTACATGTAAAGAAAGTTTTCAACATTCATTTTTATAAGATTTTGAATTCCAAATTTTTCTCCCCAAGACGGCAAGCAATCTGATATGGGTTACACATGTACAATCATGTTAAACATATTTCCACATTAGCCATGTTGTGAAAGAAGAAACAGAACAAAAAGAAAAAAACATGGAAAAAAACAAAGAAAGTGAAAATAATATGCTTTGATCTGCATTCAGACTCTATCAGTTCTTTCTCTGGATGCGGATAGCATTTTTCATCTTGAGTCTTTTGGAATTGTCTTGGATTATTGTATTGCTGAGAACTATGTCTATCATAGTTGATCATTGCACAATGTTGCTGTTATTGTGTATAATGTTCTCCTGGTTCTGCTTACTTCATTCAGCATCAATTCATATAAATCTTTTCAGGTTTCTGAAGTCTGTTTGCTCATCATTTCTTATAGCACAAGAGTATTCCATTACATTCATATACCACAACTCATTAAGCCATTCCCCAGTTGATGGATATCCCCTCAATTTCCAATTCTTTGCTACCACAGAAAGAGCTGCTATAAATATTTTTGTACATGTAGGTCCTTTTCTGGTTTTTTTTTTAATGATTTCTTTGGAATACAGACCTAGTAGTTGTATTGCTGGATCAAAGGGTATGCACAATTTGATTGCCCTTTGGGCATAGTTCCAAATCATTCCCCAGAATAGTTGGATCAGTTCACAACTCCACCAACAATGCATTAGTGTCCCAATTTTCCCACATTTTCTCCAACATTTATCATTTTTGTTTTCTGTCATATTAGTAGGTATGATATGGTACCTCAGAGTTGTTTTAATTTGCATTTTTCTGATCAAGAGTAATTTAGAGCATTTTTTCATGTGACTATACATAACTTTAATTTCTTCATCTCAAAATTGCCTGTTCATATCCTTTGATCATTTATCAATTGAGGAATGACTTGTAGTCTTATAAATTTGACTCAGTTCTCTATATGTTTGAGAAATGAGGCCTTTATCAGAAATACTGGCTGTAAAATTTGTTTTCCAGCTTTCTGTTTTTCTTTTAATCTTGGTTGCATTGTTATTGTTGTTGTTGTTGTTGGTGGTGGTATGTGTGTGTGTGTGTGTATGTTGCTTCCACAACATGGACAAGAGATCCACCACTGAGGATCACAACACTGCTCTAGACACGCTACACCAAAACAACATCACCCAAGTATCTATTTATGAAGTGGACAAGGAAGACTGCTGCAAATTTTGTGCCACTGGAATTGATGGAGCAATGACAATTTGGGATTTCAAGACTTTAGAGCCTTCAATCCAGGGGTTACAAATCATGTGAAGCTGTATTTCCATTCTTTAGCATGACAGACACTTGACAGAATACAGCTCCAGCATTGCGTGAAGATGGGAAAGACCCTACCACAAGTCAAAACTGAGAAAATATCCCTTGCAGATGTTTTGTTTTTGTTTTTTTGAACATAATTGATGAATATATTGGTTTAAAAAAATCAGCAGTGATGTCTTTTTGATTAGCTATTTGATTAGCTATTTGATTAGCTATTCTTGACCAAAGCTGGTCTTGGAAAAGGGCAAGATTTTCTCCCTGAGTAATTTCCTTAATTTTTTGAAAAATTTATTTGCTTTCAAAATGCCATTCTTAGGCCTTCTAACAGGCAAATTACCATATAATCTCTCTTTCCCCTGTCCTCACTCTTTTGATAATCCCATCCCAGGCCACTAGTGCGAACATCAGCTGTTCCTGGGGGGGTATTTTGTGGGGTCATTGCTAGCCAAACAATCCCCATATTTTTGGGTTTGTTCCCAGATTCTCCTCTTCTCTCTCAGGTGGAGAAGAGGATATGCAAGTCACGCCAAGAAAGCTCGAATTGTAAGGGTGCATCCCTAAAGCCCTCAGTAAACTTAGTGGAATCTTCAGAATATCACCCCAGTTTCTCTTTAACCTGAGTGAATTCTGATATAGAGAATGAAACATACACTCTAAATGTCCTGCTGGGCAAGGCAGCTACTTCCCTTAGAGGAAAAAGCCCTGAAAGTGCTATGGGAACAGGGATGTGGGAGGGAGATATGAAAACCCACTTCTTGTGAGCAAGGAGCTAGGAAGTGCTGGCTGAACTGGATTGGACTGCAAAGCCAGGGGATTTGGCTGGCAAGGGGAAAGATCAGCTAGCACCTGAGGAGGGGGTGGGATCAGAAGAGGAGATACCATAGAGACTGCCTTGGAGGGGGGGGTCAGGGGAGGAGGTGCAATGTAGGAGATGTTGAAGATGAATGAGGCAGGAAATGGGGCAGGGGTAAAGGAGAAGGGAAGGAAAACCAAAGGAAAAAGGAGGAGATGGCCAAGGATGGGGCATGGGAAACGAGGGGGGCCAGCAGAGAATGAGAAGCAGCAGGAGTGTCTGGGGGAGAATAGGGTGGGGATAGGAGCTGGGGAGGTGGTAGAAAGAGAGGGGGGGCCAAAAGAAGAGGGTCATCCAAAAGGTCCAGTTGACCCCCATTCCCCCTTTGTGGGGCAGCTGTAGGATAAAAGCAGTGAAAGCAAGGGACTAAATTGGGGGAAGTAGAGCTAGGTCTTTTCCCTGAATAGAAAAGGAAAGATTTCCATTCCACTAGAGCATATTACCATGGAGGTGGGTATGCATATGTCTGTGGTAAGAGACAGCAGCCTTATAATGGGGGTGAAGAATAGATTTGTGCATTAAGAGACAACCTTCTTCTAGAAAGGGTTTAACTTCACGAGACTGCATTCCACCCCAGGAGAGGGGATATGTGAATTTCAAGGATTATCAGCACCCAGGATGGTGGTAAGGAGAAAGAATCGTTTGTTAGATAACTTGACCTTACGAGTACTAAGTGTCCATAGTGAGGGCAAATCCTAGATCCAAGCCTTATGACTTGAAAAGAGTGACTCTCACATAATATTGCTTCCAACATTTTGCCCCCAACATGAATTGACATTTCTAAGCTTGAGGCATAGAAGAAAATTAAAAAGGATGGGGGGAACAAAGCATATAAGATATACAATGTAATAACATTGTAATATGATAGAAGGGAGAATTCAAATTTCATCTTCCAGCAATCCTTATAGGAGACACCATAATAATTAAAAATAAAAATCAACAAGCATTTATTAAGCACCTACTATGAATAATAGGCATTATATAAAAAGACAAAAATGCCCTGCCCTCCAAGAGTCTAGCTTCTACCTGAGAAAACAACATGCATCCAAATAAACGTAAGGCATGGTTCCTTTCAGGTACCATCCTTTTGTATGGATCCATTTACTATCAAGTGAACCATTAAAAGGATTTTTTTTTATCTAAAGAGTTAAATCTCCTAGTAAAGAATGTACTGCTACTTTCCTAGATGAACACTTTGATGCCTTTGATGCCTTAGAAGGCCTAGGAAAATAGCCTTAGTTTAATAAAATTACTAAAAAAAAAGTAAATAATAAAAGAATTCTCAGGTGGGAAAAATATTTTGGAATAGAAAATGAACTGTGACATAAATAAATACAAAAATTTAAATTACCTTTTAAAGGATATAGGGTGATGTCTCTCTTATACGTGAACAGTGATGATTTAAAGAGAGCAGAGAAAGGGCTTTTATTTATTAAATCTGATAATATGGGAGTATGACAAAGCATAGTTTTATGGACACTAAATATGATGGAGGCCTCAGCTCATTTCGTATAACTATTTTAAAACAGTGTAAAACTGAAAAAATTGTAAAAATTGTTTAACTGCCTGGAGACTGAGGGATGATTAAATAAAGACTGTTGATTTCATAAGCTAGATTTGGTGAGTTGTTAACAAATAAATGAAAGATAAGTCTATGAGTAACAGGGGACAGTCACTTTGCAAGTATTAAGCACTATGTGCCAAGCGGCAGCTAGGTGACTAAGTGGATAAGGCAGCTAAGTGGATAGAGTGCCAGGCATGAAGTCATGAAGACTCATCTTCCTGAGTTCAAATCTGACCTCAGACACTTTCTAGTTGTATGACCCTGGGCAAGTCACCTACCCCGTTTGGCACAGTTCCTCATCTGTTAAAAAAAAGAAAAAGCTGGAGAAGAAAATGGCAAAGTGTTCCAGTATCTTTGCCAAGAAAACTCCAAATTGGGTAACAAAAAGTTGGACACAGCTCAAACAACTGAACTGCAACAATAATAATGTACCAAGTGCTGTATTTTTAAATACTGGGGATATAAAGAAAGGCAAAAACACAGACCTTATCCTCAAGGAGCTCACACTGTAATGAGAGAGATACTCAAATAACTATGTACAAGATAAACAGTGTCAGCACAAGGAAATCGCGGAAGGGAGGGGTTGGAAGGAAGGGTTACTGCTTAAAGGCATCCTGAAAAAGATGGGGAGAGACTCAGATATTAGAGATACACACTTAAATGAGCCCCAAAGGACCAACTGTGTAGGACTTACTCCTCGTTGGCTGAGATCAAGGCCTCTAGCCTGCTTGAGGGGGGCAGAGTAGAGTTGGTAAAAGAAAGAGAAAGGATAGATTTGAGTCTCTTTAGGTTCTTCAGCTTCCAACTTTGAAAAAGAAGATGGATGATGCCAATCCTATTTCAGTTTGCTAAAGGGAGAAAAAAAGCCTTTGGAAAGAAACCAATATGAGAGGAGTTGCCAATCTCCATCATATCCTTATGCCCAGCTTGCTACATTAGAGACTTTGAAGAATTTCCCTCTCTCATGGTTGAGCTGAAGTACCTCACTCCCAATGGCAGAACTCCTGCACTCTGTTTTGCCTGGTGTATATTTTCTTATGAATATTTTCTCTGATTTCTTTTTTGCTATTGACTTGAATATATGGGTTTCTTTGCAATTTGTTCTGTGTATTCATTGTGAAATTGATATTTGGTGGAAAAGAAGTCAAGTCCTGGAAATAAAGTTTGGGTTCTCCTTTCCCCATCAAAAAGCAAGGGTTTGGCTTGAACCTTAAAATTACATCTCCTAGATTAACAATACTTAAGGAATCAGGTATGTGTGTATATGTATACACACATGCATATACACACATACATATATAATATATACATATATAATATGTAGAATATGTATATGTAATATATTCACAATATACATATACTATGTAAACATATATGTATGCTATATATATACTATATATGCAAATATGTTTGTGTATATATATGCACATACATATATGTATATATGTATATGTGTGTATGTGTGTGTGTGTGTGTGTGTGTGTGTGTGTATATATATATGTATATATATGTATGTATATAAATACTAGCCCTGTAACCCTTCTCTCCAAGGAGACTAGAATGGCCAGGGTTCTGGCCCCAGTGCCATGCTTTCCCTCTTGGTGGGAATTAGTCTCCCTTGGAGAATGGTGGGGGAAGGAGTTACTAGAGATGAATCTATTCTGGCCTATCTGCAAGCCATACATGACACCCTATGCCATATATGGGGGACAGCCTTTACTACAGGCTGAGGAGTTGTGGGGCAGATATTAAAGAACCTGGCAGAAGAGGAAACATTTAGCAGCAAAAGAAAAGCAGGTTTGTAAGGGATATTTGAAGAAACCAGCAGCAGAACAGTCAACTGACAATAAGGCTTCTGTTGCTTGTTCCTAATTAGCTAAATAGACTGGACTTCCAACTCTTGCCCTTCAGAACTTCCAAATGGTTACAGCAGTTTAAGACTCTCAGAAGCACCTATTGCTCTATATTGCATCCCTCTAGTATGCAAGGGACGAGCAAAAGGGGGGAAGACAAACTCTGTGACTATTTTGTTGTATAGGAATAGATGTTAAAAATCTAATTGAATGGTGCAGAATTCTGGTGATTGAAGTGTTCTCTAAGTTAGTTTGCTTTGCTCAGAGTCAGCTTGAACTGTTTTGCTAATAAGCTCAATGCTGTTCAAATGATATACTGATTGGTGTCCTAGTTGGGCTGCAATGTACTAGCCGGAAAAATAGCCAGCTTTATATTCCTCTGATTTGAACGGAACTATGGACAATTTAATAATGAATACTTTTCTAATGCCCTTTTAAGGGTGATGAAGGTTGAAAGAGTTTGTAAATGCTACATTAGTTAAAAATAAAAGAAAACAGTTATTTGGCCACTAGAAAGCAGTACCAGCAGACAAACAGCACAGAAATGGCTTCTTATGGTTCATGTGCTCCTGAATGAACCAATGACATCAAAGCCTGCAATCCAAAGTTATGAGTTATATTAAGTACATGGGTTTTGCTGCCTTATAAGCTTCTCTGTCAGGTCTCAGTGGCTACTAAATATGTGCCCACTCTCCTCTACAGATAGTACATTGGCAGGAGAGTGTGCCTCTGGTTTATGTGTAAATTGTAATGTATTTATTATGCCTGAATTTGCTTTAATGTCAGTGCATGTGATATTATTACTTCTTTTGCCCCATTTCTTTCTCTTTTTTTAGGTGCTTAGTAAATGTTTATTTATTGTCTGACTGATCTATTGGTCTTGTGTCATTAGATTTGTTTCTACAAATGTTTTTTCACTTTGCTTCTTTTTTGTCTCATTTCTAAGTCAATGGTTATGTTTAAGATCTAAGTGTCATGATTATAAATGGCTGATTTAAGTAAATGGAAGGGCCTCAGTGATAGGAGTTAGAAGAATGAATAGAGTCTATTCCCCTTCAACATGGGGGCCTGAGAGAATGTAGCTGTATCCTGGTGTTCCTTTATAAAAAACTTAGATCTGCCAATGTGAGAGTAGTTTGGATCAAGCAAAGGTGGCCTAGTGGTGGGAATGGTGTGAAGGTCTGCTCTGTGGCTGTAAATATAAATGCTTCCACTCCCAGATTGATTCTTTTGTGAAGGCATACTGGGCCATCTTTTGCCTCAGTTCTTACCTAGCCTTTAATTACTGAATGGGTGTTGACTCAGACAAACTGAGACCTGGGAAAGACTCTAGCTTCAAAAGGCCAAGATCTCCCATTGTATCGTAGGCCATCACCAGTCATCCTGACCAGTGTCTTGCCACTGGACTCCAGTGACTCTGGAGGAAAGAGTAAGGCTGATGACTTTGCACAGCTCTGCCTCAATTAAATCAATTCACTTGCAAGTCAAGACATCACCCTCCTGATGTCATTGGTCTTCTTTGAGAAGGAAGGATGAACAACAACAGTTAGCTGGGGTGCTACGTGTCTGTCTCTGGCCTACCCATTCCTGCCTCCCTCCCTCCCCTACTTCCACAGGAAATTCACATTACATAAAATCATTTTAAGTCTGCAGAATGGCCCACTTACAAAGAGAGAACATTCAGTATCTTAAACATATACAATACTGAGTGGAAGCTACTTTGAGATTTTCCTCTCTGAATTCTACATCTATGAAGGTGTCTAGTCTGGGAAGTTTGTTTAGGTGAAAAATCCTCCATTTGGAGAAATAACTTAGCTGCTCAGAAGTCTTCCCCTTGACCACTCTCACTTCCCAGGGTTCTATCCTCTCAACAAGCCCTACTTGTTAAAAGGAATTGTAATAGAAACTTATTATCCAGAGCCTGCACTTGTTTGACCTCTTTGCTGATTCAAATTAAGGGTGATGACCTACTTTCTGCTAGGACAGAGGATTATATCAATATAAAAATTCAACAGACAGCGAGGAGGAAGACTCTCTCTTACTCTCTAAGGAATCAATGATTACGGTTTAAAAAAAATTGTGAAGGCATTTAAGAAAAAAATTGTTTGCAATGGTACTATGATTGAGCATCCAGAATATGGAGCTTTCCAGCTAGAGAGTGAAAAACACATGCCAGTTTCTTTTCAAGATTGACCTGTCTATAGATGATCAGCTGAAAATTAATGGGTTTTAAGTACCTGTGGCTCACTGAAGCTTAAGTCAAGATTTCCTGTAATAAGTGGAAAATTTCCCCCTTTTCCATGTAACAAGTTTAAAAAAATTGTATAATGTAACAATTTGACACCTCCCTTTTAATTAATGAGTTGATTCCTATAATAAACTTAAAAGAGGTGAAAAAAAAGTACAAAGTAGATACAAAATCATTTCAAAAGAAGGCCCTAGAAGCTAGAAGGATCAGGAAAGGCCTCATGTAAGAGAAGGAACTTTATCTGAGCTTTGAAGGAAGGTAGGGATCCTAAGAAGTGGAGATATGGAAGAAGACCATTCCAGGTATAGTGGAAAGGCGTAAGAATGGGAGGTGGAATGTTGTCTGTGGGGAACTGCAAGAAGACCAGTTGGGCTCGATTGGTGTTACTCAACAGAGATTGATTTAAATTACCTCTGAGAAGGTATTCCCTTTTCTGATTCATTCTCTGCCGAAGATGCCAAATTCATATTAGAGAAAGAGATTTGACTGTGTCACCCCACTATTCAAAAATCCACAATGGCTCTCTAGTGCCTGTGCGATAAAATAAATCTCAGACTTCCACTGTCTAGCTGACTCCTGCTACTTAAAACCTCTAGCTTCCTTCAAAGTATGGTGCAGGTGGCAACCCTTACATGAGGCCTTTCCAGAGTTCACTTCTACCCTCTGCTGTTAGCATATTCTCTCTTAAAATTGCTTTGTAGATACTTTGTATTTATTTACTTGTGTACATGTTGTATCCCCTAGGAGACTATAAGCTCCTTGAGGGAAAAGGCTCTTTTATTTTTGTTTTTGTATGCCCAATGCCTAGCACAGTACTTTATATTAGTAGGTGCTTAATAAATGTTTATTGAATTAAATTGAATTTCCATTGAGGAAGTACTCACAGTGATGAAATTATACATACTTAAAGTGTTGTTTTGTCATTTCAGTCATGTCTGACTCTGTGACCCCATTTGGGGTTTTCTTGGCAAAGAGACTGGAATGGTTTGCCATTTCCTTCTCCAACTCATTTTACAAATGAGGAAACTGAGGTAAATAGGGTTAAGTGACTTTCCCAGGGTCACACAGATAATAAGTGTCTAAGGTCAGATTTGAACTCCAGGTCCAGCACTCTATCCACTGTGCCACCCAGCTGCCCCATCCTTAAAGTACTAACTTACTATTTGAGGTGCATATGTTTTGAAATGGATGTTATTTTATTATCTATCAAGTCTTCAAACATAATATAACATTTTTGTTTATCTCTCTTAATGTATTATTATTTAGGTTAATCTTTGTTTAGGTAACATCAAGGAAATTCTAGATTTCCTTCATCTTGTGTAGTGTGATAAATTTTTATACAGTCTTTTCATCTAAATCTATATTCATCTTTACACATTTGATGTTTCCTACAAAACATATTTTATCCTATTTTTAAAAATTTATAACTATAAAATTATAAACAAATTTTATAACCCTTTTATTTCTTTTCTGGGGAAATGTAATCCATTTACATGTAATATTGAAGTTGTTAGATTTGAATTATTACTTACAGTTCTATGTTAGATTATTCTAATTTTACCAGAGGGAAATGCAAACTTTAATGTTATTGTTTCTTTAATAATAATAATAATTATAGGGTGCGGCAGCTAGGTGGCGCAGTGGATAGAGCACTGGTCCTAAAGTCAGGAGGACCTGAGTTCAAATCCGACCTCAGATCAAACACTTGACACGTAGTAGCTGTGTGACCTTGGGCAAGTCACTTAACCCCAATTGCCTCACTTAAAAAAAAAAGTAATAATAATAGCTTCTTTATATAATGTTTACAGAATACTTTTCTCACATAACCTTTGAGATAGCCAGTATAAGTATTATTATTTTCATTTTACAAATGAGGAAACTGAAGCTCAGAGAAGTAACTATTACTAAACCAAATAAAACTAAATATAATTCTTATTTTTTATGCTATTAAATTTTTAAATATATCTAAAACTTAATTTCTCTACCCTATTTGTCTAAGATGGGAACTTAGTGTTGAACTCTCTATCACCTTCTCCCCTCTCTACCTTTTACCCCTGCTTTTCATTTTTTTCCTTTCTACCTGAAACAATTTTCTAATTTTAAACTAATACACACACACACACACACACACACACACACACACACACACTCATGCCAAACTATTGGGAGAATTTATTTGTAAGGAGTTTGTGACTCAGAACAACTAAGAAAACTGAGTCTTTGATGGTGTCTTCTGAATCTTCAAGGTCTGCCCCTTAGGAGCTAGGAGCTTGACAGTTTACATTTCTTATCTGTTCTTTTTTATTTAGAACCATTCTGAGCCTTAGAATGAACACGCAGGCAATACTTGTTAAGTTTATGTTAACTAGACTGAACTAAATTTTGAGCCAGAGGGACTGACTTTCTCTGATAACTTACTACCATGTGACCTTAGGTAAGTTAATGAGCCTTCCTTTCTAACCAGCTATAAAATAAGGGGGTTTAACTTGATGCATTCTAAGTCTCTTGCTCTAAATCCATAATCTTGTGTGAATTTTATGACAAAGTGGTAAAGAATTTCCAATTACTCTCCCTTGACATACAGTAACACCTGCGTTATGTACTTTATATATTGTACAAGCATCATGTTCTGTCCATTAATTACTTTATAACCACCTGAAGGTGTCAATTTCTGAATAAAAAGTAAGGATTCCCATGAAAAAATAGTTTATTGAGCAAGAATGTTAAAATGGAATGATGAAATGAATTCTTAGGTAAAGTTGACAAAGATGATTCCTTCTTTTAAAGCAGTTGAATAGTGGGGAATTGAAGTACGAATATTTCATTACCGTTGGCATTTCCCAATATTTTTCAGTTGAACTCTGCCTTGGGATGCACTAAGGGAAATTGAAATAGATATTAGGAGCAGTAAATCCACATGCACAAAGTTAAAACTTCTCTATTCTAAATGGTGTCAGATGTTCATCTACAAGGTGCTTTGAGCAATTACATCAATGGTCATTTATCTTCTAACTCCATCTTTGATAATAGGAAGCACTTTATAGAGTCTAAAGCCCTATACAAATGTACACTATTGTTTATCTCTTCGTAGATTTAAATACAATTAACAAGCATTATGGAGTAGTGGACAGGAAACTGGTGTCAGAGGCCAGAAGGCCATGGTTCAGGTGCTACCTCGGACATATACTTGCTGTACAACTCTGAGCAAGTCACTTAATCTCTCAGTGACTCAGGCAACTTTTGAAAACTCTTAAGTAGCAGAGAAGGTACCAATCTTCATTGGTACAGGAACTTCTTCATTGAGAGCTCCCTACACTGATGAAATCACAGGTCCATTAAAAAAAAGTATACATAATTAGAATCCTCCGCTAATATTCTTCTCTAATGTTGAGGGAACCCTACTCCCACTCAAGCTTAGAGTGATTTTTCCTTAGAGACAATCGCTATGAAGCTTCATATGTGAAGTGAGACATGACTCCCGATTGGCTGAGAGGCGTCAGATCCCATAATAATGTGTACCTGCACATAAGACTACTGAGAGAGGCAGTGAGGGAGTCTGACAGCTACAGGCGAGTGCAGACTTTTGAAGAGCTGACACGATGTCAGGGTGTCTGGAGCAACAGACAAGTGGACTAGCTGGTTCCCAAAATGTCTTCTGACTTCTAATACCTGCATCCTTAGAGAATGCTAAAAGCATACTCCTACCAACTCACAGTGAGATCGTTTTTTCCCCTGAAGAATTCATGTACTCTTGTGTATTCATTTATTTACTTTAATCTATATAATACCTTCAATTTCTGTTTACTACTTATTTTGAGAAAAGGTATGCTATTTGTGATAATCTTTTATTGTTTGGTGTAAAGGAACTAAGTTAACTATTAGAGCAATGAGAGAAAGTAGTATTTATGCTAAACTCCCTTATTGTAACCCTAGACTATAGATCTATAATGTGTGATAGATTTAATTATTGCCCAATACTCCTCTTAGCGATAAAAGAGTGCAGAAAAGGTTGTTCAGACATGGTGGCTCCAGACCTACCTGCCCCTCCCACCCAACCTCACTAGGCTGCTCTTGGTGCCTTATTCCTACTATCTACAAAGGAGGAAATTATAATCTCTTTTGGAGATGAGGTAGACCAAATCTCAGATTAGATATTTTTCTATCCATAGCACATGTGGGCAAGCTATTTGCATATTAGATGAAAGCATCCATATATCCACATTACATGGTTAAGTGGCAAAACTGCAACATAAAGTCAACCCTTTAGCCCTCAAACCCTTCCACAATAGCAGAAGATCATGCAATAGAACATCAGAGAGGAAGGGAATATTAGAAGATAGATTGTTAGTGCAGTAGTTGAAACCCAGTAGACTACAGGTTGGGCAACTGCCCTGCTAATATGGTGATGTTCAGAGGCAGCATTACATAAGCATTTGGGGACAGTTTCAGTCTGACCAGAACCTCATTGCCTCTAAGCAGATTGGACTGCTTGCTGAGGGAGAATTTTAGGATTATAGATTTAGAGTTTAGAAGAGAACTTAGAGATCTCAGGTTCTTTCTTATTTTATAGTTGAAGAGACTGATGTTAATGTATTTGACTAAGGTAGCACAAGTAGTAAATGGTACAGCTGGGATTCAGATTGATTTCTTCCAAGTCCAGTACTATTTCCACTGTACTACCAAAGAAGGGTAAAGTATCATGAGAAGGGTAAATGGCACCCACTGCCATTTTTGTGTCTTTTCCCCAGTGCACTAACAGGCCGAGAGATAATTGGAAGAACACTGTACTGTGTTTCCCTTTCCTGGTTGTCTTCTGTGCCATGGAAGCCATTTTGTACTGTCCCAGAAGGTCAGTTTTCTGATAAGGCTTGAGTCTGTGTTAGTAAAGCTATTTAGGTGCAACCTAGGATGCATTTTTTAGTGCATCTGTTGTTCTAAGACTCTGTCCCTATTATCCTAAACTTGTGTTTGAGAATTCCTAATATAAAAGTACCTTAGCACATAAAACAGAGACTGTCAGTGCTGGAAGGAAACATAACTTAGAGAAAAGATAGAAAGTGCCTTTATAAATAGATGTAGTACCTGGACCATCTTTTATGCACACATGGGGCTATCCCAGATTCAAGGTTCACTGTGGGTCTAATTTCTACTAAAAGTTAAAATACACAATCAATTGCCCAATGGTCTTTTTCTCCATAGCTAGATTAATAATAATAATTACTATTATTGTTATTATTATGATTGTAGTGTGAGAGATGATCTCTGAGAATCTCTCAGGAGTGAAGCCTCCTCAAAGAGTTAATCGTTTGACCTTGTAAAGAAACATACTTTTCAACACATCCTGTACTTTACCAGACCCCTCCCCTTCCCAAACTTATTTTTAGGCTGTAGCAGGGAGGAATAACACCCCCACCCCTTCTAAAACTTCTTACTCTTGCAAAAACTTCCCACTTTTCCTTGTCTCCAGGCAAGTTTGTGAAACTGTCTTTGTTCTCTGTTGCTGGGATAGATTGCCGGGAATAGATTGTGCCCTCAAGGCTTGCACCAATGAGGTGAGATGAAAGGGGTTAGGAAAGGGGAGTTGTGGTTAGGGATCTATATAATCTTTCTTTGCTGAGCTCATCCTTGCACTCTTCCACCAGAGCCATTTTAGGCGGATGGAGGGTGCCCTTTCTCGAGAAAGCTAATAAAGAAATCTTTTGTTTTGCTACATCTGAGTCTCCAGAATTTATTGGTAAGGGTGTTCATGTCCCACACAGTAGTAATAGTAGTTGTTGTAGTAGTAGCTAAATTTATATAGTGCTTACTGTATTCCAAGCATTGTGCTAAGCCCTTTACAATTATTATCACATTTGATCTTCACGAAAACCTAGCTGGGTAGCTATTACTATTTCCCTCATTTTACAGATGAAGAAACTGAGGTAGATAGAAGTTAAGTGATTTGCATGGGGTCACAGAGCTAGTGGTTGTCTGAGGTCAGATTTGAACTCAGGTCTTCCTGATTCCAGGTCTGATGTTCTATCCAGTGTGCAACCTAGTTACCTTAGAGGCAATAAGTATTTATATAGTGCCTACTATGTTTCAGGCACTGTACTTCATAAATATCTCATTTGATCCCCACAGCAACCCTGTGAGGTAGGTACTGTTGTTATCCCCATTTTATAGTTGAGTAACCTGAGGCAAAAAGAGGTTAAGTGACTTGCCCAGGATCACACATCTAGTGTATGAGTACAAATATTTGAACCTAAGTTTTCCAGAATCCAGGCTCCAAGCTCTATACTATGTCACCTCACTGCCCAAAGGCACCATAAGTTCAAAGCAGAGGCATATAATGAAATAACATAAACTATTTCATCCATAAACCTAGAGTACACTATCCCACAAGTAAACACTGTATCTGTGGGGACAGTAAGCGTGCACGATGATCACACATGAAGGATCCACATACACGGAATGTGTGTGGAGAGTAACTCGCTCCAATGCTGCAAGACCATTATCAACTCCTGGTGATGTCATTGACTTATTCTCACTGGACCTGCACCAAGCCCAGGCTATTATCGGTAGCATTGCTCCACTGGCCTCACTGGGCCTGCTCTTTAATGGGTTCATTGTCTGTATTGGACATGTTGCTGCACTGAGTTCTACTGGTTCTTGTTGATTTTGCTACATAGCCTCCTCTGGTCTTGTGTCGACTGTTATATATGTAGTTTCACTGCTGGAGTATTACTCTGAGGGTCCCTGGTCTTAAGTGAGTAATGCTCTAGTAGCTGCTGGCAATGAAGGTTTTACTGGGTATTGCTTCCAACTATTATCTTTTAGCCTCAGAAGGGCTAGTCAGGTTATCTCAACTTCAGTCTCCTAGGGTAGTGGTTTCCAAGGTGAAGGCCTGTGGCTCGACTCCAAGGGGTAGGCAGTCAACCAACTAGAGTGTGGGAAGATGTTTTATATCCATTTTTTATCCCCATAGTGAATATTGTTCTTGTCTCCAACATGCCTATACCCTTCATTTCTCCCTCACTCCACCTTTCCCATAACTGACCTTCAGTTGCTGCAATGGGTTTAACCTCTCAAGGCCATTATAACCACTTCTAATTCATGTACCTAAAGCAACTGTGCCATCAAATTTATAGCCTCACCATAATTTCTAACCTCTTCCCACCTGCATAGTCCTTATACATCCTGCCTCCCACATAATCAGAGAAGCGGTTTCTGAGCTCCAAGGTAGTGGCCAGGGAATACCGTCTCCCAAATTCCATCACATACACTTTTCAAGAATGAGTAGCACAGGATAAGCAAGCATGAATGAGTTCTGATTACATTATCTTTTCCCCTCAAAACCAGTTCATCCTCTCATAGGGGCTAAAATGATTTTGAAAAAAAAAAGGAGACTTGACCTTGTCACTTGCCTACTTAACTCCATTGGTCCACCACTGACTCCAGGATTGTTGAATTCAGTCATCAGAAGGGGCTACCTTATCCTCATCCCATTAAGCCCATGATTGAAGCAGTTGGAGCTGGTCTTGTGATATCTCTGGAAACTCCCCATTGCTGCAACTGGAATTTGCTGCTCTTATATCTGGTCATGCCTCCCCAGCTTTCTCTATGGACTTTAGTTGTTATGCAAAACAACTTCATGTAACAGCTTTGTGAGACTGTGGCTTCCATGTGACTCACTCCCGTTGAAACTATTTAGACCCTACCCTCTCTGCTCCTCCAGGTACTCTAGTACTCAGGTGCTATGCTCATCCTGAATTGCAATTCCCTTGCCTAGATTAAAGATCCTAATTTTTGCTGCTTTGGTAGTCTTCCTTATATCACTTTGACAGGACCAAATATTATTTCATCTATATCACAGTCTTTTTAATTTTTATTTTTGTGTAAGTCTTGTGTACATAATTTTAGTACTACTCTAGCTGCTTATATATTTTAAATAAGTAAATACACATTTGTTAGTAGGAGATGTATTCCAAATTTTTTTTTCCAAATTTTTTTTAGTGGTAGGAAAATGGAATCAAAGTTTGGAGGCCCTTGGAGACCATTGTGCTACAGTATAGTGGCTAGAACTCCTCCCTTTTAAGGGTAGACATGCTGACAATCCTTTAGTCATTTCCAGCACAGGCAGATAACAAAAGCCAGGATAATGTCTGCAGACTAAAATCAGATATTTCTTTTTCTACCCCTAGGTTTGCATAGAGCTGAAAGTTTTTTTGTTACAAATAACTGTCTAGCTTAGGGTTGGGTACTTTTCTATGCTTCCAAAAATCTCTTCTGCAAATTAATTTGAGGCAGCATAAGTGGCAAACTAAGGAAACAAGGTATTCTCCAACCATCTAGCTTGCATGTTTGACTGCATTATGCTCCTCACTCCTGGGTCATCTTCTTGTTAGCCCCTTCAACAGTAGGCCAGAAACCATGACCTGGAAGACTTGCCTCTTTGCCATGGATCTCCACTGTTCTTTTTGGTGGTAGCCTATTACATCTAGATTTAGCTCTAGATGTACCTTACTTCACTCTTAGCTATCAATCAAATCAGCTCTCTCATTCCTTTTTTTTTTTTTTTTGAGGAAATCAGGGTTAAGTGATTTGCCTACAGTCACACAGTTAGTAAATGTCTGAGGCCAGATTTGAATTCAGATTCTCCTGACTCCAGGACCAGTGCTCTATCCACTGTGTCACCTAGCTGCCCCCTCACTCATTACTCTTAAAAGTGTATATCCCCTGTGACTCTACAAACCATCCCTTCTCTGACTACTGTTCTATTAAATATGTTGTTTGCTTTGCCATAAGAAAAATTTCTAGTTTGGTTCCATTGCCTCTATTTCCTTAAGACAGTAAAATACATAATTAGCTAGAGCGTGTAGAATTTAGCTCATATCAAACTTAAATTCTGGTAATTAACTGGTTAGTGATAAAAGAATTTCGGGCTCAGCTCTATCACCTCTATTTACTTAAGATGAGTATTTTCACTAACTAGCTAAAGCTCTAGTGTTAATGAATGGTCAGTATGAAAATTCTAGCTATATCCCTAGTGTTAACAGATGAGTTTATTATTTTACGTGATACAGACCTTCCCCTTCTGCCCTCTGTAAAATTTTTTCATATCCATCCCACCTATGTAACTAAGACACATATATAAGGTTGCTGAAATAGGTGCTTGGGCCCCACTGGTTTTTGTATACTGAGAGTGAATGGTGAGCATATATAAAATGCTTATTAAAATGTTTCTGGATGTTGATAAGTATGATTGGTAGTAGTACATGTCAATGAATTATTGGACAATTTTTATGTCAAAACAGGTGACCATGAAGAGAGGGGAATACAGAGTGGTCAGAACAAGATCAAGATCAAGAAGCCCAGAAGCACAAGGTAAAACTTAGCTTGGGAGATCTCTGGGTAGGCTAAATCGACTAACCTGTAAATTTGTTGTTCAAATTTTTTAGAATTTTAAGAATTTTTAGAAAATTGCAGACAGCTTAGTGTCCTGTTTTTTTGTCTGCATAGCCTACTGTTTGTCTATCTTTTGTTCCTGAATAATCAATTAAATAATATAGAAAAACTTTGTGGCATTGTTTGAACCTAGCCCTGTGGAGACCAGATTTGTTTAATGCTCAACTCAGGACCTAGGTTATGCTGACCAGAAACCCAGTCAGATCTGAAGATTAATGTAGGGAGTTTTCTCCTATTATATTTCTCCAGCAACCCAAGTATTTTAACTGAAAACTGCCTCCATGCAACCATCAGCTACTGTTTCCTTGTTTCTTTGTTTTAACTTTATATAATGTGTGGCTTGTAGACATTTCACTTTTGGGTTTTATTCTCAGCCTAACAACACAAACTGTTAAATCCCTGAGTGCATCAGTTTCTCTGATGAGCATGGCTCTGTGAATCTGGAGTCAAATCAAGATTTGGTGGGCTGAAAAAAACTCTGGAGTCTTAACAGGAGGGACTCTTCTCCACCTCCTTTTTCCCAGTGAATACCCTGGACTAGGAATTTTACAAACCTCATGACCTTTCACCTAATTTTCCTGCAGGCAAATAAGCAAGATTTGTCTGTCTCTCATTTGTAATTACTGTACCATCTTGGCTACCCTCCTTGGCTACACTCATGGGCAACGCTGATCTGGTTAAAATGTCTGACATAAATCTCAACTCTGCCTTTAGTAATCAAATCATTTTGGGGGTATCTCTCTGGTTCTAATATATGTAGTGCTTGTTAAATTTTGGTCTGATAATTCTGGTTTGTGGGAATTGTTTGCAGATTCAGAAGTTAAATTATTCCTGGTCAAATCTACTCCTGATATGGGAACTCTGACCTAAAGGGGAAAAAAAATGTATGTACAGTAAAAACTGTCTAAAAACAATATCCTTATCCCTAGGGAACATCTTTTGAAATTGAAATGTTATATATACTTAACTAAAGTTAGTAGCTGTAGTTTCATGCCCAAATTAGCTCTGGGTCTAAGGCTACTATGATTCTAATGCTGATCTCACCTTTTGGCAAAAGAGGGACTTCCACTGAACTTTCTGTTAAACTTTTAGCTGCAGTTAAGTTTTAAGAACCAGAAGGAAAAAGATTGAGGGCTTTTTCTAGTCTTTTTGCCCCTCATTTAGGCCAAGTTGGGGATACAAAGAGAAAGAAGAAGATAAGTTAAGATTTCCCATTTGCAGAAATTAGCAGAAAGGAACTTTGTTTACCATGCATTAAATATTCATGAAAAGTATGGTTTGATAATACCATAAACCCAGTGGTTTTTACATATAGCACCCCTTCTTCAATGTCCATATTCTTTGGAGGGTTAGAGTAAATGCTCAATTCTTAAACAAAACTGAAGCTGGTCTCTAGAGAACTTAAGAGATACCCTCCTATAAAACTATTTAGAGAAAAAAGGGGGAGGGGAAGTTATCTGGTACTTAAGAATATCTCAGATTCTTCTTTTTTTTCTGTCTTGGAAAAAAAGAGGTTTCTTTAAATCAGAAATAGAATACAAACTTTAATTCTAGAAGGAGAATTTTTACCTTACCATTATGTTTCTCCTGCAAATAATTTGACAAAACTAAATTATCTTGGTAAATTAGAAACAAAGTCGCCTATAGGATTTGGAATGGACTTAGTTTGTATGGGAAAATTTCTGAGGGTTGTAAAAATCTGGTTCCTGGGTCTGAAGGCCTCTAGTTAATTAGAGTAACCTGGTAGGGTTGGAAATCTATTAAAATAGTGGAGATGTCTTTCAAGATAGGTTTAGTGGACTTCTAGTGAAGTCAAGTACAATGCAAATTGAAGGAAATCTCTATTTGTACCACCTTGCAACTACTCTTTTAATTTCTGAGGTCTTAAAATTCACCAGAGCTTCCATTTTGATGTGGAAAATGAGTTGAAAATTTCAGTTTGATTAGTATGTTTCTAATTTACAAAGGAGAGATTCAGTGGAATCAAGGAAACTGGTCCTGAGAATAGGTTTGAGATTTGATTGGGAAAAATACAGATATGAGGGATTGAGAAAGTTTTTTAAGTGTAAGTAGTGTTGAATAAATTATTAGGGTTGTAGTTAGAGTCCACAGAAAGAAAGGGATAGAAAGGTTCCAAAAGTTTTGGATCTCATGATCAGAGGACAATAGAAAAATTTTCATGCCTGAAATATGTGGACACTTTTTGGAGACATGCATGTTACATTCAATTTTGAGATTTTTTAAATGATCTCTGAGTTTTATTTCTGCTAATTTGTATATTCTTGTTGATATAGGAAAATGGATAGAATCATAGTATGATTTAAAATTGCAGAATTTTCTTTAGTTACAATATTTACCAAGTCAAGAATTTAGAGATAAATATACAGAATAGAGTTATTTTAACATAGCATATTAAAATTCTATGCTTGATGGACCAATAGAAGGGTATAATAGTATCTTTTTTTTGAAGGGGGGTGGGGATATACATTTGCAATTTCATTACTATGTTAGAGAGGTTATTTTTGCAATTGCTTTGTTTCAGAATAGCTGAGAATGTACCCCAAAACTAAGGAGGAAAAAAGATGTTGTCAATGAATGAACCTTGGACACATTTAAATTCTGTATGGTACTGTTTGTAACTATAAATTCAGATTTGATTTCATTAAATTTGTCCTCTTGATAGCAGATTTAAAAAAAAGCTATATGAAACTGTGCAAAATCATTTGACTTAGCAATACTACTACTAGGTCTGTATCCCAAAGAAATCAAAGGAAAAGGATTTTGTACAGAGCTATTTATAGAAGCTTATTTTGTGGTGGCAAAGAATTGGAAATTGAGGAGATATCCATCAATTGGGGAATGATTGAACAAGCTGTGATAGACGATTGTGATGGAATATTATTGTGCTGTAAGAAATGACAAGGAGAATGTTTTCAGAAGAACCTATATAAATTGATGCAGAGTGAAGTGAGAATCAGGATATCATTGTACACAGTAACAGCATTATTGTAAGGATGATCAACTGTGAAAGACTTAGCTACTCTGATCAAGACAGTGATCTAAGACAATTCCAAAGGACCCATGATGAAAAATGCTATCCACTTCCAGAGAGAACTGATGAACTCTGAGTGCAGATTGAAGCATACTTTTTTCTCTTTATTTTTCTTGTGTGTGTGTGTGTGTGTGTGTGTGTGTGTGTGTGTGTCTCTGTGTGTTTTCTTTTGCAATATGGCTAATATGGACATATGTTTTGCATGACATAGCTATTGCAATCAATAAAATGATCTAACATAGTTCCGAAGGACTCACGATGAAAAATACTATCCAATTCTAGAGAGAATGAAGTGTAATTTTTTTCACTTTTTGTTTTTCTTGCCTTTTTTTCCTGCACCATAGCTCATATGGAAGTGTTTTGTATGATTTCACACATATAATTTATATCACATTGTTTGCCTTCCCAATGGGTGGGGAAAAGTGTTGAAGGGAGGGAGAGAACTTGGAACTCAAAATTTTAAAAAAAATTATAAATAAATAAATTTTAAAAAATATGTATATATATATATATATATATATATATATATTTAAAATGTGTACAAGTGGTCTTTTTGATTGATGAAGTACTATCTACTTTGGTCTAGAATAAAAGACACCTTCTTTCCTGTGTAACAATTTAAGCTCCTTCTTTTCATTTAATACCTCTTTTCCCATCTCTATGTCCTCTTTGGTCTAAGTGAATACCTGCTTTGTAAGAAACCCTTGCTCTTTCTGACTCAGGTAGCTCCATAGGAGAGAATATAGGTATGTCATCAGTGAAACTGACACACAGTCATGTACATTATCCACTGTTGGGTGTGTCATATTCTTACTGAATAAACTGCAGTTATCTATCTGTATTGTGTTTAAGCATCTAACAAAGACACTGGAAACAATACTGTAATGCAGTCTCATTTAAAGTGAGTTTTTTTTTCCCCTCTTAGAATGCTTGTGATATTTGATTCTCTATAAATTAAGCAGATCTTGATGGCAAATGCATTTGAAATATGGCATTAAGATAAAAAATGTTTGCAAAATGTTGCAAAAATAAGAGCCGCTTTTGTAGCTGTAAGTGCAAATGGATTTTAATTACTCTATACTGGTCTCTGAATCTACCTGATATAGAATGCATAACTTGTTAGAGTAATGAATTGATTTTTTTTTCTCTAAGAGAATTTAGAAATGCACTCAACTGGATTAATGTAATTTACCTGGCAATAAGTTTTGTTTTGAGGCCATGTTATAAATTTGTGGTACTGTGTTATTATGTTTCATCTCTTTCATTGTGCTTTTGGGATACCATCATACTAGGAATAGTGTAATTTGAGATAAAGATACATAGAGAATAATGCATTTATTGGTAAATCAAGTTTAATGTTTAAAGGTGAGTGATTTGGTTTACCTGGGTGACATAGTGACCTTCTGATTAAAGATCATTTATAATTTTTAGATTGGGATTTTCTGGTTTATCTGGGAATTCCATTGTCTATGAGAGGCCCAGATCCACTAAAATTTTTAAACATCCTGAAATCTTATCAGCTCTATGAAAATGGTATGGAAATAAGGGCTTTTCTAAATTCTACCCCTAAAGTAAAAGTACTTGGAGTCATTATCTATGTAGTAAACCCTTCCCCCAAAACACTCATAACCTGAAGTGGGGAATAATTTGTTTGTTATTTACTGATTTTGAAAATTATTAAACTGCATCTGGAATAGTGTACATTGAAGTTACATCTTTGAACCTACTTAGTTTTACATAAATACCTTACTACATATACACTAACAGAGACCATTGTTTTTCTTCTTGGTTACGAGTGAATTATTGTGTATTCACTTTATAGATGAATCTCCAGAATGTGAATATTTTCTTCATTACTTCCTAACTGAATTTTACATTAGAACGTGTAAAAAGTAAAAAAGTAAAACAATGAAAGTGATACTTTTGGAAAAGTTTTATACGTATTCAATAAGTATAATCTATTCATTTTTTTAGATTGTTATTTATTGGTAACTAACAATTTTTGCAACATGAGAAACAACTGTGGCTTGCTCTAAACTGTAAGCAGTGGAACTTGCTATGTGGTATAGAATTGTGATTTGATTTGTTCTGAGTTTTGAGTTCAGTTATAACTGTCTTTGTTATACTGATTATATTCAAGAGAATGGCTAAGAGCTGTTCAGAAAAAAAATACTTTCTGGAAACTACTGAAAGAATGAATGTTAGGATTGTTATGTAGGTTAATGACTGGGAAGTTTGAAAAGATGGCCTTACATAGATAATGGCAGGATCCCCTTAACTTAGTTTCCCCATGTACTATTTTCTTTCTCAAAAGGAATGCTTCTCACCTGGTTGATTTTGAGCCTGGATATGACACCTTGTGAATAATGTGGCATTCTATTGAATGACTGGCTGTTCTAAAATGTGTATGACTTTCACTTGAAATCAAACAGATCTTGGAGGGGTTTTCCTATGCTATACCTTTGATCTATGATAGATCAGTCAGTCTGTGACTTCAGGATTAGGCCTAAGAAAGTATTGATTTTGTTGCAGTGGTGTCCTTCCTCCTTTCATAGCAACTTTCTCTGACTGTCTCAGAAGAACTGCAAATATTTTATAATGGACATTTTTGCTACAATCAGTAAGCATCTCTTAAATTCTGTAATGAGGTGCATTATAAAAGACCCTATTGCTTTCCTTTTACTATTCTAAATTTGTGAGTGTTACTTGTCTCAATATCCTCTACATATGTATATCTATTTGTGTATCTATTTGTAAAATGTGTTTTAGGGGGCAACTAGGTGGCGCAGTAGATAGAGCACCAGGCCTGGATTTAGGAGTACCTGAGTTCAAATGCGGCCTCAGACACATAATATGTCCTAGCTGTTTGACTCTGGGCAAGTCACTTAACCCCAATTGCCTCATCAAAAAAAAAAAAAATGGGTTTTAGTATTAAATCTAATTCCACTAAAGCTTTGAATTCATTTTAAAAATAATTTTATCTTCAAAGTAGAGATAGGATAAAAACGTGATGTTATAAAATATAATAGTCTTACATTTAACGTAGTAAACTTCACTTTGGGGAAAGCAACAAGATTAAACTGTTTCTACTTGAGAATTAGGAAATGTACAATTGGTTTTTAAGTGTTCTATTCTTTAAAAAAAATACTTAAACTTCTTGTGATAACTATAATTATATTAATAGCCTTAAAACTTCTGCTAGTGTATCAGTCAAAAAAAAAAAAAAGAGAAGAAAAGGTCAAGTAATGATGATTGTCCTAAATGATGTATTTTAACTTTTGTCCTGGAAAGAATAGGGAACTTCTGAAATTTTTTCAGGTACATCTGAATATTCACAGATGCCTATCCATAAAGAAGCCTAAATACAAAGGCTTTAGATAGGTTTTAATAACAGGATTTGAAGGGGCAGTTAGGTGGCACAGTGGATAAAGCACCAGCCCTGGAATCAGAAGGATCTGAGTTCAAATCTGGCCTCAGACACATAACACTCACTAGCTGTGTGACCTTGGGTAAGTCACTTAACCCCATTGCCTAGCCTCCCAAGAAAATAAATAAATAACAGGATTTGGATATATTTAATGACATGCTTTAGGAAATGTTTTAATAACAATCTTTGGATATATTTAAATAATTATTGATAAAGTCTTAAGTTGTATTGAAGCTCTCATATATAGAAATATTTTAATTAATTGTCCAAAAAACTTTTAAACTACTATATCTGGAGGTTCATGCATTATATGTACATACATTTGGAAAAGAGAAAGGAAATACTTGTGGTTCTAAGAATGACCATGAATAAGAGCTCCTTGTAAAACCAAATAATGAGTCTTTATAAACATACAATCTTAAAGCACTTTACTTTAGGGGGAAAAAAAGTTTGTCTCAATTTGTTGAAGCTTATGCATTAAATGGACTGGTTGTCCGTAGGATTTCAGTATGTTCAATATGATTAAATAGATACAAAAATTTTAAAAAAAAAATTCTACAGTATGATCTAATTGTTTGGTTAAAAGACCAGTTTTCAAATTAAGATAACACTAGAGAGTTACTAATTATAAAGAATGAGGTTTTAATATTAAAACTAATTTATAATTATTATTTACTAAATTCTCAAGTCAATTTTTAAAATTCATTTTTATATCTTATTTTGTGAGCTTTTCTTAAATGATATTGATTTTTTTTTCTCTTTGATCTACCTTTCTGGTTATATGACTAAACAGAAGGATTTATTTTACAAAGTCTGACTCTTCCCCTAGCCTGTGGATAGCATTATCTGTATCATGTAAAGGTCTCAGGTAAAGATGAAAAAAGCAAATGGAATATGAAGGCTGAAACTCTATAAATTTTCAGATAGGATATAGATATTCTTCCTATACCTCTGATTTATAACATTAAGTCCATAAGATTTTAACTGGCTTTTATCACATGAACTAATTACAATGGAATGCCAATGCGATAAGGTTTTGCAAAACTTACTAATTATATTAAATTTTATCACTGTGGGGTTTAAGTAGTATTACCTAGGGAATCTCTGAAAGTAACTTGGAACTTGGGAAGGAGGAACAACCTCTCCAAAACTGCCCTGGAAACAAGGCTTATTCTAGGTACTATTAAAAACTGATGCCCCAATTAAGGACACCAGGATGCTGATTCAGGGATGTGTGTCTCTGAGGTTGAATGGCCTGAATTTGAAACTCTGTGAATAGTGGTTAAGGGCAGACCCTTTTTTGTTTGTTATTTTTCCCCTTTTTAATTTTTTTTCTTGTGGTTTAATTTTTATTTTTAGTTCCAAATTCTTTCCCTTCCTTCACTCCCTCCCCCACCCATTAAGAAAGCAAGAAATACAATTCCCATTATATATATGAAGTCATGCCTTGCATATTTCTGCATTAACATTGTTAAAACAATGTTTTAACACAGCATTTCCAAAGCAAAATGTTTCCCAGGAACAGAAGACTTCATGAAGTAGACAGCTAAGCGCAAAATGACAAGATAAAACATCTGTCGTTTAGATGGACATTAGCTGAATGTTGTGCATATGTGTTTCTCCTAGTATTTTTCTAGCATCTGAATTTCTTTGAGGAGTTAGGGAAGGGACTGGAGGACATTAAATATATAGAGATATCTGAATAGCACATTCAGAGCTAGTTGCCAGGAATTGTCTGGATAAAAGAAATTATGTTATATAGGAAATTGTGTTATATAATGCTAATAATTGTTATTGTATTGCATTTATTTTGCTGACATATTCAATGCTTCCAAATATTTGTATCTGCCTGTGGAAATGCTTATCAGACAACCCCTGAGAGGAGTTTGATAGAATATATAAGAATATGGTCATAGATAAACAGATTATGAGATCTATGCTCCAAAGCAGGGTCTGTCATAGGAGAATTTTTCTGGTTTAATTCTTTTGCTGTCATTTCCTTAAGGCAGCAACTCACATGACTGGCTAGAGCTTATAGAATTTAACTGACCAAACTTTAGCTTGGTGATAAATTGGTTAATGGTAAGAGAATTTGTGGCTCAGCTTTATTACCTCTAGTAAGATAAACATTTTCACTAACTAGCTAAAACTCTGGTGTTGCTAGTTAGTATGAACATTCCAGCTATGATCCTAGTGTTTACTGATGAGTTTATTATTTTACCTGAT
The DNA here is from genome assembly GCF_900497805.2 of Vombatus ursinus. Taxonomy (NCBI): domain Eukaryota; kingdom Metazoa; phylum Chordata; class Mammalia; order Diprotodontia; family Vombatidae; genus Vombatus; species Vombatus ursinus. The sequence continues at coordinate 2,023,232 of NW_020954641.1, read as the reverse complement.
CTCCCCCTTCTGCCCTCTGTAAAATCCCACTATATCCATCCTGGCTATTTAACTAAGACCTATGTAAGGTTGCTGAAACAGGTGCTTGGGCCCCACTGCTTTTTTAATACCATGAATTTATGGTAAGCATATCATAAGCTAGTTATTAAAATATTTCTTTATGTTGATAAGTACCTATCAAACCCTTGGACAATTTTTCTGTCAGCTTGATTTGAAGCAAGCTTCTTGAGGGTAGGACTATCTTCTATATTTAAATTCTTATCACTTAGCACAGCGCTTGGCATTTATAGCTTATCCAATAGATTGGGATAATAACAATAACTAGCTTCAGTTATGCCTTAAAGTTTACAAAGCAATTTTCTTACAAGATCTTCGTGAGGTAGGTGGTTCAGATATTAGTATTCCTGAGTCATATATGTGGAAGATGAGGCTCAGAGAGATTAAGGGATTTGCACAAAGTCACACAGCTACAAAATACCAGAGACCAGATTAGAAACAAGATCTCAAGGATTTAAGCATAGTATTTTTTAACTACCCAGCATTACTTCTCCAAATGTTGCTGCCATTCAAGTTCCCCAGTTTACTGGAACTCCTAGCAAGGACTCTACTGCCCCATTCTCCCTCTCTGCTCTCAGAATCTTGTTCACAACATCTTGTTTAAACTTTACTTTTCCTCTCAACTGCTTAACACCATATTCTCCATACACTAGGTACTTAATAAATATTTCTTCTTTGTATTCTTTTTGGACTAGATGTTTGAGTTAGATAGTGTTTGGTCTGGATGAAAATCTAAGTAGAAAGAACTTGGGAGCTGTGTAAAGTAACAATACTAGTACTAATAGTAACAATTCTATTATGCAAATAAATGTTTAATGAAAGACATTGGGGGGAGGGGGAAGTACACATGATACACTTTTAAGTTTGATCTACATTATAAAAATTTCTCCTTCACTTTCTTAAGTCTAGACAATCAATGAAACTGAATCAAGCCCTAATTTGTAGCATATGACAGTTTATGAGGTGTAAATGCTCACACAGAAAAGCCTAGTGGTTTGAGCAGGCTCTAGCAGGCTCTATCCTGCTAATAGCTTACCTTTTTAGAAGGCTTAACACCTCACAAAGTACTTTGCTTATACTCAACATGTGACATAAATACAAGTATGATTATGCCCATTTTATAGATGAGCAGACTGTCGCTTAGAGAAGAAAACTAATTTGTCTAAGGTTCACATAATACTTCAGTATGGGAAATAGAAAATTAATCAAGTTTTCTGATTGCAACTTCCAGTCTTCTATACTAATAGGTATATGGGACATTGAGCAAGTGACTTTTCCTCTCTGGGCTTCAATCCCTCCATACCCACCCCCACCCCCAATAAAATAAGTGGATTATCTCTAAGACTTTTAGCTCTAAACTTTATGATATTAAAAACACTTATGTGAAGTAAGCAGGCCAGGGGAAGAGAGGAGTTATTCTCAATTTATAGATGAGGAAATTGAGGTCCAAAGGAGTTTAACCATTAATTTATTGTGGCAAGTGGCAGAACAGGGACTCTAACTCAAGCCTTTGGCTTCAAGTCCAATACACTGCTATGACAGTCTGTCACTTAAATCAATAGAATGCTGTTTTAGTTCAGAAAGAATCTGGGTGACATTCTCAAATTACTGACTCTCATGTTGATGTGAAAAACAATCCACAAATTCTCTAAGTGGGGTCCCTAGGGGTCAACCTCTAACCTCTAGTGAAGTACCTCAGAAGTAGGTTAAAGTTTCAATATCTTCTTGACTGGGGCTCTTCTAAAACTATTGCTCATGAGCCCCCACTAATGTGTTTGCCATTTAGTGGTCAGCCATTGATACAATTAGTTCAAAGCAAAAGCATTTACTGAAATTATGTAATAAGAAAAGTAGCAACAAAACATCTCCCAAATAAAACTAGGGGCCATTTTCCAACAAATATACTCAATATCAGCAGGAAAAGTGAACACATGATCACATGTAGAAAGGCTTGCATTTGGGGACCATGTGATACCAGGATGTATGTGAAGAGTATCAATGCACGCCTCTGATGTTTCAGGGCTACTCACAGTGCTCCTGATGGATGATTTTGGTATCTAGTTTCCTGCAATTGATTATCTATAGGTTGATTCTGGATGTTACTCTCTTCATGTTATGATGTATTGAAATCTTTGGTGGCTTTAAGATCAAAGTAGGCCGCTGCATGGGATGCATATGCACTTTCCTCATCCTTTTCCAAGGAGCAGAAAGCATGAGGAAATCTTCCTTTAGAAGATCAAGTATCTAGAACTCTCAAACTCTCTCAGAAATTCTTGAATTTGAAGCTACCCATGAGGCACTTTTTAAAGTTGTTGCTGCCCTAGAGATCTCCATGCTCTTCTAGAAAATCAGATTCTGAGATCACTGTTGTCTAAGGAATTCAGAACCCCAGTTCCTCTACACAGAAGTTTGGGTTCAGGAAGCAACATCCCTGAATTCCTCTTAGGCCATGTGTAAACACATGTTTCCCTTGACCAGAGGCTTCTGCTGCAAATTACCATTACTGTTTCTGGTTATGGGAGCTCAGAAGGGATGAAATTAACATATTGCTCCTCATCCCACAAACTCTAGAAGAGTCTCAAGGGAAAAGATGATACTGAAGTATTTAATAGGGCCAGATTGCTTTTTGTTTAGGCCACAAGAATCCATGGGTGGTCTTCCTGACCAATTATTAAAAATTCCTTATGTCACAGTTTTCTTTATTCAAAGGCCAATGCCCTACGATTCTTCAAGTTGATTGAGAAACTTCTGTTTGGTCCCTGATTAACAGTGGCCTGCAATGTGTTATGTTTTCAGGTTATTTAGGAAAAGTTTCCAATTTGATGAAGGATTGCCTTGATCTATTTCCTTCACACAAATAAACCATCCAGATAACATCTAAAGAGAAAACATTCTCATAAGAAAACAGAAAACCATTAGCCAAATAAATACCCTTAATCAATCAAAGAATTGTTTTGTTTGTTTTACTTACATATTCACATAGCAGAATACACAGAGGCTAGGATAGGTGACATTATTAGTCCCACATAGTAGATGGATCTTTAGGGAGCAAAAACGAATTTTTTCCCTTCGTCTTGATTGGAAAATGTCACATGAATACTCCTTAAAAAAATTAACAGGTCAAATTTCAATTCTCATAAAGGATTGTTTTATTTTTTTTTTTTAGAGTTCATCTCAGTTATTAGGAGTTTTCATTCTTTGCTTAAGGAAGTTTAACAGAAATAGGAAAGTAGGGCAGCTTAGTCATGGGTAGAGGAAGGCTGAAACTGCTTCTAGTTACTCTGATGAGGCAACAGATGCTTCCATTTTGTGGCTGACTGCAGATAAAAGCAGGGAGGAGTTGGCATTTAAAATGGCTCATTTTACAGTCATGATAGAGCTTTTTGTGTTGGAAAGAATCAAGAGCCAAATAAAACCTCTTCATGACAACAGTGTAGCTTGGTTTCCAGGGTAGCTTCCCCTTTGAGTTAGTGTTCTACTGTGCTGTGGGAAAAATATTACACAAGACAGAGGCTATTCTGTAAGCTGCAAGGTGACTGAGATCTTGGGCATAAATTATATCATAAATTCATCAAAGGGCTCAACGATGATGGCTTTTTCCCAAGGTAAGTAATAACAACATCTTTGACAGCACCATTTGCTTGTTTTCTCAGGCAAGCCTGTGACAGGAAACCTGGGCAGTCTGAGATCACAGGACACTAAAGGGAGAGCAGGACCAGGAGACCATCTCTTTGCCTGGAGCATGTGCAGAAAATGAGTGCCAGGAGGCAGAAAGTCTGGAGAATATGATTTATGAGATTCAGTTGAAGAATCTAGATAACTTGGGGAAGTATTTGCTAGCTATCTTCATCTCTTCGAAATACAGCTATAAAGAAAAAGTAATCAGATTTTTTCTGCTTGGATTCAGAGTTAAGAACTAAGAATGAAGATTGGAACTTTACCGCAGTATCTGCATTTTTCTTGATGTGAGGAAAAACTTGAAAACAAGTAAATCTTTCTCTGGCTTATTCCAAGTCTTAGCTAAAATCCCAATGTTTACCAAAAATTAAAAAAAAAAAACCCACTCCACTATCCCCACCCTATTCATAGTTTTTTCTCCTTCACTTCCATGTGAGTGTCTTCCCTTCAAGATTACTTCTAAGATTTATATATATATTTATATATTATATATATGTATTTATATTTACATATACATCTTCTTTGTACATAATTACTTGAAAGTTATCTCCCTCCATTAGATTGTGAGCTCCTTAAAGGCAGAGAAAGGCATAGTTTCTGCCTTTCTTTGTATCCTAACACTTGGCACAGTGCCTAGCACATAGTAGCACTTAATAAGTGCTTATTGATTTTACTAACCCTAAATATGATGGGCTGACTTAGGAGGTAGTAGGTTCTCTCTCATTCGAGGTCTTCAAGCTGAGGCTGGATGACAAATTTGTTGGGGATGGTATAGCAAGGATTATTGGTCGGGTTTAGACTGGATTGTGATTTTGTGACTTTAATTCTATGGCAATGACTTTCCCCAATTGTTACTGTTTAAATGACACCACTTTTAAGTCTACAGCACAGTTTTGGGGTCCTCTTAAGCATGCTCAAACCCCTTCTTCCTCACATACCACATAAAATCAATTGTCAAGTAGTAGCAGATTTCTCACTACAATTTTGGACATACATTTCTTTGCCTTTGTCATTTTGTGCCAGGATTATTGCAATAGTATCCTAATAGAGTAGCTTTCACATAACTATTAAGCTAATCTTCTAAAATATTTGACCAGGTCACCTCTCTACTCAAAACTCTTCAATGATTCTCTTTTGCCTATTGGGTAAAGCTCCAAGTGGAATGTTCTTTCTATCTTTCCCATGTCTACATATATCTGTTCACCAGTATGTCTAAGAAGTTTTATTAGGGTATGCACTCAGGGAATTATATACTTTTTTTCTAAGTACAGCACTTTTTGAATACTCAACCATAAAGCATTTTTATTCATCAAAGAAGCCAAAATTTAAGCAAACTTAATTGTTTTTAAAATAATAATAAAACTTAAAAACACAAACTTTTCGAAGGTCTGCTGTCCGTTAAATCCTTCCCCCTTCTCCTAAAATAATGAATAACTTTTCCAGCTTGACTCTTTGAAAAAAAATTTTTTTTCCCCAAACTGGACTTTGTTGTCATAATTCCATATGCTGATATGAAGAGCTTTCTGGCGGAGTTTTTAGGAGTGGTAACTAGAGAGGAATCATGTTCATAGCCAGTGTTTCTGATGAAGGCCTTATTTCTCAAATATATAGAGAAGGGAGTCAAATTTATAGCAGTAAAAGTCATTCCCCAATTGATAAATGGTTAAAGGATATGAACAGGCAATTTTTAGATGAAGAAATAAAATTTGTCTATAGTCATATGAAAAAATGCTCTAAATCAGTATTGATTAGAGAAATGCAAATCAGAACAACTCTGAGGTACCACATCACACCTATCAGATTGGTTAATATGACAGAAAAGGAAAATGATAAAAGAGTTGTCATAGGGACTCAGTATAGGACAACTAGGTCACTAGACATTCCTCCTTCTCTTGCCACCACAGCCTCATGGAAACAGAAGGGGAAGATGAGAGGAAATCAGGGAAGTTAGGAATGGAGGAAGTTAAGAGTATCAATGATAGTGCCTGCACCAACTACAGGGTGCCAAGAGTCTAGGAAAGCTGAGTTCAGGGCAGCAGGCTCCTGATTCCAGGCAGCCTCAGGAGGGATCTTGATTCTTACAGGCAGGGGAACTTAGTTTTACTGGGGGTTCACAAACCCTTTGGTGGTCTGTAGACAGATTTAAGTAAATTTGGATGAAGAAAAAAATGACATCTTTATTTCCACTAACTTTTCTATTATAATTATATGTATTATATTTTATGTATTTAAAATCATTGAGAGAAGAGGTCAATAGCCTTCACCAGATTGTCACAGGAGTCTATAACACAAAGAAGGTTAAAGATCTCTTCTTAAGATGTTTCAGGTTACAGGCTTATCAGCCTATCAGTGCAGATTGTTAATACTATTTCTCTTCCCTGCACCAAGACTTGGACTCTTCCCAGTTCTTCCTGAGAAGAGTGGGTGGGACCTAGGGCTCTGGAGCAGAATTAATTTAAGACTATTTGAAATTATTTGTAAGGATTTCCTCAGGTGCACCCAGATGCCAGAGGGAAGGTCTGGACTTTTGGACTTTGGTCAGAAATTTTTTTTTCCTCCTCTCTGCATTAAAGGACACGTACAAAAGAAAGAACTTTGCTTGGGATCTAATGGCTTTGTGTTGCTAATGGTCATTATACCTTCTTGTCTTGAAGAAGCCTATCTATAAAAGCAGAGAAGTTCTTTACAGTAATGTAAAAATTTGATCATTTTGAAATTTTTTTTGGAAGACATTAAAGCCTCTATTGTGTACATTTTTATTTTTATTTTTTAACAGATTGTGGGACTTAATCCTTTAAAAATTTATTTTAGTACTCTACTGTGAAATTTTTGTGAATGCCTTTGGATTCTCTCTACCCCCTCCTCCCCCACCTTCTCAAAGTAAATGCAGCTGAACTGAACTGGGACAAATATTTTTCAAGCCATTGCTACACTTGAAAGTTTTTATACCCAATTCCTCTGTACCCAAGCTGTGTAAGTTTTGTATACAAAGTAAGTTCTCTAATTACATATCAGTGTGTGAATATTAGTATTATCACTTTGTTAGTTTTTTCTTCTTTGCTTGAAGAATTGTTTACAGGAGATATTTTTGGTGATCCTGTTTTGTCTCTGGTCAAATTGATTTGAGTTTAAAGTGTTTTGTTTTTTTTCTTAAGATTAAATTGGTGTTAAGAATTATTGATATGGGGGTGTCTTGATGAATCAGCAACTTCTTCTCTCTCCCCCTCATCCCCAACACACACACACACACACACACACACACACACACACACACACTGCCAGCGGCTTATTTTATGAAGTGTTTAATAAATAACTAAACTGGTCACAAGTGGAATATCATGAAGCAATAGAAAGAAATCAAATGATTTCATGCAAGGTATCTTCTGGCATGGCCTTATTTGTTCATTCCTCCGGAAGAGGGAGCTCTGACCTGTAGCTTCTCATATCTCCTGACTAACTAATTATTTGGATGGACCCCTTTCATCCTTAAATAGAAATCATCTTAGCTTATGAGGAATAGATGCTGCTCCTTCCACAGGTGTCTTCCAAATTCTTCAGATTATTAGCTCAATAATGTCCATTTAAAAATTTCTTCCTCCATGTGATTGTGCAAAGTCAGCTACTTCTACTGAGTCACAGCACAAGTCCGAGTAAATCCATTTTAAACCTTGTTTAGACTTTGAATAAATGTGCAGCTAGCCTACTGGTATGCACATGCACTAATCCCATTTCCCTATACTAATTCCATCTCCTTTAATGAGGAGCTGAGGCAACACTAATTCCATCTCCCTATAAATATGTATATCAATCAAAATACATTTGCTCTTATATACAAGTTTTTTACTACTTTCTATAAAAAGCAAAGCACTTTGAATCCAGCTGGCTGCACCCAACTGACTTGATGCCTTGGTGTGCTAAATACTTTCTTTTCCTGAGTTTGCCTCATTGACCAGGATGAATTCCAAACCAAGATTTCTTTTAACAAATTTGGCAAGCCAACCAGGAGCCACTTTGTTTGTGTAACTATTACTAGGTGACCCAGCATTTGGAACTTTGTCCAATTATGGATCAGAATGGAATCCCACAGTGGTCAGTCAGCTATGAAGTGTCCACAGAATTAAACTCCCAAACTCATGAAGGCCAAGGAAAAATAGGTCCCAAATCCAAAATTAATTCAAAAGAGTGGCATCATGCAGAAGAAAAAGGAGCAGTGGTGAGTAGTGGTCTTGCCCAACATTAGGTTACCAAGGAACAGAAAGGCAAGGAGTACTGGTGTCATTATGGGATTGGGACAGGGTAAACCTCCTGCTGACTCTCCATTAGGCAAGCTCTTAAAAACTTGGGGCAAGGGAATACTGCCAGTTCAACTGGGAATGGTCAAAGCTTGAGTGGTAGAACTTGGTTCAGACTGGACTTAGTACTTAGATAATTGTTAGAAGCAAATTAAGCCAGATTAAATAAGGGGAATTTATTTATTATTAGCTGTGTATACAACAAAACAAAAAACAGACTTGAAGAATTGATTATTGTACTTACTGCTGGATGGAACTTTCAAGCAGAGACTACATCTCATTACCATGTCCATACCATCTGAATTTTTCAGAAACAAAGACCATGGCACTCTTAAGAACCATTTTTGTAGGGAATAATCAGAAAAGAAAGAATTTAGGAAGGAGAAAGAAAGTAAGGTTAAGGATGTGAAAATTTTTAGTGGTCATCATAAAGGCTGGGGTTGCAATGCAGCTGGTTGGTTGGTTGGTTGATGGTTGTTCTTTGTTTTTGAAGAGGACCAAAATGACATTACTATGGAAGAGTCAGGTTTCAGCGTGTCCAACTGTGGCTGATCAGACCAATACAAGCTTGGAATGTTCTACCATAGATTGGGCACAAATAGTCAATATGAACATTTGGGGTGGATTCTCTAAGTTTGAGCATCTTGTGTTTTCAATTCTGCTTTGCTCATCAGCGCCTTCTCTGATGTGGGCTTGCCGTGCTAAGTGGTCCTGTACCAGTGTCTCCCATGTCACACAATCAATTCCAAAGTTCCTGAGAGCGACCTTGAGAGTGTCCTTGTATCACTTCTTTTGACTATCATGTGAAAGCTTGCCCTGTGTGAGTTCTCCATAAAATAGTCTTTTTGGCAAGCATACAATACAGCAAGATAGAGTAGAAGAGACAACTGCCTAGAAAGGTAGATTTACAAAACAAAAGGGGGACAGTGCATTTTACTTTAAAAGGGAGGCATTCTTTAAGACAATTTGCAAGAAACTGGAGCAGGGTGAAGCCTCTGCCCCAGGGCAACATCTTCAGATTATCAGAGGGCCCCAGTCATTTCTTCTGCCCTACCCCACTACCACCCTTTTCCCCATCCTGCAAGCCAGAGCCACCAATTGGCCAATCTCAAGATATATTTTCAGTATTTAAGGAAATCATACCTTAAGGGAAAAGATAACTAGTATTTGGTATTATAGCAATATGTTTAGAAAGTGCAAAATTAAGTTTTGTTAAAAGCATAATTGGAGCAAAATTACTTTATATTTATCTTGAATGTAATCAGCATAGAATGCCAAAAGTGGTATAAAGAATTATTTTCTATATAAAGTATTTGGAAATGCATTCAACTGAATAGATGTCATCTGACTGGTAAAATGTTTGTTTGATGTTTTAAATATATGATTTTTGTATGTTATTATTGTGTTTCTAAAAGTTTTCTTGTATTGTGAGTTTTGGAAAACCATTGTACCAGAAATGCTGTTGACTTGAAAAATACTCAGTTACAATTATATCATTATAAAGGTAAATTCTCTTTTAATCTTTTATAAATTGAGCTGTTAAAGAAAGTAGTCAGAACATTTGAAAACTTAAATATTTTATTGAGTATATTTTGCTATAAAATCAATAATAATAATAATGTTATTACTGTTCTTTTTGGGGGGTGGGAGTAGCAAAGACCTTTTAAGTTGCCCTTATCTGTGAAATTTTTAGGACTTTTTATTTATATTTTTATTTAGGCAGGGTCATAAGATCCTATTAGCCCTGATGATTGCATGTTGTAAAATGCTAAAGTAATGGAATTTGAGAAATGGGGATCACTCCCAGTCAAAATGTGGGGACTTACAAGTTTGCTAATAGTAGAGAGTGAGTTTTATCTGAGATTATTTGACTATTACTTATGAAAATTATGAAATTGTACCTGTTAATGAATTGTATGTATTGAAGTTGCATCTGGGAACCAACTTAGTAACAATAAACCTTACATTCAAAGTTTTCATTTTTGCCTTAGGGATAATAAGAAATACCAATTGGAGGCTTGCCATGGTCAGCATTTTTTCTGGGGTTTTGCATGAACAATCATGTATACATTGTATTGTGAAACTCCAAAAATGTGGAGTTTTTATTATTAAATTATTCTTAATTTACAAATGAAGCATAAATAAGATGTCCTTATTGTTAGCTGTTATTGCAACATGAAAAAAATAATAATATCCTAGCTCTAAGTTGTGATTAGTGAAATTTTGCTATTTGAGGTAAAATCTCTTGGGATTATAATTTGATATTATTATGAATTTTGATTTCAGGTATGATTGTCTGAATTGTCATTAAGCCAATATTTCACCATTCAAGGGGATGCTATATGCTGCCCAAAGGGAATGTGGTGTGGGAACTGGTACAGGTGTATGTGCTTGGGAAATTTGAGGGTATGACCTTGCATAGGCAAAGGTAGGATCCTCTTGACTCACTTTCACCATTGTGCTATTTCTTTTCTGAACAGGAACATTTTCCCTCCTGGTTAATTCTAAACTTGGATGTGATATCCTGTGAATAATGTGAAATTTTGCTGTATGATTGGCTGTTAACTGTGACTCTTACCTGGAATCAAACTGAGATAAGGGGATTTTTTCCCCTGTTACGGTTTATGTCAGGTCAGTCTGTGCCCTTGAAGAGACAGTTTTGATACTGTCATAACCATATCCCTCCTTTTTCCTTTCAAAGCAAATTTCTATAATCAAGGCAGGTGAACAGTGGAAGTTTTTGTTGTTATAACAAATCTATTAATTATTAAATTAATACAAAAAGATCTGAGTTACAATAATAGGATGCAAGTATGAACGATCTCATTATTTTTAATCTGAATTTATGGTCAACTCCATATCTCAAGCAACTAAATAAATGAATTCTTGGGCTTTCCATCCCTTTGCTAATAGTTATATATTCATGATTAGGTCCTTGAAGTATCTCATTGTCTCAGGATGATATGAAGATAACATAGCCTCTAAAGAGGGGGACAGGATAAAGACGTAATTTTTTAAAAAAATTTAATGAAGTAGGAGTAGCCCAACACAAATTTTGAGAAAGTAACAAGATTAGATTGTTAGAAATCTTAGGCCTAAGATACACACACACACACACACACACCCCTCTTCCAAATGTTTCTAATGGGAAATTCAGGCTTTGAGTTTTAGTAATAAGTTCTAAAAATTGGATTAAGGATTTTACATGTGAAATTGCATTAATAATTATAAAGAAAATTTTAAATCATCTTTCTCCTATTTAGAAGTCTCTGTCTGGTAATATTAAGGGACAAAAAGGTTCATTTTTCCCTCATGGATCTTTTTTTAAGATTCTTCCTTTAGCCTGTCAATAGACATATCAGCATGTCCATATCTGATACAAAGTTTGAGTAAAGATAGGAAGAGCAAGCACAATGTAAAAACTGAAATTCTCTGAAGTTTCAGGTGAATCATTGGTTTTTAACTTGGTGTTCTTCTTATAGCTCTGTTTTTAATAGGATTGAATCCATAAGGTCTGAACTGGCTTTCACCACATGAACTAATTACTAGAAGAACAATTTGATTAGACCTTATCATGTTTAACGAAATTATACTGTCTTATCACTAGTAGGCCTTAGCAATGTTACCTAGAGAATCTCTAAGTGACTTTGGGATGGCTGATGAAATTCTACCACACATCTGTCCTGACCCATGCATAGCTGTTTGAGACATGCACAAGAAGTGCTTGTCAGAGTCTTGAAATCATGGACACTGCCAAAGGACTTGGAACCCTTAAAACTACAGCTATGTTGGGTTTCTTTACTCACTCTATTATACTTTTGTTTGTTTTATTAGTTCTGTGTGTCATGGATCTGTTATCTTTTCTGTAAGCTGATTTTCTTTTCTGTTTGGACTTATACAAATTTGGGAACTGAGGCCCTTGTACTACAAATTTGCCTGTCATGGTTTGCCCACAGTGTTTATGCAGAGGCCCATTGTGTGGTCTCTAGCTGCCTTTTTTTGTCAATAGTTTAAGTCCTTGGAGAAGAAAACTGACACAAAAGAGGAGAAACTGGGCAACCGTACCATTTGAACATCCACAGATTGACTTTATTGAACTGTTGGAATCTATGAGCTACAGATGTTTTGGGGTACAGAGACCAATTGAGCCATTGCGTAGAGGCTTTTTCAGGTCCCACTGACCAGTTAAACTGCCACCAAGGTTGCTGAGTAGACAACCTGGATACATTACTCCCATGTGAAGCCTTTTGTGATTGACCTCAGCCCAGTAGAGGAAGTAACCCCTGATCAGTCCCTGGACACAGGCTAAAAAAAGACCCGAACACTGGAATCAGTGGTCCTTGGCCACCTGTCTGTTTCAACCTGATGATTAGGATCTAATCCCTCACCTGCTATCTACTATGCATTGTTGTTTGTACTTTATCCTTTACTTTGCACCCTTGGGGTTGGGAGAACAGGAGAGCCCAACACTTAATGTGCATCTGATCCAACGTGCCAGCTGTGCTTTTAACTGGGCTAACTGCTGGATGTGTACATATGCCCCTTTGTCTTTTGGGGAAAGGATGCCTCTGGTGGGCTTTGGGGGCAGACATCCAGGAATTCATGTGATTGTTATTTTGCAACTAATAAGGCAAATTTAGATACAATACCAAATTGTGCTGCCATAGGCTTGAAGAATGAGTCCTATCACATCACTCATTCACTTTTGATTGGGAAAAGACCATTAACCTTTTGCAATATTAGTCCCCTTTGAAGTTGCAACATATTTTCAGGCTGCCAGTTCTGTGTTATGAGCAAAACTAGGTCAGGAAATTGGATGTAATTATACCCAGTGCCTGAAACAAAATGTGACCATTCAGGATGGAAAGGGGCTTGTGAGAATTTTTTTTCTTAAACTAGGAAGCCTAGAATACATGAGCAGATTTTTTTTTTTTAGGATAGCCTTACAGAGATTTTATTTCCTGTATAACAAAAAAAAAAAAGCATCACTGGCTCCCTTCAAATTAGACAAGCATGTTAGGGCTTGTTAGGTTAGGGTTAGGGCAGGTGCATTTTGGCCTTAACCCACACCTACCCTGCCTTCTAAAACATACTTACAAAGCAAACATGTAGCCATCCAAGTTTCTTCGTTTAGTGGGAAAGCCTGAACATGCTTTTTCTATCATATTGCTCATATATGGGATGGGACTCAGTGTAGCACTATTGAATAAAATGAACACATTTTTGCAAGTAATTTTTAATAAAATCATAGGTGCAGTGGAGGACCTTAATATTGAAGTCCACACACTTAGGGATGTAGTCTTACAAAACAGTCTGACTCTAGATTTTCTTCTGACAGAGAGTGATGCACCTGAGTTCCTGACAGTTTTGATGACATTCATACCCATATGGACTTAGTTTGAAAAGCTTGGAAAAAGTTCCAGGAGGATGGGAAAGAACCCTGGTCCCTATGGGAATGGCCAAACTCTTGGCTCCCAGATCTCTCATGGCTGACGTATCTGTTTGTTGGTTTCTTGTGAGTCCTCAATAGTGATTGTGTCTTGCTTGTGTTTACAATGCCTCCATTGGTGCAAAGAACTGATTCTCAAGCCGTTTCAAATTATAGGCAGCAGAGATTAGGATGATGCAGGTGAGGATAAAGGAGTGATATAGTCCAATTGTGGTGCTATGCTCTGAGTATGGTTAGCACCAAAAGGAGTGACTGCAAAGTCTGCTATTTGTTCTGAGTCAGTCTTAATGAATCCACTTTAAACCTTGTTTAGACTCTGAGTATATGAGCAGCTAGCCTTCAGGAGATGCACTCCCATCTCCCTATGATACTGTAATGAGGGAGGAGCTGAGATGGCACGAATCCCATTTCCTCATAATTATGTGTACCAATCAAAATACTTTTGCCCTTATATGAAAACTATTTAATAAAAGTAGCGCTGCCTTGGTGTCTAAATAAAATCCTTTTAACTTTCTTTTCCTGACTTTGCCTCATAGAGCAAGGTGAGTTCCAAACCAAGATTTATTTCAACATGATCCTGCCTAGTGTTGCAGGAGAAGGCCTATGAGGACTTTCCTCTGTATTGAACTACTCCTTAGCCTGTACTGAAATGATTGTCTGAAAGAATGTGTGTGGCTGGAAGTTTCTTAAATATTGCTCACAGCTGCAGTACTTCCGAGGCTGGGAGGATAGTGGACTTGACAATTGCACCTTCTATCCCTTCTAGATTTTCCATATCCCAAAGCTAGAGCATACCTTTTACCATTATATATTTCAGGTTTAAAAGGTCCTCTAAGGATATAGATGGATTGTGTCTATATTCTCTTCTTTGAGTTTCATTAAAGAACATAGTCTTACATGGGCAGGTCAGACAAAAGGATATGGGTTGTGAAAAGATGGCGCATAAATAAACAGTTCCATGACCAAACTCTGTTCTAACCTACCAGTGAAACCTTGTGTCTTTTAGACCTCAATTTGATTATTTTGGTCTATTCCTTTTCAGCATCTTTGCACAGTGATGTGCTCTATTGCTACATAAGACTGACCTCCTTGTCAATTTCCCATTGATAAGCATCAGAAGCCATTTTCTCTTTTGCTTGTGTATAGTCTGTAGCCATTACTGTTACTGTTGGAGTTTGATTCAGCCCATGACAGAATACATCTGGAACAAACATAAACAAAGATCAAATAAGTACAAATTTGAGAGAAAATGAATACATTGTCTTAGAGAACTAAAGCATATGATTCCACTTTTCTAAGGAGTCATAAAAATATTTGTAAACTCTTCCTCAAACTTCCAAGTATCAAGACAGTATTTTCCTGGGATAGCAGGGTGAGGCAGGGGGTCAAGGTCAAAGTTTTATGTGCAAAGGAGTGAGAACCGGCAGCTGAAGGAAGTTTGGGGCTTTGGTAGAACAGAATAGGAGCAAAGAATTGTGGCCATCCATGAACAAGGAGATTTGGAGACAGGGTAGAGACCGTTTAATAAAATGGAAAACAGCTATGTCCCTTGTGGAGTAGCTTGTGTCACTTTCCATACCAGGTAGATGGTGGGGCTGCATACAGAATCTCATACTTTGTATGAAATAATAATCTGTTAAAAATAAGTGATGGAAAAGATGGAATTATCTTCACATAGAATATTTAGGTCATAGATTAGGTAAAAAATTCAAATGATTTTGATACCTGTTTATCCCCATTTCTAATAAACACATTATCAATATCAGGCCCTCTGTAACTTATGGTTGTTTTGAAGCTCAGTAACTTAAGGGCAGTGATTATTTCCTTTTTTTTTTAAATCTTTGTATCTCCAGCACCTGGCAAAGTGACTTATGCTAAATAGGCACTGTTGAATTGTAGCAGAGAAACCCTAGAGTTTCTGGGATGCAGATGTGCTAAACTGAAACTAGCTCCATGGCCCAGCTGAAGCCACCTCCAGAGGTTGGCCATTGCTTCTACCTCTGCCTGGAAGTAACAGAATCGATAGACTATAAACCAGCCTCAGGATTGTTTATTTTTTTTTTTTAAGGTTTTTTGACTCTGATCCAACCCTTCCCCAGTTGCCTGGGGGTGGAGACTGTGCATGGATCTAGCAAATGAGGCCTTGTGCAACCACAAGTAGGAAAAGAGGACATTTGATCTGTGATTCAGGGAGGTACAACTCTGAGGGGTTACTAGTCTCTCTCTTTTCTGAGCCTAATGATAGCTAGCCTAGAAAAGTAGAATTAGACTAGGCTTCTTTACTATTGTTCCTCAACTGACTCTCAAAAAGCTGCAGGCATTGCTAGGAAGAAAGAACCTTAGAGCCTAGGAAAGCTTTCCATGTAGTAGATAAATTGAGTTTGGAAGCTTTTGATAACCTGGGTGGTTTCCTGTGTATGTGTGTTTGTCTTTCTCTGTGTCCTAAGAGTGCCTGAGAATTCTCCTAAAGTAGTTGTACGGAAGTGGTAAATCTTAGATGCAGCTAGATAGTATATTGGGTAGAGCACTGGACCTGGAATTGGGACAGTCCTGAGCTGAAATCCAATGGGGACCTGACTAGCTGTGTAATCTAACACAAGTTACTTAACTCCTATTGACCTCAGTTTCCTCATCTACAAAACAGGGATAATAATAGCACATATGGCCAATGGTTGTTGTGAGGATAAAAATGAGATATTTTAACCTTAAATAGCCATATAAATTACTAAAATTATTGTCTGTGTGGTATATAACAGCATATCAGCATGGTAAGGTTATATCCTATCTGCTTTTAACTGGTATGAATTCAAAATTCAATGAGAGATAAAAACAATCATTGTATATTTTATACATTTACACACACATGTTGCTCTACAGAATTATACATGATAGACAAACCATTAAATAGGAAGTGGTTCTTCTATGACCAACTGCAGTGTCACATCTCTGGCCAGCAGCCATCCAGAGGTTCTCCATCCTGTCACTGGCACCTCTCCACGGCACAGCAATGATCTATCTCTTGTCCAGAACTGCAGCCACTACCAAAAGCTTTTGGCTTCTGTCTCTTCTACAATGTGAAGGCTGCCCCACTTTCCATTGACTGCTGGAAGTACTAGGGAGGAGAGACTGCTAGTAGAGTGTGTCAGTGAAGGGACACCTGTATGGGGTGCATGATGTAGGGGAAATAGGTCAGCCCCATATTATATCCCTGATTCTTATTCAGGCCCAGACCAAATGACCCAACATTTAGATCAAATCCTTATCTTGGTCATAAGACATGGATATGAAGATGACATGGTGGAGGGAGAATCCCAGCTGAACTCTCCTGACATTTCCTTCTAAACAACTTTAAAATAACGTGTCAAATTGAATTCTGGAACAGCATAGCCACCAAAAGATCGGGGTAGGGGTATCACTTCCAGCCAAAGAAAACTTTGGAGATCAGAATGAAAGGTCTGTGACACTGGGATGGGAGAACATAATGTGACAGAAATACCAGCTATGGGACTTGGAAGCTGCAGCTGCAAAAACAGAAGCAACAACAGTTCTGGGAGCTCTTACTACCCGGAGATGGTAAGAGGATTGGACAACAGGTCAGAGACCCCCTGAATGGGCACTGGGTGCAGGTCCAGGTGCTGCTTGGTAACTCAAATGCCCATTAAATAGTTTTAGGTCCCAGTTCCAGGGTGAAGAGGGATGCTTGTGACCACAAGGGAGCAGAGGCCCTAGTCACAGCTCCAGTGCAGAGAGAGAGAGCAAAGAACCCTAGTTCCTGGTTGAAGTTCCAGGGTGGAGAGAGGAGCACTAGTGCTTGTAGTCACAAGGGGAGCAGAGGCCCCTCCTGGGTAAGGACCAAAATGCAGACCAGGAAAGCAGTAATCACACCTCTCCCTGGATCACACTACCTTGAAAGCAGTAAAAATGTACAGACTCCAGGAGCTAACTGTGAAAGCAGCAGAGATAAAAAGTCTGAAGCTTGGGATAGTAAGCCCTACCCCCCAGATATGAACAGAGCCCAACTCTAGCATAAAGTTTAAAGTCAAAAAATAGGCTGGGAAAAAGAGCAAAAAACAATTAAAAACAGAATCTGAACATTAAAAAGCTACTATGGTTACAGGAAAGCTCAAGATAAACTTAGAAGAAATAAAAAAAAACATTTACAAGCAAAGCCTCAATGAAAAAAAAATGCAGATTGGACACAGGCCCCACAAGAATTACTGGAAATGCTAAAGAAAGAGATCTAATAAAAAGAATTAAAAAAAAGATTTTGAAAATCAAATAAGAACAGTAGAGGAAAAATTGGGAAAAGAAATGAGAGGAGTGGGGCAGGAAGGAAAAATATAGGCAACAACCTATTAAAAGAAAGAAGAGGTCATTTTACAAGTTAGACCCTCATGATTTTTTTTTTAAAGATTCTTTTGTCAGGTACAGGTTTTAGGTAAAGAAATAGAAATTGAAAATTCTCTTAAGTTTCAGGTTTGGTAAGCCAAATTGAAGAGATTCTACTAAATTGTATTAAGTCTTGTCACTAGCAGATTTTATCAGAATTATCTAGGAATCTCTGCAAGTGACTTGGAACCAGAGAAGCAGAGCCTCCTTCAGAACTGTTCTGAGAATGAAGCCTGTTACAGAATGTCCAAGAGATTTCCAGGGATCAGATGAAAACATCGGACTTCTAGGACTCAAGACAAAAAGTGAGGATTAAATGGACATTGGCAGTTAGTTACTAGGATACAAGGAGACTTGATGTTAGTTTATGCTGATGACAATTATTGTATTTCTTTAGCTTTTTCTTTAATGGTGTTTATATTTAAGTTTTCTTGGTTACCTTGGTGACATGTAACTGTCCCTTCTCAAAATTAGTTCATTGTGAGCCCTCTAAGTAGTTTGATCTTGACTTAAATAGATTTGACTTATGTAATTCTGATTCTAAATATATGAAAAACCTTATATATTTGGTTTATTAGATAAGTGATCCATGGGAGGTGGGGGGAGTGGGCTGTCATTCCTCTACAAATCAAAAGTGGTAACTGAAAGAATTGAGGGATTAGAACAGCAAGTGATAGTAGGAATTAAATGAGCCACACTGACTCCATCTTGTGACTCAATTCTGGAGCTGGCTCAGTTCCCTTTCTATTCAGTTATGGGTCAAGTCTATTTCTCTCTTGTGAGAAAACTTTATTCAATTGTGGGAATTGAGAGAAAACTATATTCCATTGTTTGGAACTAGCCCTGTGTGGCTGGGAAGCTGGACCATCTCTCCCTGCTGCTTGGAGAACCTTAGCTAAGGACCTAGATTATGCTGCCCAGAAACCCAGTCAGATCTTAAGATTGATGCTAGGAGTTTTCTCACAATTATGTATCTCAAACAACCCATATATCTTATCTGAAACCTGGCCCTAGATTAGTCAATCAGTTAGTGTTTCTATGTTCCTTTGATTAAATACAAACACTTGAGGGAAGTGGAATACCTCTTTTTCTGATTTCAGGGAATTGCACCTGTTTGCTCTCTCCCTCCCAAGTTGGATAGTCCCTAATATTTCCTCCAATTAGAAATCAGCTTACCTAATTTTATATTCTGGTTAATTGTTTTCTTTTAATTAATTGGTCTTATTTAATTGTTTTTATTCCATAAAAATATGTGTACTCCTGTATTCAGAGTTCAGCCCTAAGCTGAAGAAGTCTGGTCCTGATTTGTTATGCTATTGGCATGCATTGCTTAATAAATTGATATGCTTATATGGTTGAATTTTTGTTTCTTCAGTCATTTCATCTTTACCCACCACACAGGGCTGGTTAAATATTAGGAAAACTATTGCCATAACTGACTATATCAATAACAAAAATCACAAAAATTACCTGATTATTTCAATAGATACAAAAAAAACTTTTGACAAAATAAAACACCGGTTGGTATTAAAAATACTAAAAAACATAGTAATAAATGGAGTTTTCCTTAAAATGATAATCAGTACTTATCTATCTAAAAAACAAGCAATATCTGGTAATGGAGATAAACTATATGTCTTCCAAATAAGTTCAAGATAAAGCAAGGATAGCTGTGTGACCCTGGGCAAGTCACTTAACCCCAATTGCCTCACCAAAAACAAAAACAAAAAAAATAGATATATTAATGCACTGTTGCTGGAGCTGTGAACTGATCCAACCATTCTGGAAAACAATTTGAAACTATGCTCAAAGGACTAAAAAACGGTGCATATTCTTTGACCCAACAATACTTCTACTAGGTCTATATCCCAAAGAGAACAAAGAAAAAGGAAAAGGACCTATATGTATGAAAATAATTTATAGCAGCGCTTTTTGTGGTGACAAAGAATTGAAAGTTGAGGGGATGCCCATCAGTTTGGGAATGGATAAACAAGTTGTGGCATATGATTGTGTTGAAATACTCTTGTGCTATAAGAAATTAATAGGGAGATAGTTTTAGAAAAACCTGGAAAGACTTATATGAATTGATGCAAAGTGAAGTGAGCAGAACCAGGAGAACTTGTACAAAGTAATGGCAATATTGTAACAATAATCAACCGTGAAAAACTTAGCTACTCTGACCAATACAATGATTGACAACATTTTCAAAGAGCTCATGATGAAAAATGCTGTCCACTTCCTGAGAGAGAACTAATGAACTCTGAATGCTGATTGAAGCTTATTGTTTTTCACTTTATTTTTCTTGCCTTTTTTTCAACATGGCTAATATGGAAATATGTTTTGCATGACTTTCCATGTATAATGGGTATCATATTGTTTGCCCTCTCAATGGATGGGGGAGGGTCTGGAAAGAGGGAGAAAATTCAGAACTTAAAGTTTAAAAATTAATATTAAAATTAATTTAAAAATCCTTATTTTGAAATTGACACATTTGTGGTTTTTCCTATCGGGGTAATTTTAATTACATATGATTTTTAGAGAGTATAATTTCAATCCTACAGTGGAGTTATTACTTACCTGGACTTACAATTATATATAATAAAAATTACCATTAAGTTTAATTATTATGCAAAAGTGCAGCATAATTTAAATAGTTGTATTTCAGGAAAAGCTAGAACCTTTTCAATAGAAGTCAGTCTATATCAGAGAATAAATAAATAAGATAGTTAGCATGGAAAGCATTGAATGTAATCTCATTTTTCACCACCATCAGCTAAGTTACTGAACAAGAAAGATGTGAGAATCAGAACTGATCTTCCCATAAAAAACAAAGACAAAGTCTTAACTGGCAGGAAAACAGAAGATTAGCAAAAAATATTCATGAAAAGCCTTCATTCATCCATGCAATTTAATCTATTACAGAATGATCTCACTGTCACATAACTGTTTCCTCTTTTTTCACTAAGATCACTAAAAAGTCAAAGGAAATGGATGAAAGTCATGGAATACATGGGCATGACTAAAATTCATTTACCAGTATTTGTCATAACTGTGATGGATATACCAATTAGATATACTTCTCAATGCATGCAATTGAATTTTATCAATTGATATGTACAAATGATGCAAATAATATTTCTCTACAAGAGCAGACCACCAACCTAAATCTTAGAAGTCCTGGGAACCTTCTTTCATACTGGTGCTCATGACAAGATTTCCTCTCTTCCCAGACAGAAACCATTTGTCTATCTCCCTCAGAGGTAGTCATCAGTCAAGTCTACATCAACACTACCCTCAAGTGAACATGGGCTGTTTGAATCTCAAGTTCAGAAAACACAGGAACCTGTCCTAGTCATGACGTAGGAGTGGGCTAATGGCTAGGGCTTCTTATGGGTTTCTTATAATTGTAGCTACGAGAGATATTTGTAAAGTGGTTAGCACAGTCCCTGGTACATAGCAGCTTAACAAAGTTTTCCTCCCTCCCTCCCTCCCTTTCTTTCTTCCTTCCCTCCATCTGTCCCTCCTTTCCTTTCTTTCTTCTTTCCTTCCTTTCCTTCCTTCCTTTTTTCTATACCTTCTTGCTAAATTTCCACTTTAAAACTGACATGGAGTATGATGCTTAAATTTTTCTGAACTGCTCAATTACTTACTGCCAGAGAGATTCCTTCCTTCAGTAAGCACTTATTAGGCACCTACTATGTGTCAAGCTAGATGCTAGAGATATAAAGACAAAAATGAAACAGTCCTTGCCCATCAGGAACTTACACTTTAGTGTGAAGAAACAGTAGAAAATATATACCAAGTAAATATAAGGTTTTATTCCTGGTAGTGCACCTTATTATCAATGAGAGAGTCCAGTGTCTCAGTATTCAATTCAGGAAATTGCTATCCCTTGGTTACTCTGCCCTAGTATTGTTAAATTGTCAGAATTTAAATTTAATAACCTTACCTGAGAAATCATAATGTGCCAGAATGAAGAATATCAAAATAATTTTCATTTTCCTGAGACAAAAGGTGATTTTATTCACCTGAAAGGTCCTTAGTGACTGTTTTCTATATAGACCCATGGAGATTCAGCTCATGTTGATGAAACTGGTGGATGGAACATTCCCTCCCCTTATTATGAAGTCAATTTCAGAATGACCAGTTCCATGGGATGCCAAAGAAAAGGTCATTAGGAACTCAGTCACACGCTAAAGAAAATATCTTGTTCTCAATAGGACTTGTTCTGCATAAAACAGGGAAATTATTTCTATGAGGTTTTTTGTTTTGTTTTTGTTTTTGTTTTTGTTTTTTTTTTTACAATTAAATCACTCGCAGGTTCAAGTCTTATCTTCATGAAAGTTTATGTTTTAACCAGAAACACAACAGAAATACTGCTGGTTTATATTTCTAATTTAAACTGGTAGGGAATGACAATTTAACATTGTAAAATTACTTAACTAATCTTTTCTGCCTCTACTTAACTTCAATGCTTGACTCCTGTCAAACTTAATTCTGCAGGTAATTAGCAATTTTTGTACCTAGGGCAAATAGCATAAAATGTGCTGAAGACAAATGGCATGATAATAAGCTATTAAGGTTCTCTGGGAGACTGGGAGAGATGAGGCAGTAGGCAAACTACAGAAGATTTTACCTGGTACGTACCTGCTGGTAGATCGTTTCATAGCTTTCTATTTTAACTCAATTATCCTTAGATAATTAAGTATATATTTATATAAATAGATGTTTATATTACATATTATATAATTAAATGTTTATGTATTTCATTTATATTTATATATAATTTAAATATATATTTAATTATATATTATATTTATATATTATTTATAAAAATAAATTTGAATAAATACATTTTATTTTTACATTACCTAAGTTTCTCCCATACTTTCCCCTTTCCACTCCCAAAGAGTCATTTCATATCAAAAGAATATTTTTTAAAGGATGAAGAGAAAAAACCCCAACAAATCCAATTGACAGAAAGAATCAGAAAATATATGTGATGTTGTATACCCGTGGGCCTCCCACTCTGCAAGTGGGAGAGGTTGTTTTCTCCCAACTCTTTACTGTAATTGTGTTTTTTCTTTGTCATTTTACAACATTCACTTTGGCTTGCTTTATGGTTGTTCTCTCTATATTTACATTTTTGTAATTTTTTATATATTTTATGTTTCACGCTAAAGCATTTTATGTAAATCCATGCTTTGTATTCATTGAATTTGTCATTTTTTAACAGCACATTAATATTTCACTGCATTCATCCATCACAGTTTCTTTAGCCATTCCTTAATCAATGGGCATCTCCTTGTTTCCAGATCTTAGCTACAACAAAATGTGCTTCTACAAATATTTTGGTGTATGAAGAGACTTTCACTTAATCTCCTTGTATATGACTAATAATTAAATCTCTGAGTCAAAAGTATGGCCATTTTAATCTATTTATTTATTTTGCCTTTTCATATCACTTTAAAAATTTTTCCAATAATTCAATTCTATTTTATTTTCAGTTTTGAATTCTTTCCTTCTATTGCTCACACATTGAGAAGGCAAGAAAAAAAATCCTTACAAATATGTATAGTCATGTAAAATAAATTTCCACATTAGCCATATCAAAAATGGAAAGAAAAAGAGAAGAAAATATCTTTCAGTCTGGACTCTGGGTCTATCAACTCTATCTGGAGGTTGTTTCATCATGAATCCTTTGAAATTATGATTGATCATTGTGTTAATAAGAGTTATTAAGTCTTTCAAGGTTGATTATCTCCATGAGATTGCTGTTACTTTATAAATTGTTCTCCTGAAACCATGAGCAATTAATATTTCAACAATTATTTACCTGTCATTATTTGTGTAAACAGTGTTTTGTAGTAGTGTTCATATTGTTTTCATATGTGTCTTGGCAGGTAGGCTTTTAAGTATTTGATACTATTTGCAGTTAGTTTAAATGGAATCTCTCTTTTTGTGTCTTCTTCCTGGATTTTGTCAGTAATATACAGAAATACTGATGATTTCTATGTATATATTTTATATCCTGCAACTTTGTTAAAGTTGTTCGTTGTTTTGATTAGTTTTTTTAATTTAGTTTAGTTTAATTTAGTTTAATTTAGTTTAGTTTAATTTAGTTTAATTTAGTTTAGTTTAGTTTAATCACCAATCTCAATTGTAAAAAGTGATAGTTTTGGTTTTTTTTCACTTATTCTTATTCCTTCAATTTCTTTTTCTTGTCTAATTGGTATGGATAGCTTTCTAGTACAAAATTGAATATGAGTGATAATAGACATCCTTGCTTTACCTTTGATTCTATTGGAAAGGTTTCTAGCTTATCTCCATTGTTGATATTGCTTCCTTTGGTTTTAGATAGATACTACTTATCATTTTAAGAAAGCTCCATCTATTCCTGTGTTTTCGTGTGTGTGTATGTGTTTAATAAAGATGGGTGTTGTATTTTGTCAAAAGTTTTTTTTTCTGTGTCTATCGAAATAAATCATATTATTATTGTGTTTTTATTACTGAGATGATCAATTATGTTTCTAGTTTTCCTGATTTTGAACCAATCCTGCAATCCTGGTATAAATCCAGTTTGGTTATAGTATGTGATCATTGTGATATAGTGCTGTAATCTGCTTGCTATTATTTTATTTAAAATTTCTGCATCAATATTCATTAGGGAAATTGGTCTACACTTTTCTTTCTCTCTTTTCACTCTTACTGGTTTAGATATCAAGATCATACTTGTGGTATAGAATTTGGTAGGTATTTTTCTTTACCTATTTTTTTTCCAAACAGTTTATGTAGTACTAGAATTTAACTTTTAAAAAAAGTTTAGCAAAATTCAATTATATATCCATCTAGTCCTGGGGATTTTTTCTTAGGGTTTTTTTTTTTAGTTGCATACCCAATTCATTGATTTGTTCTTTCTCTCTTTTGTTGTTGTAAGCATTTAGAAACATAAATTTCCCCCTAAGTACTACTCTGGCTATATTCTCCAAATTTTTGTATGTTGTTTCATTATTGTCATTATCTTTAATGGAATTCTTGATTGTTTCTATGATTTGTTCTTTGTCACTCATTCTTTAGGATCAAGTTATTTAGTTTTGAATTAATTTTTATTTATTTTTCAAAGATGTTTTATTAATCTTATTGCTCTGTGATTATATAAAGGTTCATTTAATATTTCTTTTTTTCTACATTTTTTGGTGGTGTTTTTATGCCCTAATATGTGCTCAGTTTTTGTGAAGGTGCCATACACAGCTGAGAAAAAGTAAAATCTTTTCTATTCTCATTCATTTTTCTCCAGAGGTCTATTATATCTAACTTTTCTAAAATTCTAGTCCTCTCCTTAACTTTTTTCATTTTTAATTTATGGTTAAATCTATCTAAATATGAGAAGGGTAATTTGAGGTTCCTTATTATTATTGTTCTACTATCTATTTCCTCCTGTAATACATTTAACTTTTTAAGAATTGAGATATTATGCCATTTGGTGCATATGGGTTCAGTGTTAATATTAATTCATTGTCTTTGATACTTTTTACTTTTAAAATATTTTATTTTTTCCCCAATTACATGTAAAAACAATTTTAACATACTTTTTTTTCAAATTTTTAGTCACAAATTCTCTCCCTCTCCCTCTCCCCCCCCATTGAGAAGGCAAACAATTTTAAATAGGTTATACATGTGTAGTCATGCAAAACACATTTGCATGTAAGTCATGCTGTGAAAGAAAACAGACACCTTCCCCCCCCCATAAAGAAAGTAAAGAAAAAGTATCTTTAATCTGCATTTAGGCTCCCCCAGTTTTTTCTCTGGGTATGGACACCACCTTTCATCATAAATCCTTCAGAATTGTCTTGGATCGTTATATTGTTGAGAATAGCTAAGTTATTCACAGTATATCATCATACAATATTGCTATTACTGTGTACAATTAGGTACTGTGTACCTGGTTCTACTTATTTCACTTTGCTATAGTCCATGTAAGCTTTCCAGGTTTTTTTCTGAGAGCATCCTGTTCTTCATTTCTTATAATGTGATAGTATTCTATTACAATCCTATACAACTTGTTCAACCATTTCCCAATTGATGGACATTCCCCTCAATTTCCAATTATTTGTTACCACTAAAATAGCTGCTATAAATATTTTTGTACATATTTTTGTTTTTTATCTATTTGGGATATAGACCTAGTAGTGGTATTATTGGGTCAAAGGGTATTCATGGTTTTTATAGCCCTTTGGGTATAGTTCCAAATTGCTCTCCAGAATGGTTGAATCAGTATACAACTTCACCAACAGTACATTAGTGTTTAAATTTTCTCACATCCTCTCCAACATTTACCATTTCCCTTTTATGTCATATTAGCCAATCTGATAGGCGTAAAGTGGCACCTCAAAGTTGTTTTAATTTGCATTCCTCTAATCAATAGTGATTTAGAGCATTTTTTCATATGACTATAGATAGCTTTAATTTCTTCATCTGAAAACTGCCTGTTCATATCCTTTGACCCTTTTATCAATTGGAGAATGGCTTGTGTTTCTATAAATTTGCCTCAGTTTTCTATGTATTTGAAAAATGAGGTCTTTATCAGAGAAACTTGCTGTAAAATTTTTTTTCACAGTAATGATTACTATATATTTTCCTCCATCCTATTTTGTCCATTTATCCTACTCTATCTCTTCTTTCACCCTGTCCATTTTCAAGTGTTTTGCTTTTGACTACCTTTTCCCCCAATCTGCTGCCCCTTCTATCACCCCTAACTTCTCTTATCCCCTTCCCCTCCTACTTTCCTATAGGGTAAGGTAGATTTTTACACCCAATTGAGTGTGTATGTTATTCCCTCTTTGAGCCAATTTCAATGAAAGGTTCATGTGCTCCACCCCCACCTTTCCCCATGGTTCCTGAAACTGAAAAATTTCTTTCGGGCCTCTTTTATGTCAGATTATTTACCCCATTCTACCGCTCCCTTTCCCCCTTCTCCCAGTGCATTCCTTTCTTACCCCTTAATTTTATTTTTTTTAGATAGTCATCCCATCATATTCAACTCACAGCAGTGCCCTTGGTCTATGTATACTCTTTCTAACTGCCCTAATAATGAGAAAGATTTTAGGAGTTACAAGTATCATTTTCCCATGTAGGAATGTAAGCAACTTAACCTTATTGAATCCCTTATGATTTCTCTTTCCTGTTTACCTTTTTATACTTCTCTTGAGTCTTGTATTTTAAAGTAAAATTTTCTACTCAGCCCTGGTCTTTTCATCAGGAATGCTGGAAAATCCTCAATTTCACTGAAAATCCATTTCCCCCCCCCCCGAAGGATTATACTAAGTTTTGCTGGGTAGGTGATTCTTGGTTGTAATCCTAGCTCTTTTGCCCTCCAGAATATCATATTCCAAGTTCTCTGATCCTTTAATATAGACACTGCTAAATTTTGTGCTTTCCTGACTCTGGCTCCATGATATTTGAATTGTTTCTTTTTGGCTGCTTGCAATATTTTTTCCTTGACCTGGGAGCTCTGAAATGTGGCTATAATATTCCTGGGAGTTTTCATTTTGGGATCTCTTTCAGGAGTTGATTAGTGGATTCTTTCAATTTCTATTTTATCCTCTGGTTCTAGAATATCAGGGCAATTTTCCTTGATAATTTCTTAAAAGATGATGTCTAGGCTCTTTTTTTTTACATGGCTTTCAGGTATTCCATAATTCTTAATTTTTTCCAATGAGATATTTCACATTTTATTCTATTTTTCCATTCTTTTGATTTTGTTTTATTGTTTCTTGATGTCTCATAATGTCATTAGCTTCCATTTGCTCAATTCTAATTTTTAAGAAATTAGTTTCTTCAGTGAGCTTTTGTACCTCCTTTTCCATTTGGCCAATTCTATTTTTGTGTGTGTGTATGTGTGAAGCAATTGGGGTTAAGTGACTTGCCCAGGGTCACACAGCTAGTTAAGTGTCAAGTGTCTGAGGCCACATTTGAACTCAAGTCCTCCTGACTTCAAGGCTGGAGCTCTATGCACTGTGCCACCGAGCTGTCCCCAATTCTACTTTTTAAGGAGTTCTTTTCTTCAGTGGATTTTTGTACCTCTGTTACCATTGGGCCTATTTTGTTTTGGGTTTTTTTTTTTAAAGATTAATTTACTTATATTTAGTTTTAAAAATGTACTTTTATAAGATTTTGAGTTCTAAAATTTCCCCCCTCCTTCTCTTCCCCAAGAAAGCATGAAATCTGATATAGAATATACATGTATAATCATATTAAACATATTTCCACATTAGTCATGTTGTGAAAGAAGAATCAGAACAAAGGGAAAAACCACAAGAAAGAAAAAACAAACAAACAAACAAACAAACAAAAAAGAAAATAATATGCTTTGATCTACATTCAGACTTCATAGTTCTTTCTCTGGATGTGGATAGCATTTTCCATCATGAGTCTTTTGGAGTTGTGCCTATTCTGTTTTTTAAGGTGTTTTCTTCAGCATTTGTTTTTTTGTTGTTCCTCTTTTACCAAGCTATTGATTCTTTTTTCATATTTTTCTTACATCATTCTCATTTCTCTTCCTGATTTTTTCCTCTACCTTTCTCGTTTGATTTTTAAAATCTTTTTTGAGCTCTTCCATGGCCTGGGGCCAATTCATATTTTTCTTTGAGGCTTTGAATGTTGGAGTTTTGCCTTTGTTGTCTTCTGAGTTTGTGTTTTGATCTTCCTCGTCACCATGGTAACATTCTATAGTCAGAATTTTTTTCTGTTGTTTGCTCATTTTCCCAACCTATTTCTTGACATGTAACTTTTTGCTAAAGTGGGGCTCTGCTTCCAGAGTGGAGGGGGCACAATCCCAAGCTTTAGGTTTTTTGTGCGCTGTTTTCAGAGATAATTCTAGAAATCTGTAAGTTTTAAGTTCTTCCAAGGTAGTATGATATAGAGAGAGGTGGGTTTACTGCTGTCCTGTGTGCACTGGTCTGTGAGCGACCACAGGCACTCTTTTCCTGGAACTGGGACCAGAGTCCCCAGTCCCCTGTGGTCACAAACTCTGATGTACTAGTGCCCCTTCTCACCCTGGGACTGAGACCCAGGACTGTGATCCAGATCCAAGCTTGGGCAATGTAACAGAGTCCTGGTCCCAGTGCCACCAAAGGGACCCCTGCAATCTCCTTCTGACCAGTTGTTCAACCCCCTTATCTTCTGTGGGTTGAGAGATCTGGAAACCACCACTGCTGCTAGTGATTCATTTTGCCCCCAAGGCCTGCTCCTGGTTTGCTGGGGCCCGATATGTGCTGGCACAGCCTGCACTGAATTGCACTCCCCTCTCACCTTGGTGCTATAGACCTTTCCTGCCCACCTAAGTTGTCTTGGTCTGGAAAATTGTTTCACTCCATCCTTTTTTGGGGGGGGTTCTGCCACTCTTGTATTCTTGACTTGTATTCTTATGAATTTGACTCAGTTTTCTATATATTTGAGAAATGAGGCCTTTATCAGAGACACTGGTTGTAAAAATTGTTTCCCAGCTCTCTGCTTCCCTTCTGATCTTGGTTGCATTGGCTTTGGGAAAAACTTTTTCAATTTAATGTCATCAAAATTATCCATTTTGCATTTCATAATGTTCTCTATCTTTTGTTTAATCATAAATTATTCCATTCTCTATAAATCTGACAGGTAAACTATTCCTTGCTCTCCTCGTTTGCTTATAGTGTCAGCCTTTTTATCTATAGCCTATATACCATTTTGACTTTATCTTGGTATATGGTGTGAGATGTTAGTCTATGCCTAGTTTCTGCCATACTATTTTCCAGTTTTCCCAGCAATTTTTGTCAAATAGTGAGTTCTTATCCCAGAAGCTGAAGTCATTGAATTTATCCAATTAGTAGATTAGTATTGTCATTGACTGTTGTGTCTTGCATACCTAACCTGTTCCACTGATCTACCACTCTATTTCTTAGCCAGTACCAAGTAGTTTTGATGATTGCTGCTCTATAATACAACTTCAGATCTGGTATGGCTAGGCCACTTTCCCTTGCATTTCTTTTCATTAATTCCCTTGATGTTCTGGACCTTTTTTTCTTCGAGATGAATTTTATTATTTTTTAAAGCTCTATAAATTTTTTTGGTAGTTTGATTGATATGGCATTGAATAAGTAAATTAATTTAGGTAGAATTGCCATTTTTTTTATATTAGCTTGGCCTATCCATGAGCAACTGATATTTTCCCAATTATTTAGTTTTGCCTCTATTTGTGTGAAAAGTGTTTTGGAATTGTGTTAAGGAGTTATTTTCTCTTTAAAAGTTTTGTGCTTCTTAAGCTATTAATTCTATTTTCATATTTTTCTTATATAGCTCTTAAGCCTTTGCCCATCTAGCCTTCATTTCTCTAATTGGTTTTTACATTTTATTTTTGTTCTTTTTAAAAGCTCTTTAATTTTTCTAGAAATTCTTGTTGCAGTTGCATCCAATCAGCAATTTTCTTTATGGCTTTGCTTGTAGATGTTCTCAAGTTGTCTTTTTCTGTGGCGGCCTTGAGCTTCCATAGTATCATAGTAGCCATTTATAATTTGGATTTTTTTTTTTTTGTTCATTTTTCTAGCTTACTTCTTGACTTTGGACTTTATATTAGCATTGGGTTCTGTATACTTCAAGGGAAGGAGTAGAGATATCTGGCCTGATCTTTCCTCTTACATTCCTCTGCTGTTGTCATAGCTCAGGCTAGAGGCCTCCAAATGTTCTGTCCTCCCGAAGTGGTAAAATCCAGGCTGAAGTCTATTAACTGCCATCCTGGTCTGAGTTCTGCAAGTTCCTGTTTGGCTTGCGTGTGGTTGAGTTTCAATAGAGTACTACTGGATTTAGTCACTGTTTGCTTGTTGGGAGGTTCTCTAGGTTCAGAGTAACTGAACTGCTGGTTCCCCTTTGGTCTGGATTTCCTGCCCTGGTTATTCTTACTGCAGGCTTATGGCCTGGGCTAAAGGCTAGAACTGGTCGCCACTCCACTTGTGGGTTCAGAGCCACATAGCCACATTTCAGAACTTGTTCCATGCTTACTATTCAGCTGGAGTTCCCTTTACTCATGACCCCTGATCTCCCCTCTAGATCTATGACTCAGACTTGGGTAATGGGCCAAGTGACAGGGCTTCCAGATGGCACCTGCTCCTGCACCCAGTGCTAATTCAAGGATATCTTTCTACCCTAATGCTACCTGCCTTTGTATTCTTTCTATGCTTATATGCTAAAATACTCCCCAATGCTGCCACCTTTGTCCCACACATACTTGTGGCCAACTCTTGCCCCAGTGTCAGTGAACCTGTCAATCTCCCTGAGCTCCCCTATATATATTAATTTTAAGAAACTTTTAAATTTCATATTGTTAAAATTATCTCAAGATTTTCCATATCCATACATATCCATAGTTTTTCTTAAAAAATTTGTGTATTTATATGTACATGAATATACACAGATTGTAATAAATTGCTCTATTTGCATGTTCCTTCCTGCATCTGCATCTCCCCTGCACTTACTTCTATGCATCTTTTAAAATGCTTTGTTAATATTCTTTTTTCATGTCTATCTCTACCCCATGACTTGCCTCTCACCTCCCTCCAGTACATCACCTTTGTAACAAATACGTATAATCAAGCAAAACTGTGTAATAATGCATTAACCATGTCTGAGAATATATGTTTAGTTTTACACTTCTAGCCCAGCCTTCTTCTGCTAAGAGGTAGAAAGTCGGTATCGTTACTTTTTTGAAACCATAATTGATCACTACTTTGGTAAGAGTTCTGAGGTTTTTCAGAGTCATTTCTCTTCACATTATTGCAGTCAGTGCATAAATTGTTCTCTTGGTTCTACTCACTTCATCTTGCATCAGTTCATATAAATCTCCCTATATTTCTTGGACTCCTCCATATTCCTTATGATACAGTAAAATTCTTTTATAATCACATATATAGTTCAGACATTTCCCCAAATAGACTATTTCATTTTTAGTTCTTTGCTGTGGCAAAACATGTTGTTACAAATAGTCTAATATCTATGGATCCTTTCCCTGCGTCTTTAAATTCCATGAGGCACATGCGTAATAGCAATTCCACTGGGTCAAAGGATATGTATAGGTAAGTGTACTAACATGCTAGTTTTCCACAACCCTTCCTATTATTATTTATGTGGGCAAGTCTTCTGATCTCTGATTCTCAATTTCCCCTTCTATAAAATAGATTGCTACATCATGGGCTTGTTGTGATGAAAATGATTTTAAAATCTTAAAAAGTTGCTGCATAATTGTGATCTATAAACTTTTTTTTAAAAAATGCTATAATACTTTAATGGATCCATGATCTCATTTGTCCCCCTCCACTGATGTAGCTTGCAACTCCTCCACACCTCATCTTGAAAGATGCCTATCTCTATTGTTTGAAAAGCCTCCAGAGATGATTCATCCAACATGCAAGAGGATCTCCTTTGGTTCTCTTAGTAACTGGAGAGTACCAGTGTAGCCATTGGATAACAACAATCCATTTTTCTCTTGATTCATGGTTTACCCACCCCCTTTTAAGGTTATAAGTCCTGCCTATTTCTTATGCTATGTCTTGAGCCCAAGTAAGCACTGGAAATAGGCATCATCATCATCATTATTATTAGTGGCAATAGAAGAAAATCTGTTTTTGTTATAAAGGAATACTGATTTCCTCACAATTTAACATCATTCTTTCATTCCATAAATGTTTGTCAAGCACCTACCATGTGAGAAACCAGATATGAAGTGTTATGGAGTACTGATAAATAAATGTTTTGTGACAGTCCTCTGATATAAGGGAGTCCCTCATAGGAGGATGCAAGCTTCCCCTGTTGACCTTACTTTCTCTGACTGGGCTCACAGCACCATACTCCCCCACTGTAGGTGTGACTGTCAGTAGGTTAAGTCCTTGTCTGGGTACCCAGTTTATGTCTAAATGGTCCATGGGCCAGCCAGAGATACTAGGAAAAACAACCCTTCAATGAGCTCAGATGCTGAAAACACGTAAAACAATGGGAACCAGTTCAATGCAAGTTTTATTGCAAGTAATGAGGAAGAGGGCAGAAAGGGGAGAAAGAAAAGGGGATCTGATATACATCTTGGACACACTAACATAAGAGCGTAACTCACGTAAGAGTGATGCTACATCGGGGAGTACATTGACACAGGTCCATTTAGCAGGAAGGGAATGCTGCAGAGGAAAATTGTGCTCCTGCTGGTGGAGAGGGGTGTGCTCCAAAGTATCCTTCAGAGTGTGGGGTTCTTATACTCTAATTTGGAGGCAGCCTCCCTGGAGCTAGACAATTTGCATATTAAAGTTCAGGGCAAAATATTATTTAGGGATTTTGTTATCAGGGAGAAAAACAAGCTGGTGGTAGGTAAAATATTATTTTGGGCACACACCTGTATTAATCTTAGAAAAATATTATTTTCAATATTTTTGCATGAGTATGTTCTATAAGTTTATAGCCTTAAGGGTAGACCAGAGTAATGGCCTGAAGACCATCAGGCCTAATCTTTTTTTTTTTTTTTGGCTAGGCAATGGGGTTAAATGACCTGCCCAGGGTCACACAGCTAGTAATTGTCAAGTGTCTGAGGCCACATTTGAACTCAGGTCCTCCTGACTCCAGGGCTGAGTGCTCTATTCACTATATTACCTAGCTGCCTTTAGGCCTAATGTTGTAACAGTGATTTCCATCCATAAATTCTGTTAAGTCTGAGCCTCTCTTAAAGGGAAACTCTCATAGTGGTCTCAAGACTACCAGGCCCAATCTTTTAACAATAAATAAGCTAGTCTTCCTGTCCTCAGGGAATTCAAAGTGTAGTTGGGGGGAATGCAAGGATACATCTAACTATAAAGCAGAATGAAGTATGATAATGCCCCCAACAGGTACAAAGTACTTATATTAATTGATTGAAAGTAAAATAAGCAGAGCCAGGAAAATAACATACATAATAATTATAACAATGCAAATGAAAAACAACAGAATAATTAAACCCTAAATTCACTGAAACTACAATAGCAAGGAGCAAAAGACCAATTTAAAAACCAAGAGACAACAGGATTTTTAACATCTCTTCCCATGGTGTCCATTATAGAACCTGTTCAGTTGACAAGATCCATCTATTGAAGCAGTGTTGGGTAATTCTGAAAAGAGAAAAGAAAGCTATTTCTTTGATTAAGATGAGAAATGGGCCAGTACTATGTGGTTTATAGCAGGAGGCCGTAAGGCCTTGCTGCTCAGTGGAAAAACCTCAAATTCAGCAAAGGAGGAAATAACCCATTCATTTGCATAGCAGAGTTGAAAACTTAATTTATTACAGCATTTTATCTAGAGTCAAAGACTTTGCGTTGAAATCTCAGCTTTGCCATTTACTACCTAGATGGCCCTGAATGAGTCAGTTAACCTCTTTTGGCCTCAGTTTCCTCATCTGTGTACAGCATCAAGGACACTCCCTCTCACATGGGCCCTCAGAAAAGCTGGATTAAGTCCCAGGTATTCTTGTAGTTCTTCATCCTCTCAAAACCATAGCTTGCAGGCACTCACTGATAAATTTTCTTTAAAAAAATATCTCGTTTTCATGTTGCCTGTATTTCCCATTCTAGTTTACCGCTTCTCTCCCTCCCAGAGAACCGTTGCAAATAACAGAATAAGAAGGGGGAAAATCCAATTCAGGAATGAGCCAAAACATCTAAAAAGTTTTGACATCTTATGTATTGCGGTGGTGGTGAGGGTCGGGGGAGTATAAAGAGATAACTTCCTGTATAGGTGGCACAGTACATAAGTGTACCGGACTTGTACTCAGGAAAACCTGAATTCAAACACTGCTGCAGATGCTTACTAGGCACTTGACCTCTCTTAGTACCAGTTTTCTCATCTATAAAATGAAGGGGTTGTACTTTCCCTTTCTAAATCTATGATCCTATGATTCTTTGTTGTTATTTTCACTGAAATCAATTTTGAGTTTCATTGTTTTCCTGATTCTGCTTTATTTTACACTGCACAGCACCTGCTTCAGTTGCCTTCACAAAGGTTGAGGCTGAAACTTTGCACAACTCTGCCTCATTTAAATCCAATTCATGTGTAAGACATCACTCCATGGCATCATCAGTCCTCATTGAAAACAAAGTATGAACAACTTTACTTTGAATCAATTTATATGTCTTCTTTCTTTCTCTGTATTTATTCTTTCTTTCAGTATGGTAATACATTCATCTATAGTGGAAACAAACTCAATCTAAGGAAGGCTAGGCTAATTTGTCTGTAAAAAGGCAGGAAAACTTGATAATTATATAATCCAAGACACTTAAGTTACCCAGCAAGCTAGTTGCCTAGGGCTTAAAAAGCTTAGCCCCTCAAGCTTCTGTCCCTCAGACTTGAAGGAAGCCTACGACTAAGCTATGTTATATCCTTTTGACAATAGGTATTTCTATATGGAAGCAAAGAGGCTGTGTCTATCCATTGTTTCCTTGCTCAATATCCTTCCCATGCTACAGTTAAGTAACCTTCCTTCTTGCCAAATGTTGGAGAGTCTATGAGTGTTTCAATTGATTCTAAACTCTAGCCTGAACAACCTGACTGGCCAATCAGACCCAGCTCAGAACACCATCTATTACCATTTGTTTAGCTTACTCCCCAACTGATGTAATATTTAATAGTGAGCTAGGAAATGAAATTAGTATAATTTTTTTAAAAAGCTTCTAATGAAATAGTAGTGTTAATCCATTATAGTAATGGAGAAGAATGTTGCAAGAGATGGTGTTTTTTATGAAATTGGGGGGAAAAAGAAAGCTAGTGTGTTTTGGAAACCTTAGTACCCCTCAAATTTAAGAGAGGGTCTAGATGGCACTTAAAAGATAATATAGCCCAAGCCTCTCATTATACAAGTTAAGACTGAGTACCAAAGACCTTAAATTATTTGTCCCAAGTCATACTGGTAGTATAAGAGCAGAGATTCAAGCCGAGTTCTTCTGCTACCAGTTCCAGTATTCTTTTCTATGGCAGCATGTTTCCTTCTCACTTTGCATTATGTGGGAGGAGAAATTTAAAAGAAATATTCTACTCTCGAGTTCAAAATTAAGTACACAAATAGATGTGGGAGTCTTAGGTAGCTAGTAGTTCAAGTGAAAAGGATCTGGGAGTCTTGACAGATCACAATTGTTGCAATGTTACATGTAACGATGCCCTGAAAAAAGTTAATATGACCTTAGACTGCATGATTTGAGCCCTACTGTCCAGATAACCAGATATGTTACCACTGTTCTTTGTTAGATCAGGTCACATAGAGTTAGGATTACAAGAAAAACAAACAAAAACCCCCTTGATTTGTAATTAAGGAGACCCGGGTTTTGATGCAGCCTCTCACACTTATTAGCTTTGTGGCCTTGGGCAAGTCAGTCCACCTCTCTGAGCTTTAGTTTATTTATAAAATGGGGTTTAAAATACTTGTATTACTTACTTTCCAGAGCTGCTGCCAAGTTATGTAAACTATAGTGTTACAAAAGTGTAAACAATTTCTCTTTCTGGTTGGTTTTTAGAAGGGACATTGCTGAGCTTTCATGAGTCAAATGGATGGAGACTAGGATGGTGTACAGGTTAAACATCCTGTCCAGGATCACTTGAAAGGACCTCTGCTTCCTCCTCTGTAAAATGGGGTAAGGGCTGGCCTAGATGACCTTGGAGGACCCTTCTAGCTCTAGATTTATTGTCATATGAAGTGAAGAAACTGGAGATATTTTGCCAACAGAAGATTTATAGATGTGTGATTTTTGTCTTTAGAATCTGAAGTGCTATCACAAAGCAAAGAAATTAGATTTAATCCACGTAATACCAGAGGGCAAAAGTAAGAATTTTAGAGTCCAGAACAACAGACTATCTGTGTAATTATGGCAAAGACACATTATCATTCTAAGCTTGTTTCTTCATCTGTAAAATGACGTAGTTAGTTTAGATGATTGCCAACTCTAAACCCTATGGCTCAACGATTTTAAGTTGCAGGACAATGTATTGTAGCTAGATGGAAAAAGTCTAACAAAAACCCAAATCTTTAATGGCAGAGAGGATAAGCAAAATTCCTTGGGACCATTCTCCACTAACTAGCAACATGGTGCACTAGAAAGAGTATTCATCATAGAATCAGAAGATCTGGATCCAAATTTTGCCTCTGCTACTTGCTACCTTCGTGACCTGAGGCAAAGCATTTAACCTCTGAACCTTAGTTTCTTCATGTATAAAATGACTGCATTAGATGATCTCTAATGTCCCTGCCAGCTTTCAATCTAATCCTATCCATGACAACCTCTTCTTGTGCAAATATAGACTCTGCCAAGAATTATAGGATCCTGGAATGAAAACACCATTGAAAAGAAGAGCTGGTACCTGACTAAGCCTTCTTTGGGTATCCTTGCTAGCTCAAGCAGTATTGTCCTTGGGAGAGACAGAGACCAGTTAGAGTATCCTTAATCCAAGGGGCACTCCAACTGACTGGAGGCTAAATCTTCAGGCCAAGAGTGGAATAGCCCTGATGTACTAAGATCGAGCACTTGGGTTTGGAGCTGTGGCAGCCTGGTATGGGGAGGCTTCATGGGCAAGAAAATGCCCATATGGGGTATATTTTCATGTATTTATACAGTATTGTGATTAAAGGACTGCATATAGTTATGCTTTGGGAAGGAGAGAATAAGCATTTATTAAATGCCTACTTTGTGCTAGGCACTGTGCTAAGAGCTTTACAAATATTCTACTTGATCCTCATAACAAACCTGAGAGGTAGGTGTTATTATTAGGAAACTGAGACAGGTTAAGTGACTTGTCCAGGAACACATAGCTGTTAATTATCTGAAGCTAGATTTGAATTCAGGTCTTTCTGACTCTGGGTCCAGTGTTCTATCCATTGCTTCACCTAGCTGCTTTGGGAAACGACAGCAACTGAAATACAGCAGGGATGAGATTTAAGGGGTATTTATTTTACTTTTTCCTGAGTAGTCATTTAGCAGTCATTTAGCCCACCATCCACAAAGGGCAAAGAAAAAAGGGCAAGTCACATACAGCCTGAGCCCTAGGAACTATGGCTGATGCTCTAGATCCCCCTCAGGAGCAGGGTAGGTAGATATAAATGCAGGACTAAGCGCTTGCTTGACAGTACATCTGACGGCCTTTGCTGCTTAACAGGATTGTGCTTCCAAGGGCTTTCACTGGAGTCACATATATTATTATCTATGAGGGCGAGGACCATGTCTTAGCTACATTTTCTATCCTCCCTAGTGATCAGCATGATGCCTCTCACACAGTAGGGCTTATTCAATGAAAGATGATTATGTTGCTGAATAAAGCAGTTGCTATATGCTTACTGAAAAATCCAGTGTGAAGCAGAAAACACTGCACAGCTACCCTTGGTAAATGATATGTAATGAAAATATGAGTTCTTCAGGGGTAGATGAAACATCTTCTCCATATCCTTTCCTTAACCGAGCAAGGAACTGTACTCATACAATTTCTTACTGAATGTTAGCTGAAGGATAAGGATGATGACAGCAGTAGCAAAAGGCAAAATGGAGGGGCAGCTAGGTGGCACGGTGGATAGAACTCCAGCCTTGGAGTCAGAAGGACCTGAGTTCAAATATGACCTCAGACACTTGACACTTACTAGCTGTGTGACCCTGGCCAAGTCACTTAACCTTGATTGCCATACTTAAAAAAAAAAAAAGGCAAAATTGTATACTAGAAAGTGTTAGACTTGGAATCCTAAGATCATGGAATTTAAAGCTGGAAGGACTCTTACAGATTATCTAGGCTTACCCTCTCATTACAATGAGAGAAAGAAACTTGTGCCTAGAAAGGGGAAACTAGCTGCTCAAAGTCACACAGTAGAACTGTGATTCAAATTTAGGATATCTGACTCCAAATTCAATATTCTTTCAAAACTACTCTGAGTCAGAAGACCTTGGTTACAGTTCCAAGCTGGATGTCCACAGACAATTTCATGTTTTCTTTCTGAACCTCAGTTCTTTTCACCTGTAAAGTGGAAATACCTTACAAGCTTGTTGTGAAGGAAGTGCTATGTAAATCTTAAATCTGTGTAATCTATATAAATCTATAAATCTACAGGAATGTGAGCCCAACTGTTTCTTCCCTGGGTCCTAATAATGTAAAGAGAAAACAAACAGTCTACTCTCTTTAGTTCCATGGGTAAGATGTGCCAGTTTCTCTTAGGATGAAGACCAGGTTTCCTGGAAAGAAAGAAGAAAGAGAGAATTTAAATAATCATAGATTCAAGTAAAACAAATTGGCTTTCTAATCGGTCTTCCTGCCTCAAGCCTCTACCCATTCTAATCTGTCCTCTACTCAGCTAGCAAGTGATTTTCCCCAAAATTCAGACCACACCATATTATCTCAACACAAAAAATTATTCTGTAGTTGTTTAGTTGTTTCAGTTGTGTCTGACTCTTTATAAGACTAAACCCCATTTGGGGTTTACTTGGCAAGGATACAGGAGTAGTTTGCCATTTCCTTCTCCAACTCATTTTACAGATTAGGAAACTGAGGCAAGTAGGATTAAGTGACTTGCCCAGGGTCACACAGACAGTGTCTGAGGTCAGATTCGAACTTAGAAAGATGATTTTCCTGACTCCAGGTATAGCACTCTAGCTACTGTATCACCTAGTTGTCCAATAAATCACAGTGGCTCCCTATTACCTCCAGAACAAAACTGGAAATGCTGTGTGCCATTCAAAGCCTTTCACAATCTGGGCCCTTTATACCTCCAGTCTTCTTATACTTTATTCCCCTCCATGTATTACAATTTAGCAATACTTGTTAACTTGCTGTTCCTTACACAGGACACCAGAGGATAAGAGAAATCCAATTCCATTACGCATATGTCTGTTGATATTCACCCTTCCTGCTTGCAGGGGAATCACCCAGACTCCATTCCATTAGGCGCCTGTCTCCTGACATGGCACCTTCCTGCCAGCAAGGGGCAGAGAGAGCTAGTCCTTACTATTCACTCTACTTATCTCCTGAGCTGGCTTGCCTGTAGGAATAAGAAACAAATTCTTTTTTCTCAGC
The DNA here is from genome assembly GCF_900497805.2 of Vombatus ursinus. Lineage (NCBI taxonomy): Eukaryota > Metazoa > Chordata > Mammalia > Diprotodontia > Vombatidae > Vombatus > Vombatus ursinus. The sequence continues at coordinate 1,983,299 of NW_020954641.1, read as the reverse complement.
TCCCCTCAATGGTCCTCTTGTAGGAGCTACCTAACACCCTAAGCAGACCCCACCCTGAGGTGGGGAACCCCAAGTGACATAAATAACACTTAAATTCATACCAGCTAGGTGGCACAGTGGATAAAATACCAGCCCTGGAGTCAGGAGGACCTGAGTTCAAATGTGACCTCAGACACATAACACTCACTAGCTGTGCAACTCTGGGCAAGTCACTTAATCCCGGCTGCCTCTTCAAAACACAACAAAACCTCATACCTGCCCATCTCAGTGATCCTGAACCACTGGTTGTCACTATACAAACCCCATTCTTTATCACCCACTGCTCACTTCCTTATTCCCATACCTCTCAACCCAAACCCTCCATGTCTCATTCTAATTCCCTCCCATTGGACTGTGTGTGGTAAGAGACCCTCCAACTCCAAATATAATGTTCTTTCCACTGCTCTATGCTGTCTATCACTGAATATAATCAGAGAGGGGTTATCAGGATTTAGAAATGGAAGGGACTTCATAGAACCACTAGTCAGACTCTCTCATTTTAAAAATGAAGAAGCCAAAGCCCAGAGAAGGCTCACAATATCATATTTTTAGGGCTAGAAAGGACCATAGCAACTATCTAGTCCTCATGTGATAGATGAGGAAACCAGAGTTCTGAGACAAAAAAGTCCAAAGTCACACAAGTAAGAAAAAGTTCAGGCTAGAATTCAGTCCCAGGTGTGCTGACACCATACTGTCTTCCTTTAGAAAGTGGATGAACACCCATCAAGCAGCCTGTAAGGAAAATTCCTGTCCCAGGTAGAAAGCTGGCCTCTAAAGACTTTGAGGTGCTTTTCAGGTTTAGTCTACTAGGTAGAGAGCACATTTTGGGGGTGTTCAGTCCAGTGCTGAATCTTAAACCCTCATCTGATCTCAATATACAATAACATGGGTTATTGTGGGTAATGCCATCAGTGCCACATACTAGGGTAGAGATCACATCATAGTTTCTTGGTTTGATTAGGGATTATTTATTAAAAGTGTCACAAGGGGCAGCTAGGTGGCGCAATGGATAGAGCACCGGCCCTGGAGTCAGAAGGACCTGAGTTCAAATTCGGCCTCAGACCAAACACTTGACACTAGCTGTGTGACCCTGGGCAGGTCACTTAACTCCAATTGCCTAAAAAAACAAAAACAAAAACAAAAACGAAAACAAAACCTGTCAGATGCAAAATACAGATGCAGAAAAGACAGTAAGCTTTTTTTTTAAAGTGACTTGCCCAAGGTCACACAGCTAGTAAGTCAGTAAGCTTTTTAAAGTACCTCTATGTGCCAGGTCAAATGTAGTTTCTGCTCCCAAGAACCTCACAATCCAATATGGGAGACAACAAGTAATTATGTATTAAAAAGCTATACGCAGTATACATAGGAAATAATTAACAAAGGGAAAGCATGTGAAGAAGGGAAAAATCATTTATATAGCACCTACTATGTGCCAGGCACAGTGCTAAATGCTTTACAAAGTACAACCCCACAAGGTAAGTGCTATCACTATCTCCATTTTCCAGTTGAGGAAACAAAGATTAATTTACTTGCCCAGGTTTACAGAACTAGAAAGAGTCTGAGGCCAGATTTGAACTCAATTCTTCCTGACTCTAGGCCTACCTAGTGCTCTATTCACTGTGCCACCTAGGTGGCTCACTGGATTTAAGAAGGATTGGAAAAGGCTCCCTATAGATGGGATTTAACTGGGACTTGAAGGGAGCCAGGACACAGAAATGAGGAGGGAGATTAAGACACGAGGGCAGGCAGAGAAAATGAGTAGAGTTGAAAGATAGGGTGTCTTGTATGTGGAACAGTCAGGAAGCCAGTGTCACTGGATCTACCATGGTGGGGACCAGGGTGCAAGAAGACTGGAAAGTGGGCTGGACATAGGTTATGAAGGGCTTTGAATGCCGAACAGATGATTTTGTGTCTGATCCAAGGGGTGATAAGAAGCCATTACAGTTTACTGAGTAGACAGCTGAGATGGTTTGACCCGAGCTTCAGGTAGCTGAATAGAGCATGGACTAGAGTGAGGACAGACTTTAAACAGCTGTCAGACCCACCAACAGGCTATTTAATTCATGTCAATCACCTTCGTCTTTTGTCCAAAAAGATGAAATGGCACCACCTGTGGGCCATCAAATCCTTTTTGTTTGTTTTAATGAAAAGTGAAATCTTTTAACAATTTCTGTAGTGGACTTGATTCTCCTATCAGTGAGAAACATTTGCTGAGCACATACTCTGCATGAAGCAATACTCTATTCACCGTGGAGAAATAATATGAATAATTCCCATTTCCATAGAACTTTATAGTTTAAAAAGTACTTCCCTCATGACAACCCAGCAAGGCAAAGAATATGATTACAATTATCCCCATATTTACAGTTGAGGAAACTGAAAGGCAGAGAGATTAAGTCATTCAGATAAATGTTGGATCCCAGATCTAAACTCAGGCATCAGGACTCCAATTCTAGCATACTCTTGTCACTAACAAGCTGATGAAGTCACCATTTTACTGACGGGGAAGCTGAGGTCCATAAGGAAGTGGCTTGCCGAAGATCACATATAGTAAGTTAGTAGCAGAGACAGGACTTTTATTTACATCTTCTGACTTCTGGACCAGAACTGGAGCCATTCTCCACCTTAATCCATTTTTCTGAATTTGGTAGGACTGAAAAAAAGTTATTGATCCATTTCTATTGTTTGTCCATATTGTACGTATATAGGTCCTTAAATGGATCCAGTGTTAACATGCCTCCAGGTAATCAGACTTCATTTAAGGGATTTGGAAATAATAAATTTAGTGACTTCCTTAATTCCTATGTCTAAAGACAAAAATGGGGGGAAAATGAAAAAAAAAATCCCTGTTTTCAAAGAGCTTACATTCAACTGAGAGACACAGTATGTACACAAATAAACATGTATGGATCTTCCACCTTGTCCACGATAGGATGGAAAAGTGATTTCTCTTCTTACCTCAATGGGAAGTCCAAGGGAGAAGCTGCTGAGTCCCAAGTGGCACTCTTCAAGGGTAACAGAAAAGACATGAGTAGAAACTTTGGTCGTGTTTCTTAAAACCTACTGGGTCTATGGTTCTTTCTGGTTCAGTCACCAGCCATCTTTGAAATAGCCCCAAAAGATGTGGAGATAATCCAGGTGATGTTGGTTTTGTTGGTGCCATCAGTCCTTAGGGGATCTGTTTGGGTATCACCTCTTAAGGCTTATCCAGATGCCCCAATTGTTGGCTCCCTTTCTTGAACTTATTTTTATTTTGTATATACTTTGTGCTTATTTAGCTGAGTATATTGTATGCCTGCCTCCCCAACTCACAACAGATATGTAAGCTCTAGTACTGGAAAGATTGTTTAATTTTTGTCTTTGTATCCCCAGGGCCTAGCAAAGTGTTCAGACACAGGTGGAACTACATTATCTAGAGATCCCTTCCAACAGAGAAAATCTACAGTGCCTACACATTAAAGATCTCCCTCTGGAGCTTTTTAGGTATCTTTGTCCCTAAAATAAATAGCCCCATATTGTTGTGTCCTGAGTTTGCACACCTATTTGTTATGGTCTGCCAGCAACCTCCATTTGTGTTTGTAGGCATTAATCAATGCTGGTAGCATGCTTACTTCTAGCAACACTTCATTCTCCCCTTCATCTCTTACCTGTATCCCATTTTCTGCTTTTAGTCAGCTATACCCTATGAAAGCAGAAAACTGAGCTTATGAGAAATATGCCTAAAATAGTATTAAGCCCTGAGTAAGGATCTAAAGTGGTCACCTTCGAGGAAGTTTGTAAAAGATCCTTTGGAATATAAAGAAAAATAGGATATACTTCCTGCCCTCTGAAGCTCATAGTTTAGTGGAAGAGATAAAGACAGAAATAACTACAAAATGATTTAGAATATACTATAGTGACTAGAAGAATGGTATATTTAAGTTACCATAGGAATTTAAAGATATGGCTTCTGTCTCACAATGAAAATTCATCAAAGATTACCAGGAGGTGGCATTTGAACTGGATCTTAAAGGAAGGCTAAAATTTCAACTAGTGAAACTGCCAGAGTTAACAGAGAAGCTCATGGAAAATCAATCCTAGAAGAAACCTCTGAGACCATCTAGTCCACCATTTCCCAAGCTCTGTTCCATGCAAGGTAAGGAAGAGTTCTTGACAGTTTCAAGGCTTGATATTTTTTCATAAAGATGACATGATGTACATATTAAAAATTTTTTTTTCACGTACATCACATTTCCATGATTTTGCTCCAAGATTTTCTAGAGCCACTGATTCAGGAGGATCACACTTTTCTTCTGCTTGGTCTCAGTCCTTCCCCTCCCTTCCTGCCCTCTTTATCTATTTCAGCCACAGTGTACCCCTGGGTGTCCCCCGCCCCGAGTCTGCGTCCTTCTCTCACCTGTGCCCCTCGCTACTCCCCATCCCCCCTCTTCGCCATGCAGGGGTCCGGGTCCCACTGTCCACTGCCCCCATCCCCGCCTGGTCCTCCGCCCCGTCTGTGCCCTTCTCCCACCCGGGTCCCCAAGGCTGCCCTCGGTCTCCTGTCCCCCTGCCCCCGCCCCCGCCGTGTCCCCCGCTCTCTCGGCCCCAGGGACACCCCGGAGCGCCCCCTCCCCATTTCCTCTGCGTCTTGCGGCCTGACAGCGGGCCCCCTCCCCCATTACCGGGCGCCCGGAGACCGAGGCTGCGGCGGAGGCTGCGCAGGGTTGAGCCTGCGGCTGGACCATGTTCCGACTCCGAGGCTGCAGCTGCGTCTGTGAGGGAGACACAAGAGGAGACACGGGTTCAGCAAGGGCGCAGCCGCCCCACCACGCCCGGACCCGGAGCCTCCCGAGGCTCTGCCAGTGCCTCACTTGCCCGGCGGCCTCCTGTCTGTTATTGTTGCTCGGGAAGAGGGAGGGAGAGAGAGAACCCCGGCAAACACTTCCGGCTCCCCTGCCGCTTCGCTTCCTTTTCCGCCCCTGCCCAGGACCACTTCCGGGGCTGTGAAGCGGACTGGACTTAGTGGAGATGTCAACAAGAACTTGGAGGTGTGAGTGCTCGTCCCATCTTCTCTCTAAGATGAGGTTGGACTTCAGGAACTCTTAGGTCCCTTCCAGCTTTGTCCTGGGATTTCTTCAGTCAACCAATCAGTCAGTCAATATTTATTAAGCGCCTACTATGTGCCAGTAACTGAGGGAAGCGCTGTTTTTTGTCAGTGCAACAAAGACCTTTATGGAAGCCTCAGTACCACTTCTTACACGTGGGACCTCAGACTGAGGACCTCGGATGTCCCTGGTCCTAGTTCAGACGAGCCTCTTCTCTCCCCTGGGCCTCAATTTCCCCATCGGGAAAATGAGAGGATTGGACTAGGTGAACACCTAGGACCCTTTCCTTCTAAATCCCTTGGTTTTAGAAACCCATTTGTTCTGGAGGCAACTCTTTGCACTTGGGGCAGTTCAAATTGTTTAAAAGTTTTTCCTTATGTTGCCTCTCTGCAGTTTTTTGTCATTGCTTCTCCCACCTAGGACAAATTCAAGCTCAATCTCTCTTCCACTTGACAACCCTTCAAATATTTGACATCACCCCTCATGGTCCCTCTAAGTCTTAAATCCTCCCTTCCCTAGGGAATATATCTCCATTTCCTTGACCAACCTTTTATGTAATAATAATCTATGGTCCCTTCACCAACCTTCTTAGGTGCTAACGCTTTTCTATATATTTTCTAAAATATGACAACTTATTTTTTTCCCCAATTCTGTGAAATTTTCATAGACCCTATACCTAGAAGGAGCCTTAGATTTCATCTAATCCACTCTCCTCCTTGGAGAGTAAACTTATGAGTAGGGATTTTTCCATTCTTTGTTTTTATATCCCTTGTGTCTAACACATAATAGGTGATTAATACAGAAATATTAATAGGTAAGTAATGCTCATTATTTAAGAGTGAAGTGACTTGCTTAAGGTCGAACTAGTAAATAGCAGAACTGTGATTTGAACCCAGACCCATTATTTTCAATTTCAGTGCTTTTTTCCTGAAATACAAATGATCATTGATTTATTGGCCACATTGCCTTTATTTCTATGAATTGCTCCAATATACTTGGTAACCCCCTTCTCTGAATTCATAAATGAATTTGAATTTGTGTGCTCCCAGGATCTTATGCTGAAGGTGGTGGCCCTTCTGGTTGTAGTGTAGGTGACCTTGAGAGGGTCTCAATGTCAAGAAGTACAGTACCAGTGCTTTGCAAAGTAACACACAATACTGAGGACAGATCAATTGAGGATCAGAGTTTATAGCTCAGTATCTACCAAGACATGCCTAGTGCTTCCCAACAGAAAATATGCTTTCCCAGTCATCCAGGATACTTAGCAAATAATGACTCACGTTTGTATTATGCATTAATGATTGCAAAAATAATGTACCATTATGTCATTTAATCTTCTCTCAACAGCCTTGTGTGATACATATATAATGAGGGTGTGTGTATGTGTGACAGGGAGATGAGAATAGGTATCTCTAATGCTTCTTTCCCCTACCCTTTTCCAAGTGACACATTAATTCTTTCCAGGAGGGGAAGCACAAGCCTCCATTCTGCTTTCTTCAAAGAGTGGGGGTAAAAGTCATATCTGTCGGCTCTATTAAATATCATTTGTCTAGGGGATGTAAGATTTAGGTTCAAGCTAGACTTCTAATTGCCATTTCTTAATGCAGACAGGGACCCCAAACTTTATTTCCAAGGCTAGACCACCTTCCTACCAAATGCGAGTTTCACAATGAAGACACATAGAAAATAGTGATGAAATCTATATATCCAAGTTAATAATAAAACAGAAATCAGAGAAAATACACATATAGCAATATGCACTAGACAAGTACTGATTAAGCCCTCCTACTGAAAGATAATTTAGCTCATCTAAGGAGGAGAATCCCAGATCCCACTCAAAAGGAAATTCCCCGAAACCTCTATTGTAGCAAGTTGTGGATAGGGATATAATAAGAGACTGTCAGATCTTCTCATGTTGGCTTCTTTCCAGAATCTTTTTCCCCTTTCGAGTCCTGGAGAGAGGTTGATGTCACACATCTTTTTCCTCATAGCTGGAAGCTAGAAGACCTTAAAGGACTGAAAAAAACAGTCTCTTGCTTGGACAACTCCATCTCACTCATCACACAGATACAAGTTGTTTATCTCCTTCAGTGAGGGGAGAATCTATATCAGTGGGACTGGAAATTCAATTTATACATACTCTGGGTATTGATAGATTCTTCGTATGGGTAAAGGAAGCAGTAGCTCAGTAATCAGCCCAATACTACCATTGAATCTTTAAAGGTCCTTACAACTTCCTGCCCCTTGGGTCTACTCATCATCCCTGTGACTCCCCAGGACAAAACTCCTTTTCCTGGCTATCACTCTGGATATGTGACAGGAGAAGTGTAAAGGGAGTGGAATATATTAGACTATAAACTCTTCAAGGCAGGGACATTGTCATGTCAAACAACAAGCTCTGCAAGGGAGCAGGAGAAAGAACTTTAAATAGCAAGGAAAGGAAATTCCAATAAAACAAGTCTATTCTGCATCCACCGAAAAGGACATCTTTCTCTTATAATGCAGGTTCAACTTCCATCTCTAGCTGGGCACTTTTACTGCCTAATCTCCAGCTTTTAGAGGGATGAGGAGTTGTAAAGTAGGGCCTCCCATCTGACTATCTGTTCCTTCCATCTCATAGTGCATTTGCCTCTAGGCAGATCTGCCACCTCTGTTGGCAAGAGGAGTGGTGTCTTCCACTCAATGACGAGCATTCTCACACTTGGTTATACCCTTCAAATCCAGTGCCTAAACTCCTGTAGATCATCATCCAAATCCCATTCCCCATCTTTCACCACCCAGTTTCTCATTCCCATCCCCCTCAACCCTCCCACTTCAATTTTCAATTTAACTCTACCTAGTCCTATCACTGTGACCTCTGGAATGCTAGTCTCGTAGGCAACAAACTACCTTTCATTTTAAATCTTCCTTTCCCACTCCTTCCTTCTACAAGCTCTTACTGAAACCTGGTTCCCCTCTGATGGCACAGCCTCCTTGGTCACCCTTTTCACTATTGGATGCACCTACACCAATTCTCTTTGACTCATTGGTCCGGGGTGGGACAGAGTTGAAATAACTCCTTGCCTCCATTGCTACTTCTGGATTCTCCTCCTACGTCTATCACTCAGTAATATCTTTTACTTTGAGCTTCATGCTGTTTCATCTATTTCACCCTCCAGGTGAACTCCTCCCTTCCTTTCCAAATGTGTTTGTTATGTGGCTCACATTTTTTCTCTCCTCTCTAACTCTTGCCCTCGTACTAAGAAACTTAAGTATACATATTGACTATCCTCAAATACCCTAACCATTCAGATTCTCTACCTACTCATTTCCCATGAGCTGCTTCACTCAACCTGAGTCACACACAAAGATGGTCATACTTATGATTTTGCCATCACCCACAAATGCACCACTTCTGTGTTCAAGAATTATGAAATCCTCTTATCCAGTCATGACCTGTTGACTTTTTATTTCTCTCTTTGTCTTCCCTTACAATACCTTATTCTTTTTTTAATTAATTTATTTTGATGGTTTATCAACAATCACTTTCATAAGCTTTTGAGTTTTAAATTTTCCTCCCCCTCCCCAAAAAGGCATACAATCTAATATAGACTATACATATACATTCCTATTAAACATATTTTCACATTAGTGATGTTGTAAGTAAGAATTGGAATCAATAGGAGGAACCACCAGAAAGAGGAAACGAAACACAACAGAAAAAAAAAATAGCAAATAGTATGCTTGGATCTGCATTCAAACTCCGTAGTTCTTTCTTTGTAAATGGATAGCATTTTCCATCATGAAGCCTTTGGAGATGTCTTAGATTCTTGTATTGCTGAGAAGGGTTGTCTATCAATATTAGTACCTAACTGATTATGTTATTCCCTTCTTGAGCCAACTCTGAAACTAAGGTTCAAACAATGCTCATCTTACTCCCTTCTTTCCCTCTGCTGTAATAGGTTTTTGTGCCTTTTCCTCTAGTGTAATTTACCCTTGTCTACCTCCTCCTTTCCTTTTCTCTCAGTACGTTTTCTTAGAGCAGATTAATCCACTTACTTGGATCCATTTAACCCACTTGATTAGATTTTTTTTTTATCATTACATCAAAGTCAACTTTTACCCACCAACTTTATGTATACCCCTTTAACATGATGTAATAACAATACAGTTCTCAAGCGTTACAAGTATCATCTTCCCTTATAGGGATGTGAATAGTTTGCCCTTACTAACATGTTGTTCTGTCCCGTTTACCTTTTTATGTCTCTCTTGAGTCTTGTATTTGAAGATCAAATTTTCTGTTGAGCTCTGGTCTTTTTATCGGGAAGGTTTGGAAGTCCCCTATTTTGTTGAGTATCCATCTCCTCCCCTGAAAGATCATGCTCATTTTCACTGGGTAGTTGATCCTTGGTTGTAATCCAAGTTCCTTTGCCTTAGGGAATATCATATTCCATGACCTACCATCTTTTAATGTAGAAGCTGCAAGATCCTGTGTAATTCTGACTGTGGTTCCATGATATTTAAATTGTTTCTTTCTGGCTTATTGCAGTATTTTCTTTTTGACTTGGTAATTTTGGAATTTGGCTACTATATTCCTTGGCGTTTTCAATTTGGGATCTCTTTCAGGAGATGATTGGTGGGTTCTTTTTTTAAAATTATTTTTAGTTTTCAACATTCACTTCCACAAGATTTTAAGTTCCAAATTTTCTCCCCATCTCATCCCTCCCCCCACCCCAAGATGGCATGCATTTTGTATATCCCTTTCCCTAATCTGCCCTCCCTTCTATCTCACCCCTCTTCTCTTATCCCCTTCCCCTTCTATTTTCCTGTAGGGCAGGATAGATTTCTATATCCCATTCCTGTATTTCTTATTTCCCAATTGCATGTGAAAAGAAATTTTTTTAACATGTGTTTTTAAAACTTTGGATTCCAAATTTTCTCCCTTCCTCCCTCCCCACCCACCCTCATTGAAAAGGCAAGCAACTCAATACAGGTTATACATGTGTAGTCATACAAAACACTTCCATAGTAGTTTTGTTGTGAAAAATTAAGTATATTTCCCTTCCTCCTATCCTGCCTCCCATTTATTCTATTCTCTCTTTTGACCCTGTCCCTTCTCAGAATTGTTGGCTTCTGATTACCCCCTCCTACAATCTGCCCTCCCCTGTATCATCCCCTTGCTGTCTTGTCCCCAGATTTTCCTGTAAGGTAAGATAGATTTCCATACTCAGTTGAGTGTGTATGTTATTCCCTCCTTAAACCGAATCCAATGAGAATAAGATTCCCTCATTCCCTCTCACCTTCTCCCGTTTTCCCTCTACTGTAAAAGCTTTTTCTTGTCTGTTTTATGTGAGATAATTTATCCCATTCTACTTCTCCCTTTCTCCTTCTCCCAGTATAATCCTTTCTCACCCCTTAATTTTATTCTTCAGATATCACCCCTTCATCTCCAACTGACCCTATGTCCTCTATCTATCTATCTATCTATCTACATACATACATATAATTTTTACCCTCCAACTATCCTAATACTGACAAAGGTCTCATGAGTTACAAATATCTTTCCATGCAGGAATATAAACAGTTCAACCTTAATACAACTCTTATGATTTCTCTTTCCTGTTTACCTCTTCATGTTTCACTTGAGTCTTGTATTTGAAAGTCAAATTTTCTATTCAGCTCTGGTCTTTTCATCAAGAATGCTTAAAAAGTCCCCTATTTCATTGAATGACCATTTTTGCTGCTGAAGGATTATACCCAGTTTTGCTGGGTAGGTGATTCTTGGTTGTAATCCTATCTTCTTTGCCCACTGGAATATCATACTCCATGCTCTCCCATCCCTTAATGTAGAAATTGCTAAATCTTGTGTTATCGTGATTTTCAGGTAGACCAATAATTTTTAAATTGTCTCTCCTGCATTGATTTTCCAGGTCAGTTGTTTTACCAATGAGGTATTTTACATTTTCATCTATTTTTTCATTCTTTTGTTTTTGTTTGACTGATTCTTGCTTTCTCATAGAGGCATTAGCTTCCATTTGCCCAATTCTAATTTTTAACAAATTGTTTTTTTCTATTAGATTTTGTACCTCCTTCCCCATTTGGCCAATTGTATTTTTAGGGACTTGTTTGCTTCAGTGTGCTTTTTTTTCCAGTTGGCCAATTGTATTTTTTAAGGACTTGTTTTCTACAGTTAATTTTTGTCCTTCTGTTTCCAAGCTATTCATTCTTTCTTGCTTACCTCTCATTTCTTTTCCCATTTTTTTCTACCTCTTTCATTTGACTTTTTTTTTTTTAGGCAATTGGGGTTAAGTGACTTGCCCAGGGTCACATAGCTAGTAAGTGTCAAGTGACTGGTCTAAGGCCAGATTTGAACTCAGGTCCTCCTGACTTAAGGGCCAGTGCTCCATCCACTGTGCCACCTAGCTTCCCCTCTCATTTGACTTTTAAAATCCTTCTTGAGCTCTTCTAAGAAGGCTTTTTGGGCTTCAGACCAGTTCATATTCCCTTTTGAGATTCCAGATGTGTGTTTGTTGACAATGTTGTCCTCTTCAGAATTTCTGCCTTGATCTTTACTGTTCTCATAATAAGGATCTATCATATGTTTCTTTTTGTTCATGGTGTTTGTTTATTTCCTGGCCTTTAAAGAGATTGAGTTTTCCTGCTGGGGGGCAGAGGGCACTGACCCAAGCTTCTTGTGTAGGGAGCCAGGGCCTAGTCGCTAGCTTTGTGTGCTGGGGCCTCCAATGCTGGCAGTTGGAGGCTGTAGGGTTCTGGCAGCTTTCCTCATGTTGGGCTGGAATCAGCAACACTGGAACTCTAGGAGCAGGATTGGGTAATGTGGCTCCTGGAGATTTCCTGCTCACCCAGGCCTTTCCTTCTTTTTGTTTCTTCAGCTCATTTCAGATGGATATTGCAGGATGTTTATTCCCCTGGGGCCTCTTGGAGTACTGCTTCCCTTAGTTTTGCTGAGGCACTGTTAGACTTGGTTGCTGTAGAATGCCAAGGCATTCTGGTTTTACAGGCTGGTTTTACAAGCTGGTTTCCACTGGTTCCCCCCTCCCCCCACCTCACTGAGGCACTTGGGGATCCAGGTGTTGTTGTTTGCCTGCTCCACCGCCTGGTTTTCAGGATCTCCTCCTGGTATGCTGAGGTGGGGCTTTCTGCTAGCTTGTTGAGATGCCTCCTGTTCTGTACTGCTCCCCTTCCTCCAGGGCAAGAGGGTCCTTTCCTGTTAATCCCTCAAGCTACCTGGGCTACTGGACTGCTGCATGCCATCTTTCTTCTGGTTCAGCTGTTCCAGGGTTTTTCCTGGGGTGATATTTTCTGGACTTTCAGAAGTTAATAAGGGAGGGTAAGAATGACTTACTTCTTACCCTGCCATCTTGGCTCCTGGAAATTCTTCATCCATTATCATAACCTCTAATCCTTTGACCTCTCAATTCTTTACCAGGCCATCTCCTCTGCATTGGCCACTCTGTCCTATTTTCTCCATTTTGAACCCTTGGAGAACCAATTCAACTTTATACTGTTTCTCTCTTGAATCCCTACCCTTATCAAATCACCAATTATGCCCAGCCAAACTTCAGCCTGAGATCGCTCCCACTATTTACTGCCTTTTCTTCTACATATGTGCTGCTAAACAAAAATGGAGAAAATCACACAACTGTTCTGACTGGATCCACTACAAATTTGTGTTACACAACCTCAACTGGGCCCTTTCTACTGCTGGGCAATCCTACTCTACCTCCCTTAATAACTCACTATTTCACTCTCCACAGTGGTACCTTTTCATCCCCCTTCAAACCTCTAATGGCTCCATGTTCACCCACTCTCTCAGCTAAAAATCTTACCTCATATTTTAAGAAAAAATTTAGGCCATTCATTGTGAGCTCCCTCTTCATTCCTTTCTTTATCTCCTATCACTTAGTTGCTTTCTGCCACTAACACCTCCTTTATCTGATGAAGTCTTTATTTCTTACCAAGGCCAGTAATCCCACTCTATTCCATCTCCTCCAACAGACTTACCTCTTGTCATCACCATTTTCCACTTATTTTCAATCTCTCCCTGTCTACTGACTTATTCCCTGGTGCTTACCAACATGCCCATGTTTCCTTCATCTTGGAAAAAAACAAAACAAAACAAAAACAAAAGCCACTCACATGAGCCTTACATTCCCTCTTAACTATCCTTTTATATCTCTTCTACCCTTTCTAACTAAATTCCTTGAAAAGGCCATCTACAATAGATGTCCCTACCTTCTCTCCTCTCTTCTTAACCTCTTTTACAATCCTGGCTTCTGACCTTAGTCATTCCACTGAAACTGCCAAACAAAATTAGTTATGATCTCTTAGTAGCCAAATCCAATGGCCTTTTCTCAGTCATTTTCCTTGCGCTCTCTGCAGTCTTTAACTGTTGATTACCCTTTCCTCCTTGATACTCTTTTCTCTCTAGGTTTTTGGGACATAACTCTCTCCTGATTCTCTTTCTACCTATGTGACCTTCCTTCTTTGTCTCTTTTGTTGACTTCTCTTACAGATCATGTACTGTAATGGTATGTTTTCCTCAGGGTTCTCTCCTGAACCCTTTTCACCCTCTATACTAATTCATTTAGTGATCTCATCAGTTCTAACGGATTTAGTTGCCAAATATATGCTGAAGATTATCAGATCTACCTTTCCTGCCTCATTCTATCTGCTGACCTCCAATTTTGCATCTCCAACTGCATTTCATACATGTCAAAATAGATATCCAGTAGACATATTACACTAAATTATGGCTAAAATGAAACTCATTATCTTTTCCCAAAAACCCTACCCTTTTTACCTTCCATATTATGGTAGAGTGCAACATCATTTTCTCAGTCCTTCAGGCTTGCAACCTAGAAGACATCCTGGACTTCTCACTATCTCTGAACTTCCCATATTCAATCTGTTGTTAAAGCCTGTTAAGCCCCTTCTCTTCTCTGACACTGCTATCACTCTAGTGCATTATCCCATACCTAGATAATTGCAATAGCCTACTGGGATCTGCCTTCTTCAAGTCTCTCCCCACTCTAATTGATCCTCCATTCCGCCACTAAAGTGATTTTCCTAAAGCACAGGTCCAATCATGTCACCTCCTGCTCAGTAAACTCTAGGGGCTTATTATTTCTAGGATCAAAACTAAAATACTCTGTTTGGTATTCAAAACCCTTCATATCTTAGTCTCCTTCTACCTTTCTAGTCTTCTTACACCTTAGTCCCAATCACATACTCTGATCCAGTAACAATGTCCTTTTGTCTGTTCCATGAACAAGGCATTCCATATTTTTGTCTGGACATTTTCTCTGGCTATCTCCCATACCTGGAATCCCCTCCCTTCTCTGTTCCAACTATTAATCTCTCTGGTTTCCTTTAAGTCTCAACTAAAATCTCAAATTTTACTGGAAGCCTTTTGTAACCCTTCTTAATTCTAATGTCTCCGTTAATTATTTCTTATTTATCCTTTATGTGGCTTGCTTTGTATATATTTATTTGCATGTTATAAGCTCCTTGAGGGCAGGAACTGTCTTTGGCCTCTTTTTGGATCCCCAGTGCTTAGCACAGTGCCTAAATAAGTGTTTATTGCTTAGATGCTTATATAATAATAGGTGCTTAATAAATGTTTATTGATTTATTGAAGGAAATTGAATAATGTGTTCCCAAGAGCAGTGAAGCTCACAAGGTGATATACCCTGCAAATGTGTGTCTAAGTATAAATGAAAAGTTATGAATATTCACTTTTTAAAAAGTCATTTGAAAAATTCTTACAAAATAAGACCTAAGCAGATTAGTTTCTTTGCATACCAAAGAGTTGAAGGCCATTTAATTCAACATCACCTTCCCTGATTTGTCCCCTTTCCCCACTAACTTAATAAATGAAGACTTTGAGATCCAAAAAAGTTATATCACACCCAGAGCCAGAATTTGGAGCTGAGTCCTCTAATTATACAAATCAGTTAGTCTTTCCAAAATACTTAGAGATCCATACATATTTCTTGAATGAGTGCATGAACTCCCAACTTTGCTGCTTACTACTTGTGACCTTGGTCAAGTTACTTCAGCTTTCTAGACCTCAGTTTCCTCATCTGTCAACTAGAACTTCTAAGATCTCTTCCAGTTTTAAATCCTATAGGAACAAACTTAATTCTGTACTTCTTTGATTTATTCTATCTACTTGCTTTGATGACTTCCCTCAGATGTTACTACATCCCTGAATGTTCTCTTCAGCACTGGCTTTCGCTTCTCCCATATTCCTCATCAAATTGGATGTAGAAAGGGAGTCATAATAATCTTTGTCCCCTACTGCCCTTTCCAGAATCTCCCTTTCCCACCATTACTCAACATCTCTTCTTCTAAAGTTCACCCTATTAAAACCCCTTTATTGGGGTTTTAATAGTTATAATTATAAATATATATGACAAACTATATAACAAAAATCATGAATATTCAATTTTTAAAAAGGCATTTGAAAAATTCTTACAAAAAAGGCCTAAGCAGATTAATTTCTTTGCATACCAAAGAGTTGAAGGTCATTTAGTTCAACATCACTTTCCCTGATTTCTCCCTTCTACCTCTAACTTAATTAAAGTTCCCAGCCTGGAGAGGGTCTGCAGGGAGCCAAGAGCAGATGCAGTGACTCGCGCTGGTTACCCAAGCTGTGGCCTTGGGGTGGAGAGGAGTGTCCAAGGTCAGGCTCCCAGATAGAACTTAATAAACATCTGTACTTAAAATCTGAAGCCTGAGGCATCATTCTCCATAGCTTAGCACTAGAATTTGACTACAGTAATAAGCTCCTAAAAATAAAATAATAATAACAATAACAATAATGAGTAAGCAAAGGAGAAAGACCCTGACTATGGATGGCTGTTATCTGCTATAAATCTGGGTTCGTACTCCAAAGAAGATAGTGAAGCTAAAAAAAAACAAAAACAAAAACAAAACAAAAACAAACCAAAAAACCCTCCTCCTTTAAAGAAAATATCAAATGGTCACAAGCCTAAAAAGAGTTCTTGGAAGAGCTTAAAAAGGACTTTAAATATTAAATGAGAAAGGTTGAGTAAAAATTAGGAAAAAAAACTGAGCAATCCAAGAAAATCAAGAAAATTATAAAAAGATAGTCAACTAATTGGAAAAAGAGGTCCAAAAACATAGGGAAGAAAACAATTCCTTAAAAACTAAAATTAGGCAAGGGAAAGCCAATTATGTCGTATGACACCAAGAAATAATAAAACAAATTAAAAAGAAGGAAAAAAATAGAGAACGTGAAACATCTCATTAGAAACACAACTAATCTGGAGAACAGATTGAGGAGAGACAATATAAGAATTTTGGACTACCTGAAAATTTTGATTAAAAAAAAGAGTCTAGATACATTACAAGAAATTATTAATGAAAATTGCCCTGAAGTACTAGAATGAGAGAGTAAAATCAAAATAGAAAAAATACATTGATCACCAACTGAAAGAGATCCTAAGATGAAAATTTATAGGATTATAGCCAAGTTTTGAAGTTCCCAGGTTAAGGGGAAAATATTATAAGCAACAAGGAAAAAAATTTTAGTACCATGGAGCTGATGGGGTATGGGCCCAAGCTGAGATCTTTGCCCCTTGCCCCAAAGTGAATCTGGCTCTACGGGCCCTAGCTCCTCATCTCCCTTTGAAAGCCTTAGCCCTACCTTTTGATCTTATTCAGATGCACCTTATGGTTTATCTCTAATAAACTTTTTCTTTGGCTGAAAGATTTGGGTTGAATTCATTCAGGCAGGGCCCATGTCACAATCTCAGGGGTCCCATCACCCCTAAACCTCTAGACCTCATCGGAGCTACAATGAGAATAACACAAGACCTATTAGCTTTTACATTAAAAGACCATAGGACTTCAAACATATTTTAAAAAGCAAAAGGGCTGAAGTTACAACCAAAAATAACTTGCCCAGCAAATAACTTGCCCAACAACAACAACCACCACAGCAACAAGAAGAAATAGATATTTAATGAACTGAAAGACTTTCAGGTATTTGTGACAAAATGACCAGAACTCAAAGGAAAATTTGACATATCAAGGAGAAATAGAAAGTAAACATTAAAGAACAATTATAAGGGACTTAGTAGGTCAAACTTTTACTTCTTATATAGGAAAATGTTATCTGTATTCTTAAGATTGTTATCATTACTTGGATAGTTTAAAAGATCATATGTTGATAAAAGACTTGAGGTTGAGTTGAATATATTGGGATGATTCTAAAAAATAAAATTGGGTAGGGAGAGGTAAAATGGAATAATAATACAAATGAGGCATGAATGGAATAACTGTTACAGTGGAAGTGGTGGGAGGGGAGAGCTGGTAGTGCTGGAATCTTACATCTTAACTGGGTTAAAGAGGGAATAACATATCTAGAAGGGCATAAAAGTCTTCTAAATTTATAAAGAAATAGGAGGGTGAGGGGCTAGGATAAGGGAGGAACCTAGGAGGGTGGGAGGAGAGAATAAGGAAGGGACTCTTTAGAGTGGTGGGTAGATTAAGGAAAGGGAGAGAAAGACAATGGATAGAAGTAAATTGGATGAGTAAGGAGGAATAGGGTAAATAGAGTGAGAACAATACATGGTGAGGGAAAAATAGGATGGCGGGAAATACACAACTAGTAATTATAACTTTGAATGTGAAAGAGATGGACTCACCCATAAAATGTAAACAGATAGCAGAATGGATTAAAAATCAGAATTCAACATGTTGTTTATTAGAAACAATTCAAAATGAGAGATAGAGTTAAAATAAAGAGCTGGAGTAGAAATTAGCTGATGTAATAAAAAGGGATATTAAATTAAAAGAGATAAACAGGGAAACTACACTGTCTCACCACTATTATTCAATATTGTTTTAGAAATGCTAGCAACAGCAGTAAGAGAAGAGAAGAAATTGAAGGAATCAGAATGGGAAATGAGGTAATAAACTATCTTTTTTTGCAAACAATATGATGATATATTTGGAAAATCCTAAAGATTCAAATAAAAAGTTAGTTGAAACAATAATTTTAGCAAAGTATTGGGATATAAAATAAACCTACATAAATCATCAGCATTTTTATATAGCACTAACAAAATTCTGTAAGAAAAGATAGTAAGAGATAACCTTATTTACAGTAACTGTAGGGAGTATAAAATACCTGAGAGGTACCTGCTAAAACAGACCCAGGAACTCGATGAACATGATTATAAAACACTTTATACAAATAAAGTCAGATTTAAATTATTGGAGAAATATTAATTGTTCATGGGTAAGCAAGTCAATATAATAAAAATGGCAATTTTCTTAATTATTTATGCAATGCCATTCCAGTTAAATTACCAAAAAATTATTTTACTGAGTTAGAAAAATATAATAACAAAATTCATTTGGAAGAACAAAAGAATTTCAAAGAAACTAATGGAAACAATATAAAGGAAGGAGATAGAGATCTTTAACTATATTAAAAGGCAGTAATTATCCAAACTATCTGGTACTAGTTAAGAAATAGGAAGGTAAATTCAGTAGAACAGCGTAATGTACAATACACAGTAGTAAATGATTATAGTAACTTTGTGTTTGACAAATGTAAAGATTTCAGTTTTGGGGATAAGAATTTATTATTTAGTAAAAAATTGTTGGGAAAGCTCGAAAGCAAGCTGGCAGAAATTAGGCATAGACTAATATCTTAAACTATTTCCCAAGACAAGGTCAAAATGGATACATGACCTAGGAACATGGAACATTTTACCTATAAGATTTATGGATAGGAAAACAATTTTTATGAACCAACAAGAGATAGAGAGCATTGTGAGATGTAAAATGAATAATTTTATTACATTAAATTTTAAAAAATGGTTCAAATGAAACCAATGTAGCCAAGATTAGAAGGAAAGCAGCAAATTAGGGGAAAAATTTGTAGTCTCTCAGATAAAGGTATCATTTCTCCAATATATGAAGAACTTTGTCAAATTTATAAGAATTTGAATCATTCCTCATTGATGAATGTCAAAGGATATGAACAGGCAGTTATTTTTCACATTAGTCATGTTGTAAAGAAGAATTAGAACCAATAGGAGGAATCACAGGAAAGAAGAAAGAAAACAAAACAGAAGAAGAAAAAAAGAGCAAATAGTATGCTTTGATCTGAGTTCAAACTCCATAGTTCTTTCTCTGGATATGGATAGCATTTTCCATCATGAGACTTTTGGAGATGTCTTAGATCCTTGCATTGCTGTGAAGAGCTAAGTCTATCAAAGTCATCACACACTGTGGCTGTTACTGCATACAACATTCTCCTGGTTCTGCTCACTTCACTCAGCTTCAGTCCATACAAGTCTTTCCAGGTTTTTCTGAAGCCCACTTGCTCGTTGTTTCTTATAGCACAATAGTATTCCATTACATTCATATACCACAACTTGTTCCGCCATTCCCCAATTAATGGGCAGCCCCTCAATTTCCAACTCTTTGCTACCGCAGAAAGAGCTGGTATAAATATTTTTGTATGTGTGGGTCCTTTTTCCATTTTTATGATCTCTTTGGGCTGTAGCCCTAGAAGTGTTATTGCTGGGTCAAAGGGTATACACATTTTTATAGCCCTTTGGGCATAATTCCAAATTGCTCTATAGAATAGGCAGTTTTTCAATGAAATCAAAACTGTATGTGGTCATGAAAAAAATGGTCCAAATCATTATTGATTAGAGAAATGCAAATTAAAACAACTTTAAGATATCATCTTACACCTATCAGATTGGCTAAAATAATAGATGCCCTTCAATTAGGGAATGGCTAAACAAGTTGTAGTATGTGGTTGTGATGGAATACTACTGTGCTATAAGAAATGATGAGCTAGTTGATTTTAGAAAAACATGGAAGACTTGCATGAAAAAAATGAAAAGTGAAATGAGCAGTACCAAGAGAACACTGTACATAGTAACAGAGATTTTGTCCTAAGAACAACTTTGAATGACTAATACATCTTGAGTATCAATATTCAAACTAACTAACCATAAAGGGCCTATGAAGAAAGATGCCATTCACATCTAGAGAAATAACTAATAAGTAGAAGTGTGTATAGTATAGATTTATGCACATATGTATGTGTGTATGTGTGTGTATATATACATACATATATGTGTGTGTATATATATATACACATATATATATATATATATCTTTGTGTTTAATTGTATCCTTCTTTAGAGCAAGCTGGGAAGGGAGGGAGAAGAAAAAGAAAAGTGCACAGCAGAGAACAAAAGAAAACTTAGAAGGAAACACAGAAAAGCAAGGTAGCTTTGAAAACAAAGTGTAGTGTTTATTACATAGTTTTTCCAAAAAAAGTAACAGCCTGGAATGGAAATTCATAGTTTTATATCAAATACTCTGTTTATGTTGTACTGTATACATGGAAATGTTCTTTTTTTTAATCTTTTTGTATTTAAGTTCAAAGTGAATAAAAAAAATTAAAAATGAATGATGCTCTGGTAGCTGCTGCTGTTGAAAGTTTTACTGGGTGTTGCTCCCAGATATTTTCTGGCCTCAGAGGGGCAACGAGGCCATCTCAGCTTCAGTCTTCTAGAGTAGTGGTTTCCAAGGTGAAGGCTATGACTTGACCCCAAGAGGTGGGTAATCAACTAATCAGAATGTGGGGGGGGGCTCCCTTCCCCTCATAATTAATGTTATTCTTGTTTCTAACTACTATACTACACCCTTCATTCTCCCCAACTCCAGAGCTGACCTCCAGTGGCTTTGCTGGGCTTTGGCTCCTCAAACCCATTAAAGCCAGTTCTAACCCCAGCACCTGAATCAGCTGTGCCATCAAATTTCAATCTTCCTTAGCTCTTCCCTCTCCCCTTTCCCATCCCCCTCCATTGTTGCTACATTTTTCATCCCAGATCACTGGAAAAGTAGGTTCTGAGCTCCAGGATAGTGGCCAGAGAATAATACTACCTCCCAAACTCCATTACATACACTTTTCAGGAATGAGTAGCACAGGATGAGCAGGCATAAATGGATTATGATTACATTTTTTTTCTCTCAAACTATCTATACTTTGGAACTTTTCTATTTCTGTGTATCTCACCACCATTCTTGCTATGTTCTAAGTTCTCAAGATCTTCTTTATCTTTGATTCTTCACCTTTTCTTTCACCCAATATCCAATCAGTTGCAAAATCTTGTCATTTTTACATCCATAACATCGTTCTTATGTGTTTCCATCTCTCACAATCCTCACTAGTTCACTTGGGCCTTATTACCTCTTACCTGTACTATTACTGTAGCCTCCCTTACTAGACTAGTCAAAAGAAAGTTTTGGGCTGAGAACTCTGGGTTATTAACATGAGGGCCTCCTCTCACCCTCCTAGAGGGCTTTCCATTGAAAAGGAAAAAAACAAGCCTTATATAGTGTTTAATAATATCTCAGATTATCTCTTCTTTCTGTCTCTGAAAGAAAAAGGCTTGCTTAATTCAGAAAGAGAATACAGACTTTAATCCTAGGAGAAGAATTTTACCTTACTACTATATTTATTCTTTGAAATATTTAACAAAAGTGAGTTGTCTTGGTAAATTAGAAGCAAAGTCACCTAATAGAAAATGGAATGAACTTGGCCTCTATGGGGAAATTTCTGAGTTGTAAAGATCTGGTTCCTGAGGCAAGAGGCCTCTAGTCAGAATATCTACATAGAGCAGGAATTCCTGTAAGATAAGAGCTTCTTAGTGATGTGTTATATAGTTGCACATATTCTCAAGCACTCCTAAGTAGGAAGTGAGAGAAACTGGAACATTAATGCACTGTTGGTGGAGTTGTGAACTGATCCAACCATTCTGGAGAGCAATTTGGAACTATGCCCAAAGGGCTATAAAACTGTGCATACCCTTTGACCCAGCAATATCACTTCTAGGGCTATATCCCAAAGACATCATAAAAATGGGAAAAGGACCCACATATGCAAAAATATTTATAGCAGCTGTTTCTATGGTGGCAAAGAATTGGAAATTGAGGGGATGCCCATCAGTTGGGAAACCTGAGGCAAACAGGGTCGAGTTACTTGCCCAGGGTCACACAACTTGTAAGTGTCTGAGGCCAAATTTGAACTCAGGAAGATGAGTCTTTGTGACTCCAGGCCTGGCACTCAATTCACTGTGCCCCTTAGCTCTCACCTCAGTGTTCTCATAAAACATTTTAATGCAAAGGGAGTTGTTATCTCAGCACAATCTATAAAATACTTTATGTCAAGGAAACTTGTTTTCTTCTATACCATTATTTATCCTAGTTCAATTCCAGGACATCTATTGTTAACTCTATCAACCAGCATGGTACCATTTCAGGAAATATTTTGTTTCTAGCTGTTTTCATACAATTAGAGAAAATTTGTTATCTACTGTTAGTTATTCCTGCAAGATCCAGGTGGACAGTATCATTCAAAATTGTCAAGATGGAATGAGTTGTTCCCAACCCACATTCCAGACTTTCAACCAAATTATATTATCTCAGCCCCTATGATGCTGTCATTCCTTTAACCAATCATATAGTTTCCTCACCTCATTTGTCTGTGGTAGAAATAAACTCTACTTTAGGTAGACTAGACTAATTTCTCCTTAAAAATACTGGCCTTGATACTTAATTGATCCAGGTGATTAAGGCTTGAACTATTGGACCAGCTTTATGGTTGCCTACAACTTAAAACAACAACAAATGAGAAGCTGGCATCTCTTACACTCGAAGGATATCCCATTGCTTACACAACCTCTTGATAAGATATATTTCCATGCAAACTTTTGAAGTTTTCAATTTTTTTAAAGTAGAAACAACAACTAAAAAAAATTCAAACAACAAAAATACCTCTTGACATCTAGGGTCAATTGAATGGACCTCATTTTCTTCTCTAAAATATCCAAGAGTGGGGTAGATAGTCCTGAGGTGCCTTCTACTGCTAGATTTATTATCCCTATGAATAGAAGAAACTGGGGATGTTTAGCCTAGAATAGGATGTGTAACTAGTCATTAAACATTTGAAGGCCTGTTACAGAAATTAGACTTTTTGTGTGTGCTTCTAGAGGGCAGTAGTAAGAATTTTGGAGTTTGGAGAAACTTGCTAACTGTGACTTTGAAGAGAGCGTTTCACCTTTCTAAGCTTCAGTTTCCTCACTTGTAAAGTGAAGGGTTTAGGTAGATGATGTTTAAAGGTTCTTCCAACTCTGAATCCTATGGTTTGGTGATCCTAAGTTACTAGTCAATAGGTTCTGTCCAGGCAGGAAAAGTTCTAATAAAAAACAAACCTTAAATGGCAGATGGGATAGGCAGAATTCTTCAAGATCATTCTCAAAAAATAGTCAGTCAATAAGCATTTGTTAAGTGCTATTGTGTGTCAGGCCGTGTTAAGCACTGGGAATACAGAGAAAGGCAAAAAACCAACCAAACAACAAAAACTGAGAGCAGTCCTTGCCCTCAAGGAGTTCACAAAGTAACAAGGGAGACAACATGCAAACAACTATGTAAAAACTATACACAGGACAAATAGGAAATAATCAACGGGGACAGTAGTACAATTAAGGGGAACTGGGAAAGGCTTCCTTTAGAAGGTTGCATTTAAGCTGAAACTTGAGGGAGGCAGAGATGGGGAGGGAGAGTCCTATGGGCATGGGGGACAACCAGTGAAAATTCCCAGAGCCACATGAGGAATAGTGTCAGTGGATTAAAGAAAAATATGGAAGCGTGTAAGGTGTATGAAGACTGGATTTGGCAATTAAGAGATCACTAGTGACATTGGAGAGAGCAGTTTCAGTTTAATGATGAGGCCAGAAACCAGACTGTAGAGAGTTAAGAAGAAAACAAGAGGAGGCATCTCTGTAGACAACTTTCTCAAGTTGCTTAACCACAAAAAGGAGGTAAGCTGAGGGAGGATATTTAGTGGGGATGGATGGATCAAATGAGTTTTGAGGATGGGTAGACATGGGCATGTTTAAAGGCAATAGGGAAGCAGCCAGTAAACAAGAGATTGTAGGTAAATAAGAGTGGGGGTGATAGAGGGTCAGTCTGCTGGAGGAGATGGAGCAGAATGAGATCACTGGTACAGGTGGAGAAGTTTGCCTTGGCCACGGCTTCATGTGATGAATGGGTTGGAGGAGATTGTTCTTGAAGGCATTTGAATGGTATAAGAAAGGATAGTTGAGGGATCTCTTGGCAAATGGCCTCATGTAGCAACGTGGCAGAGTCAAAAGAGGCCTGGATTTGGAGTTAGAGGTCCTGGACTCAAATTCCAGTTCTACTTACCTGACCTAAAGCAAGCCATTTAATGTCTCTGAACCTTAGTGTCTTTATTTGCAAAATAATATTGTATTACACATCCCTTCCATAGTCATCTTATGCATAATTACCTCTTCCTTGTACAAAGATATTATTGTTGTTTGTCCTTTGTTCTGGAAGAGGACCATGACATTGAGAAGGTGATGTCATAACTTGCTAGTGAATTGGATTTAAATGAGGCAGGGCTTTGCAAAGTCACCAGCTCTCCCTTCTGGAGCCATCTGGGTCCAGTGGCAAGATATAAATCAGGATGACTGGAGATAGCCCCCATTATGGAATATTGAAAGATGAATAACATGGTCTTCCTGTCCTGTACAAAGATAGACCCTGCCAGAGACAACAAGATCTTGGAGTGGGGTCAACACCACTAGAATGAAGGATTGGCAGCTGATCAAGCCTGCCTTGGGTTGTCCATTCTGGCTCAAATAGCATTGCCTTTGGAAGAGAATCTGAGACCAGATTATCCTTAATCAAAGTGACATTCTAACTGGCTGAAGGCTAAATCTCCAGTGAAACAGCCTTGAAAACAGTGGCTTTTTGTGAGTATTTGAGTTTGGGACTGTCCTGGAAAAAGAGGGGTGGCTGCCTGTTTGGGGGAGTATTCATGGACAAGAAAAGATCTACATTGGATGTTTTGATGCATTATTTTGTATTCATTTTCAGGATTGTGATTGAAGGACTGTGTATAGCTATGCTTTGTCAAATGAACTCAAATGAAACATAGCAGTGAGGAGACGGATGAGGAGGGTGGGTTTTTCCTCACTGAGTAAGTAGCAGCATGGGGAGTCAATAATCTGGACCTCACTCACAAGGAACAGAGTCAAAGGAGCAAGTCACATCTAACCTTGGAAGCAGTTGAAGCTTTGACTGATAATACCAGATTCCTCTCAGGTGTTGACTGGTACACATGAAAGCTGGGCTACATGATTGCTTTACAGCTGATAGCCTTTTCTGCTTATTTTATTGGAAAGGCCTTTTGTGTTTTCCATCATCGATGATACCAGTTCTTAATTTTTGATACCCTATAATTTTGATGAAAGATCCCCTTTTTCCCATCATTTCTAGTGCTTTGAAAATAAATGTGTGTTTTATTTTATCAAGAGCCTTTTCCATGGTTATTGATAAAGTTCTAATATTGAATCATCCAATGCTTTACTGGCATAAATCTTACCTAATCATCATAGATAATCTTTTGAATATCTGACATCTATGGTTTAATAAGTTTATAAGAATATGTTTTTTTTCCTTAGAGAAAATGAAAACATTCAGAAATTTGAACGGTACAAAGCAATCTGTTTTTACTCTGGGAGTCTCAGTTTTCTTTAAGGTAACTCAGGAGACCCCGGTGAATTATAGATTCCTACTGGAAGCAATAAAATTTAAAGAAAGGCAGGAGCCTTTCCCCTTCTCAGAAAGAAGAGGCTAGAAACCTCAAGGATATTGGGAAGGAAAGAAGAAAGGAAAGAAGGAAGGAAAGAAGGAAACAAACATTTATTAAGCAATTACTGTGTGCCAGGAACTGTTCTAAGTGCTTTATAATTATTATCTTATCTGATCCTCACAACAATCCTGGGAGTTCGATGCTATTATTATCCCTATTTTATAATTGAGGAAACTGAGACAGGCAAAGTTTTTAGTGACTTGTCTAGAGTCCCACAGCTAGTAAATATCTATGGTCAAGTTTGAACTCAGGTCTTCCTGACTTCAGTCCTAGTTCTCCATCCACTAAAGAACAAGATAGCTTATAAATACACAGTTTATGGAAATGCAAGGCACCTTAGAACACAAATTATTAGAGCTAGAGAGACCTTGGAGACCATTTGATCCAATCTTCTGATTTCACAGATGAGGAAACTGAGACTCAAGAGAAGGGAAGTGACTTGACCATGGACACTGAGGTCATTAGTTGTAGAGTTAAGAGTCACATTCATTCTTCTGATTACCATCAACTTTGATATATACAAAAATGATTGTTTAAAGATTTTAAAAAGGAGGGGAGGAGCCAAAATGGCTGAGTAAAAGCAGGGACTTGCTTGAGCTCTCCCCCAAACCCCTCCATATACTTATAAAAATGACTCTAAACAAATTCTAGAGCAGCAGAACTCACAAAAAAGCAGAGTGAAACAAATTTCCAGCCCAAAACAACGTGGATGGTCAATGGGAAAGGTGTGTTGCGCTGGTCTGGGAGAACACAGTTCAGTGTGGGCTGCACAGGCAAAGACTGGGCCTCAGCAAACCTGGAGTAGGCCTCAGGGGACTGAATTTAGGGGAGCTGTGGTGGTTTCCAGACTTCTCAACCTACAAATGCCAAAGACAACTTAGAAGGTCTGTTGGACCTGGGTGAGAGAGGAGCGTGGTCCAGCCCTGGCCCTAGCACATCCCCAGGGCAGTGGCCACAGTTGCAGCTGCTTCCAGAACTTTTGGCCAACAGATGGTGGGGGGATCAAGCAGCTGATCAGAGGGGGATTCCAGGGATCTCTGACTCTGAGGAAGGATTCTCTTGCTTTGCCTATGCTTGGATCTGGGTCCAGTCCTGGGTGGCAGTCCACCTTGCATGGTGGAGCTTATGGCAGCAGTGGAAGGAATCCTCCTTTCATTTCTGTGGCAGAAAAGAGTGCTTGTGGTCACTCACAGACCGGAGCACAGGCCAGGAGATGAGTAAACACCTCTCCTTAGATCATACCACCTTGGAAGAACTGAAAACTTACAGAAGGTAACATCTCTGAAAACAGCTGCACAAAACCCCTGAAGCTTGGGACAGTACATCCTCCATACTGGAAACAGAGCCTACCTTAACAGAGAGTTGAAAAGTCAAGGAACTGACTGGGAAGATAAGCAAACAGAGGGAAAAAATTCAGACTATAGACTCTTACTTTGGTGACAAGGAAGATCAAAACATACAACCAGAAGAAAACAACAAAGTCAAAGCTCCTACATCCAGAGCCCTCAAGAAGAATGTGAATTGGTCTTAGGCCATGGAAGAGCTCAAAAAGGATTTTAAAAATCAAGTAAGAGGAATAGACGAAAAATTGGGAAAAGAAATGAGAGTGATGCAATAAAATCATGAAAAATGAGTCAACATCTTGCTAAAGGAGACCCCCCAAAATGCTGAAGAAAACAATACCTTAAAAAAATAGACTAGACCAAATGGCAAAAGAGTCCAAAAAGCCAATGAGGAGAGGAATGCCTTAAAAGGTAGAATTGGACAAATGGAAAAGGAGGCCAAAAGCTCATTGAGGAAAATAATTTTTTAAAAATTAAAATGGAGCAAATAGAATCTAATGAGTCTATGAGACATCAAGAAATTATAAAATAAAACCAAAAGAATGAAAAAAATAGACAAAGTGAAATATCTCATTGGAAAAACAACTGACCTGGAAAATAGATCCAGGAGAGATAATTTAAAAATTATTGAACTACCTGAAAGTCATAATAAAAAAAAGCCTAGACATAATCTTTCAAGAAATTATCAAGGAAAACTGCCCCGATATTCTTGAACCAGAGAGTAAAATAGAAATTGAAAGAAAGGAAAACTCCCAGAAATATTATAGCCAAATTCCAGAGTTCCCAGGTCAAGGAGAAAATATTGCAAACAGCAAGAAAGAAACAATTCAAGTATTGTGGAAACACTATCAGGAAAACACAAGATTTAACAGCTACTACATTAAGGAATTGGAGGGCTTGGAATATGATATTCCAGAGGTCAAAGGAGCTAGGATTAAAACCAAAAATCACCTATCCAGCAAAACTGAGTGTAATCAATGGAGGGGGGCGGAAATTGACATTCAGTGATATAGAGGAATTTAATGCATTCTTGAGAAGCCAGAGCTAAATAGAAAAATTGACTTTCGAATACAAGACTCAAGAGAAGTATGAAAAGGTAAACAGGAAAGAGAAATCATAAGTGACTTATTAAAGTTGAACTGTTTACATTCCTACAAGGAAAGATGATATTTGTAACTCATGAGACCTTTCTTATTATTAGGGTAGTTGGAGGGAATATATATAGACAGAAGGCACAGGGTGAATTGAATAGGAAGAGACAATATCTAAAAAAAAAATTAAATTAAGGGGTGAGATAGGAATGTACTGGGAGAAGGAGAAAGGGAGAGGTAGAATGGGGTAAATTATCTCCCATAAAAGAGGCAAGAAAAAGCTTTTACAGTGGAGGGGAAAGGGGGAAGGTTAGAAGGAATGAGTGAACTGTACTTTTATTAGGTTTGGCTTAAGGAGGGAATAACATACACACTCAATTGAGTATGGAAATCTATCTTACCCTACCGGAAGGTAGGGGGCAAGGGGATAAGAGAGGGAGGGGTGAGAGAAGGGAGGGCAGATTGGGGGAGGGGGTAATTAGAAGTAAACACTTTTGAAGAGGGACAGGGACAAAGAATAGAATAGAATAAATGGGGACCGGGATAGGATTAAGGGAAATATAGTTAGTCTTTCACAACATGACTATTATGGAAGTATTTTGTATAATCACACGTGTATGGCCTATTTCAAATTGTTTGCCTTCTCAATAAGGGTGTGTGGGGAGGGAGGAGAGGAGAGAATTTGGAACTCAAAGTTTTAGAAATGAATGTTAGAAATTGTTTCTGAATGCAACTGGGAAATAAGATACACAGGCAAAGGGATATAGAAATCTATCTTACCCTACAGGAAAATAGAAGGGGAAAGGGATGGGGGGGGGGGAGATAGAAGGGAGAACAGATTGGTTGAAGGGGAAATCAGAATGCAGGCTGTCATTGGGTAGGGGGAGGGCAGGGATGGGAGAAAATTTGGAACTCAAAATTTTGTGGAAGTGAATATTGAAAACTAAAAAGAAATAAATTGGGGAAAAATATTAAAATAAATTTAAAAAGTAAAAAAAAATAGATTAAAAAAACCCTTGCTCGTATTATATTTCACATTTCTAGGTCTCAGATTTCTCCTGTGAAATGAAAATAATACCTTCCTTCTTCCCTCAGAGAGGTTTTAGAAAAACAAACAAAAGAATGTTTTTGAAACAGTTTTTGTTTTGTTTTGTGAGCCAGAAATTTTCACATGAATGTGAGCTGTTGTCACATAGATGTTTAGATGAATCTGTGATTTCACAATATGGGTACCTTTTTTCCATGGTGTAGATTGTAGTCCATCCATACCTTCTTATTTAGTTTGAACCTTGTACAAGTCTTTTAAAAAAGTCTTCTGAGAGGCCTTTCTCCTCTTCTGTTTTTCATACCACAGGGATACCAATGAAACACTTTAACTATTTATTTGTTACCTCTTGTTCTTACTACATGGCCAACCTACCTTTCTTTCTGATTGTATATGTCCTTGATGGTATTTTTGTACCACTACTTATAAAAAAAATCAGTCTCCTGCCTTGTATCTTTTAATTGCTCCATGTGTCCCCTTGTACTCCCTTTTAAAATAAAAGCCTGTGTTATAAACTGTAAAATCATAGTGATAGAACTGTAGGTTTAAAAGGGACCTTGTCCAACCAATTTTTTCATTTGAGAGAGAAATTGAAACTCTATGAAGTGAAATAATTTGACCAAAGTCACACAGAAAGTCACCAAATAAGGGCTGCCTATGTTCTGGATTAGTTGTATGAGCCATCTCTTTCTTTTTCCTCTATTTCTTTGTTCTTTTGCATTCCCTTTATTTTTTATTTTTTTGGCGAGGCAGTTAGGGTGAAGTGACTTGCCCAGGGTCATATAGTTAATAAGTGTCAAATATCTGAGGCCAGATTTGAACTTGGGTCCTCCTGACTCCAGGGCCGGTGCACCCCTTGGTGCCCCCATTACCTTTATTTTTTTATTCTTCCTTTCTTCCTTTCTTCTTATCTCTGTCTGTCACTTTTCCATGACTTTATCTTTTTTCCTGTCCTGGTTGGTTGAAATGATATGGAAAGGATCCTAACATGGTCTCAGAAGGCCTGTGCCAATTTCTTGGATCTCATGATCTCTACAAGTATGACTTTTGGCATGTCTTCTTATATCTGATCCTCAATATCTCATTCTATAAAATGGTGATAATACTTCCATTGCTACCTTACGGGGTTGTTGTGATGTGAATGCTTTGGAAGCCTTAAAGTTTTATATAATGTAAGCTAGTATTTAAAAAATTATTATTACCATGATAATTCAATGTATTCATGTCCTCAAATTTGTCAATCATCCTCCTTTTTTTGTCACTTTCCAGTTTTAGTAACGTGTTTCATTTTTATGTTACATAAATTTACAGATTACTTCCACTTCACGAGAAATCTCTTGCAAGATAAAACAATTAAAAATTGATAATAGAGTGGCCTCATCTGAAAGTGCATGCAAAATTTCCAATCTATATCACCTCCCCCAACCCTTGTATTTTTTTAAAAAATGAACAGAAATGTTTTCTTTCATTCTCACTCCCTAAAAGATAAAAAAAAAATTTATTGAAACAAATATACTTTGTCAAGCAAAACTGTATGTGTCATTCTCTATAATGGATAGGATGTTTCATCACTGATTTCCTGTGATTATGCCTGAGTGGTCATTGCATAAACTTTCAAAATATTTTTTTCAAGTGTTCTCATTATATAAATTGTTTTCCTGATTCTGCTCATTTCATTCTTTGTCCGTTGATAAATTTCTCAAAATCATTCATTTGTTTAATATTGATGTTATACTATAAATTGGTCTTCTGGTTCTGCTCACTTTATCCTCCATCTGTAAATATAATTTTTTAAAAAAATTATACATTTCCTCATTTCTTCTAGCATTACAGTGCTCCATCTCATTCATACACCACAATTTATTCATCTATTCCTTAATTGTTGGACATCCTCTTAGTTTTTAGGGTTTTTTTGCCACCATGAAAAGAGCTGCAATAATTTTTTTTTGTACATAGAGGAACTTTTCTTCTTTTCAGTATCTCTTTTGGCTTTAGATCTAGCAGTGGTTAGAACTGAGTCAAATGGCATGCACCTTTTAGTAATTTTTTAAGTATAATTCTGAAGTATTTTCAAGAAGCTAGTCTCTTTAATAGGATTTTGTTTTAAAATTTTGAATCAGTATTCATTAATGATATTGGGTCTATAGTTTTCCTGTACTTTATTTATAGTTCCCTGGTTTGGTTATGAAGATTACATTTGTTTCACAAAAGTTTTGGAGAATAATTTGTGAAGTATGGGTTCTTTTGTTGTTGTTTAGTTATTTTTCAGTTGTATCTGATTCTTCATGACCTTGTTTGAAGTTTTCTTGGCAAAGATACTGGAATGCTTTGCCCTTTCCTTCTCCAGCTCATTTTACAGATGAGGAAATTGAAGCAAATGGGTGTAGTGACTTGCCCAGTGTCACACAGCTAGTAAGTATCTGAGGCCATATCTAAACTCAGGAAGATGAGTTTTCTTGACCCTAGGCTGAACACTGTATCTACTGTGCCACCTGGCCACCCAGTATGAGCACTAACTATTCTTTAAACTCTGATACAGAATTATTTTGTGGATCCATCAGGATAAGGAGTTTTTTCATTAATTTTTTTTATAGCTAGCTCTATTTCCTGTTTTGAGACTGATCTCTTAAACCTTCTTTTAGTTTTGGACTTTATATTTTTGTAGGTATTCCTTTATTTCTTTTGTATTCTCAGTTTTATTATCATATAATTCTGTATAATAGATACTGATTATTCCTTTTTTTCCCTTCTGGCCTTATTTTGGTTTTATATTGTTCATTTACCATTTTATGGATTTTATTTTCTGCCCTCTGCTTTCTAATCAGATTGGTAAAGATTTATCAATTTTACTGGTTTTTCCAAAGCACTAGCTTTTAAGTTTTATTTATCATTTCTCTAGCTTTTTTTCCCCATTTTATCTAATTCTCTATTATTTTTTACTATCTCCTCTTTATTACATAGTTTAGGTTTGTTTATTTGTTGGCTTTCTAATTTTTGCAAAACACTTATTCAGTTCATTAGCTCTCTCTTTTTCTATTTTGTTAATGTATATTTCCAGGGATATGATTTTTCCTTTAAGATTGCTTTAGTTGCATCTCAGAAATTTTGGTGTGTTGTTTCATCACTATCTTTTTTTGCATAATTTTTATTTGTCTTTTCTGTGATTTGCTCTTGGACTTCCTCATTATTTAGGATTTCATTGTTAAGTCTCCATGTGAGTTTGGGTCTTCTGTGGTCCTGGAACTGATTGCTATTTTTATTACATTATGGTCTGTGAGGAATATGTTTAGTACTTTCTTACATTTGTTTGCAATCTCTGTGCCTTAATACATGATTAAGTTTTGTAAAAGTTCCATGAGGTGCTGAGAAATATATACATATATGTATATTTATATATATATATACATATATATATACATATTCTTTAGTAGTCCCATTTTGAAGATAGCATAAGTCCTTTAACACTAGTTTCTTTAGCAATTTGTTCAGTTCCATATTTTCCTTTTGCTTTATCTTTCTGGTAGACTTTTCCAAAACTGGGAGGACATTGAAATCTCCTGCCACTATTGTATTCCTGTTTGTGTTTTCTTGTCATTTAGTTAATATTTCCTTTATAAATTTAAATACTAAAACATTTGGAGCATATAAGTTTAATAGTGACATTGGTTTAATATCGATAGTTCATTTCAGCACAATTGGGTTTCCCTTTTTATTCTTTTTATGTTGTGAATTTTTATCTTTGTTGGGTAATATGATTACAGCTTTTGCTTTTGGATTGACTAAAAATGTAAAAAATGGTAACTTTTTTTCTGCTTCAGATTTATTCTGTGTATGGCTTTGTTTTTTAAATGTATTTCTTGTAAGAAATAGATTATGGGGTTTTATTTTTTTATCCAGTCTGTCATTCGTTTTGTTATTATCCTGTAAACTTTGCCCTTTGGTTGTCCCCCCCCCCCCTTTTTTCTGTTGTGACTCATTCTTGGAAATACTAATTCCTGCAGGTGATGAGAAGATTGCTTTGAGGTAGAAATTCTCCTATGCCATTCATCAGGCAGTTAATTACTGACCTTTTACTTTCCCTTGTTCATTCCCCGATCCCCACTTGCTTCAAAATCTCCTCACTGTGTTCATGCAGTCCCACTCTTTAGATGTTAGTTGCCCCAAGGAACCCTGATTCTACTTCTCCTGAGGCAGGATGCATGGTATCTCTAAGTGCCAAATCTCTTAAGATCATACCCAGCGCCAGGTCTCCTTTACCCCTCTGTCTTTACGCATAGGAGCATTCATTAGTGGTATTCTCTCCCATCAAGTGAACAAAATTTCCCCCATAACTTTCTCCCATTTCTTTTCCCCTTTTTTATTCTTTCCCTTTTCTTCCTTACCCATTCTCTAGGTTCTCTTCTTCCTGAGAGAATACAGGAGTTATTTTCTCTTCATTATTAAGCTTTGACTTGATTAGAGTACATCATATATTCTCTTCTATCTTCTTCTTCCCCTTCTTTCCCTACCCACTTTTACATACCCTCGCATTGTGTAATTTAACCCCTCAGAAACATTGATTCACCCATAAACAGGGTTTTCTGAGTTTTTTTCCCTTCATGTTTCAGGCCCGTTTCTCCATTATCATTTCCTTTTCTACTCTCACCCTTGTCACATCCATTACATTTAGCGAGAAATCTCTTAATGGTTACTTTGGGGTTTTGTTCTTACTTTCCTTGTTTGTTGTGTTTGTTCAACGTTCTTGTATGGGGTTGTCTGAGGTGTTTGAGAAGGAAATCACGTCTTTAGGTCTGTTTTTTTTTTCTAGGAATGTTTTGAATGCCTCTCCTTTATTGAATGTTATTGTACATTTTTCAGTTATGGTTAGGCTCAGATTTGTAGGGTAGGTCACCTTGAGGTGAATCTTGACCTCCTTTGCTCTTCCATCTCTTCTTTAGTTCTCTGACTGAGTATTGCTGCATTCTGGCATGCTGGCTTCTTATATCACTCCCTCCCCTCGAAGTGCATAGGCAGAGCTGAGTTCTGCTGTTTGTTGTCACTGAATGGTGACAAGGAAATTGCTGTGTGGATCCCAGAGCATAAGCTAGTGGGTCAGATTGTATGCCATGCTAGAGTTCAGGGGCTGCTGGAGGAGGGAGAGGGACAATGAGTGTTAGTGATTAGCTTCTCTATCATTAATTCATAAGGTTATTACCTTGGTAGACTTCTTGGTATTTTGGGTTATGAAGACAGCTAAAATTTCTTTACCTCTTGCACAGAATTTCTATTTTGGGTAGTTTTTGAGATTTCATGAGAACTAAAGATATTGTTTGGTCTTCTACTTTTTAGTTATGTGACTTTTGCCCTAAAATTTAAAATTTTAATGTTCTGTGTTCATAATACTGAACTTTCTGACCAATGGGAACCTGGTTGCATAAGACTTGTGAAACAGAGATTTCAGGAGTTCTCCGAGAGCTTTCCTAGCAGGTTATTTAGATCACAGGTAGAAGAACCTTTAGAGAGTAATCTAATCTAAAATCCTTACTTTATCAATAAAGAGGATGAGGCCCAGAGTGGTTTAGTGATTTACTCCAGTTTACCCAGGTGGTTAATTACAGAGCTAAGATTCAAACTGTCACACTCTGGATTCCCTGGTCTTTCCACTAAACCATGGCATGGCTCACTTTGAGACAAAGACATATTTGTAGGCATCTGGCATAAAATCCAAGGATTAACACCAGCAGTCTGAGTTGCTTCTTATAGGTTAAATGTGCCAAAATAGAAATAATCCCAGTCATACAGAAACCTTCCTAAAGATCAAAAAGACTCTAAATTTTTCTTTTTACAGATCCTCCTCCTGGATATTTCCCATGAGGTCTGATTCTCAATAAACAAAATTTAATATTTCTCTGGACCATTTGCATTTTTATAGGATAGTCTGTTGTGGGAGGGTTCTAAAGCTTTAAGGTCTCAAAGAATTGTTTAGACAATGGGCTTCATAGAAGTCATTCCATCTCTGAAATAGTAGAAATAAACTCTACGAAGTCTCCAAGAAGTAGTCATTCAGCTTATGATTGACAAGCTCTAATTACCGAAAGGTTACTGCTTCCTGAGGTAGTATATTGCAGTATTATTTGACTCTTAATTGTTTTTTTCCTTTTATTAAGCTGAAATCCTCCTCCCTAAAAAACACAGCTCAACTACCCAACTCCTAATTGCACTAGCCCTATCCTCTGGGACCAAGACAAAAAGTTTAATTTCTTGAATTAATTTAATTCCTTGAATTTAAACCTTGAAGCCAGTGAGCATGTTTCTCCTTTCCTCCTACAGATATTCTCTTGTTGGAACATTACCAGTTTCAATCCTATTATGACAATTGGGATCTTATTGTCCCTTGGATTCCTTGTTTTCTTTCATACCAACAGAAATCAGCAAAAATTTTTTCAATAAATTTTGCTTTTATTCTATAAGCAGTGTTGACAATCAGACAAACATTCGGAAGGAGAATCTTCTGGAAAAACAGATGTCTTGTGCATTGATCTTCTAGTTGGAAGGAAAGGAAGCAGAGAATATTTCAGAACTGTTGCTTTAATTCAACACATCCCAAAATTTACAAATCTGATTCTGTCATCACTCTGCCTGTGGAATGAGAACAGAAAGTTAAGTGAAGAACACTAGGCCATGGGCCCGTTGTCTGGAATCAAGCTATAGAACCTCAAAATGATCTTAAAGACGAAGTAGTCTAACTTTGTCTTCTTTGCAGAGTAGGAAACAATGGAATAGGCTGTCTTGG
Organism: Vombatus ursinus; assembly: GCF_900497805.2. NCBI lineage: Eukaryota > Metazoa > Chordata > Mammalia > Diprotodontia > Vombatidae > Vombatus > Vombatus ursinus. Next base: position 1,947,176 of record NW_020954641.1, on the reverse strand, counting down.
GAAGTGATGAGCTCCTTATCACGGGCGATGTTTAAACAGAAGTAAGATGACCATTTCGCAGTGATGTCATAGAGGAGATTTATGTACTGGGTAAAAGCTAGGATTAGATGATCACTGATATCCCTTCTTACTTTGAGAGTCTGTATTTATATAATGGTATTCTGCTTTCCTTTTCTGAACATACCTAGAAAATTCATCAACCATTCTTGTTTTTTCTTTGAAATGTAAAATTGATGTTCTTAAAAAAAAATCACTGCCAAGTGCCAATTTCCCTCCACTCCCTTGCCTACCCTTTCCTGCCCATAGAACCGTAGTGGAGGTATGGAGATATATTAGAACTAAAAGACACTGGCCTAAATGAGATGGAAATGTGACACCCCAATTAGAAGGAAATCCCAAGTTAGAGTATGACCAGGCCAATGGATACTGGTTCTGTTACCCCCTGGATGGGGATCAGGAAAGGAATACTGATGATGATGATGATGATAATATTATTGATACTTATGTACTACTTTAAAATTTGGAAAGGGAGGTATATGCCTTATCCCATTTGAGTCTCATGTTATCCTGTGAAGTAGGAGGAAATACAGATATCATTATTCACATTTTACAGGAAAGGAAGCTGAGGCTTAGGGAGATCAAATGCCTTGGTCAAAGTTATATTGCTAATTAATGTCATAGGTGGGTATTTGAACCTAGAGCTTCCCATCTCTAAATCCAGCTTTCCATTCATTAAGTTATACTACATTTTGTCTGACTTCATTAATCTTGCTCTTGGGAATTATTATAGGCATTTTGTTTGTATGTGTTGGGATGGAGAAGGATAGAGGATAAAAGAAATGTGGCAGAGAGGGGTGTGGATCATGTGACCTGATGGTACATCCTGATCTAATGGTTGGGATATGCTTTAAGGAATTGGAGCAATGGTCCCTTGGACCCTGACCTTGTACATTATGCTAAAATGTGTTTTCATTGTATTAACCACTGCCCCCCTCTTCAGGCATTCTCTTACTTTCCATTTGATGCCTGTACTTACTTAACAGCAGAGCAAAAAATACATTTATTAGAATATGTGTTTCCATCAGAACCACATATTGGGTCATATATTTGTATGCAGACCGGGGCCTCGCCTGGTGGCAATTTTTTAAAGCCACTGCAGTCAACCTGCAAAAGCAATAATATGTGTTATTTTCTATTTGGCTCAGATGGTTTTTTGGATAGTCAGGTTTCTAAAAACCCTGGGGTACTTATGTCTCTGCATTTAAAAAAGAGACCTGGAGACACGCTGGAAATCATAGCCTATAACTTGAACACAAAGCCCCTGAGCTCAGTTTGTCTGCCCTCCCTCTCCTGTACTTTATAATGAAAGGGTGGGGGGCAGTTAAGGTTTCCAGAGTCCCAATCATCAATTCAACAGACAATTATTAAACACTTGCTACGTGTAGAATAAGGAGCAGAATGGCAGAGTAGATAGATGGCCACCTTTGAAGTCAGAAAGACCTGGGGTTCAAGTTCTGCTCCTGACACATATTAGCTAGATCACCACAGGCAAATCACTTAACCTCTAGGGCCCCCAGTGACACTTCCTTTTTAAGCCTATAAATAATAGCTAAGTCACTGATCTACATTGAAAGAGGAATTTCCAGGCCAAGAGTTCCCTATATCTTTGATGTCTGATTTAAGACCTTGAGCAATACCTATCATACTCGAATACTCTCAGCTTTTAGCTCTGTGTACCTGGATTCTACTGATCTAAGTCATAATTTTTTTTTTAGCTTTTTTTTTTCGGGTGCAATTGACTTTATTTTTTTTATTAATTTATTTTGATTTATCAATAATTACCTCCATATGCTTTTGAGTTTAAAATTTTTCTCCCCCTTCCTCTCCACCACCCTCCCCAAAATGGCACAGAATCTGATATAGGCTATACATTTACATTCATATTAAACATATTTTCACATTAGTGATGTTGTAAGTAGAAATTAAGACCCATAGGAGGGACCATCAGAAAGAGGAAACAAAACTCAACAGAAGAGAAAAAAATAACAATTCGACTTCCATAGTTCTTTCTTTGGGTGTGGATAGTATTTTCCATCACAAGGCCTCTGGAGATGTCTTAGATCCTTGTATTGCCAGGAAGGGTTAAGTTTGTCAATATTAGTCATCACACAACATGGCTGTTATTGTGTACAACGTTCTCTTGGTTCTGCTCACTTCACTCAGCATCAGACCATACAAGTCTAAGTCATAATTTTACAATTTATTGCCAATTAGAGGTTTGACTGTTGTCAGGCTCCTGACTCAGAATGCCTTGTGGGAATGAGTCCTTTTATCTAATATATTTTGCAGTGATTTCCACACAAAATAATTGAATTTAAATTTAGCATCACATTCATCTCACATGCATTGTTATTATAAGAAAGAAATCCAATAACAAAAGGATTGGAGATTGGGGAAAGAAGACTTACTTGTTTTTTTGAGGTTGACTCCACATCTAGAATAGAAATAAAGAAGGCTGGATTAAGTAAAAGCCAAAATGGTCTCCTGAATGACCCAAGAATGCTTTTCCTCCTTCACCATGAACCTTAGGAAGTACTTTCTTCTCATGTGACTAGAAGGTCTATTTGTAATAATAAAGAGGCAAATAACTTCTTTCCTCTACCCTACCTCTGCCTCAGTTTCCACTTCTGTAAAATGAAGGGAGTTAGTCAACTTTGAAGACCCATTCAACTCTGAAATTCTAGGCTCTAATAATATCTGTTGTAGCTCAAGCAGTTTCCGTTCTGTCTTCTAAACTCATTTCAAGCTCTAGCATTGTTTGAAAGTCCTTTTAAACCTTAAACCTTCTATGATGTCTTACAATTCTACTTTTCTGTAGACTAAGGTACCTTGCCCTCTAATTTTATCTGTTCTACTGCCCATTTGAATCCTAATAATCCGACTTCTGTTACTTTAGGGCCCTTTCCAGCCATGACATTGCATGATTTCTCTTAAAAATCCAGAAAAACATGTTTATTTCCTTTTAATGCTCTCATTCTGAACAGGAAGCCATTCTGCTTCCCAAATATCTTTATTCTGGGCTCTCCAAGCCAATTGTTCTAAGAGGACAGCTGGCATAGGGAGCTAAGATCATAATGGGAAAGAGATACTCACTGAAGATGGGCATTAGTGCCAGCATTAGGAGCATGTATGCAGCTGCTGCCTTCATGGTATAGATAGTGGCAAAGGGAGTGAGGTGAGGTAAGTCAAAGTGAGCTGCTCTGTGCCTGATCACTACGGGGCTGGCAATATATACAGATAGGGAGTTCTACCTTGATTGTGCAACCAACTTGTGTAAGTGCCAGGCATTGGAAACAGGTTCTGGATGCCTTCTAATTAACTCCCTTTTTAAAGTGTTTCCTGTAGCTCAGAGCTAGGAATGAAGAGATTCCCCAGAATCATGAGTTGGACTAGTTAGTTATTTTAGTCAGTTTCTAGAACATATTATGCCAGGGGAATGTCCTCAAATAGTCATAGCTCGTTTTTATAGTGCTTCATGATTGTGAAGTGCTTTATGTATTTGATCTCATTTTATCCTCACAATAAGCTTGTGAGATAGAATCTAGGCCAGGAGTGGGAAACACCTGGCCTTTCTAGATCCTTATGGGTGGCCTTTATTCGCATATAAGGATCTAGAAGGCCACATGTGGCCTCAAGGCAGTAGGTTCCCCACCCCTGATCTAAGCTATACCTTTTTACAGGTGAGAAGACAGGTTCAGAGAGGATGCAATACATGCTCAAAGTTTCAGTTTGTAGATGGTGACTTTAGTAATATCCCATGAGTGTAGGTAGATGTTCCCTAACCTACTCTTATGTGGTGGCAGCAGAACTGTTTACTATGGCTGGAGGGAAGCAATCGAACCATGTGAAATCTTGTGACAGAGCAGTATGGTTATAGGGATCGGGCTACTTGCATGGTTTTCCATATGTGTGTGAGTCTATGTTCCCCTATGTTCAATGAATCTCTGGGAAAAATCTCTTGGTTTGGGCTGTGAGCTGATGGAGGTCTTAGACACAGAAAAATAGAAAAGATTTGAATGGTGATGTAGTCAATCTACAAAAGCAATAATATTTATTATCTCCCTTTTGACTCAAATGGTTTTTGCAAAGTCAGGTTTCTATAAACAGTTTGTTGGTGAGTGCCTGCCTCAGGTCTCTCTCTACTCCAGTATGTCCTCCATTCTCAAACACAGGTCTCACCCTGTCCCCTATCAATAAACTCCATTGGTTCCTAATCACCTCTAATATCAAATACAAAATCCTCTGCTTTTGACTTTCAAAACTCTTCATAATCTAGCTCCCTCCTTCTTTTCTAGTAGTCTCCTTATACCTTATTCTTTCCTCATTGATTTAGTACTCATTGATTTAGTGATGCTAGCTTCTTTGCTGTTTAGGGAAAAAAGACATTCTATCTCTTAGCTCTGAACATTTTCTCTGTCCCCCATGCCTGTAATGCTCTCCCTCCTCAACTCTATCTACTGACTTCCTGTGCTTCCTTTAAGGACCAACTAAAATTTCAGCTTTTACAGCAAGCTTTTCCTGGCACTTCTTAAATCTGGTGTCTTCCCTCTATTAATTATTTCCTATTTATTCTGTAGATAGCTTGCTTTGTATATGTTTATTTGCATGTTGTCTCTCTAATTAGATTGAAAATTCATTGGGGGAAGGGACCATCTTTTGCCTCTTTTTGTATCCCCAGTGCTTAACACAGTGCCTTGCATACAGTAGGTGTTTAATAAATATTTCAAATTCATGAGCTTAGAATTGAGTTTTCCCTCCACTATTCCATGCCATCTCCCAGGAAATAATGACCTCCTCATCACTGAAAATGTTTAAACAGAGAACAGATAGCTACTTATTTAGGAATCATGGGTAATTAGAATTCAAAGGACCCTTAAGGTGATAGTATTCTAGTCTTTAGAAGAAAAAACTGAGGCTAAGAGAATAGAAGTGACAATGAGTCATTGGTAGAGTTCCTATAAAAATCTGATTCTGAGGTTGCCTATAGGAAGCTCATAGCTGCAGAGATATTCCAGGAAAGTGAATAGATATTCCCCAAATTGGCCTAATGTGGTGACATCAGAGCTATGGATGATGGCAGGAGGGAGAGCAAGAGATCCAAGTGAGATTTTGTTCTCATGGAATCCCCTTATTTTATAGAAGAAAAACATTCCTGGAGAATTTGAGTAACTTGTCCAAGATTGTGCAGCTAGTTTATAAATTCATAAATATATTAAGTTTTCATATAGGAAGGAGTGTGGCTCCAGTGTTCTGTTTGCCTAGATGGCTTTCCTTAATTGTGTGAGCATATATTTCCCCATGTTCTACGAATCTCTGGGAAAGTCTCATGGGTTGGACCAGGAGATACTGGAGGTCCTAGGCAGAGAGAACTTGAAAAGGTTTGAGTGGTGATGAATATTTGTCACTAATGAATCACTAACAAGTGTCAGCTAATAGCAGCTGCTTCTTTGACAGTACCTTCTGACTTCTTGAATATTCTTTTCCTTTCATGCCTGTCTTACTGGTCATGAACAGAATCTCAAACATGTATATCTTAGGGTATAGACATCTGAGAAGGGTTGCTTCCTTTCCTTGGTAACTTCAGTCCTTGAACGGAAGCCTTATGGTCCTCCTTCAGGGTCCTGATCAACCACCTCCAATGGCCCACTTGTACCCATGATCAGATTGTCTTCTGAGCTGATGTCATTCATCTTCCTGTGGCAAGCTAAGTTTTGTACTTGTTCCCCCTACCCAAGCCCACTGCAAAATAAATGAATGTTTTTGGTCCTGGTGAAGGGATTCCAAGTTATGACTATAGTTACGAAACTTTGAAATCCAAGACTTTTTTTTTCCTTAGAAGAATTTCATTTTTATCTTTAAAATTTAAGAAATTAAATATTGAATAAGTGTATTTATTAAAGACAGCTGAGGAAATCTAATAAATTTATGAAAAGAAGTCCTACACTACACCACTTTTTTCTTTGGAATTCATAATGCAGCATAGGCATTTATAAATCCTGGATTTAATTAAGGCCTCAGGGGATTGAATCAAGGGGAAGCTATGGCGATCTCCAGATTTCTCAACCCACAAATGCCAAAGACAACTTAGAAAGTCAGTAGGAAAGGTCTGTGGGACCACAGTGAGAGAGGAGCTTGGTCTAGCCCCAGTCCCAGCACAGCCCTGGGGTGGCAGCTGCTTCTGGAGCTCTTGGGCCACAGATGAAGGGGAGATTGAGTGGCTGATCAGAGGAGGATTGCAGGGATCTCTTTGCTGGTGCTGAGGCAGGATTCTCTTGCTTTGCCTGTGCGTGGATCTGAGCCACAGTTCTGGGTGGAGGTCCTAGGACGAGGAGGAGTGCTGGTGTGGTGGAGGAGAGAGAATCCTCCTCACAGTTCCAAGGCAGAAAAGAGTGCTTGTGGTCACTCATAGACCAGAGCACAGGCAAGGAAAGGAGTAAATACCTCATCCTTGATCATACCACCTTGGAAGAACTGAAAATTTACAGGTCCCTAGAAGTATCTCTGAAAACAGCTGCACAAAATCTCTGAAGCTTGGGACAGTACATTCTCCATGCTGGAAGCAGACCCCTACTTTAACAAAGAGTTTGTTAGTCAAGTAATTGACTGGGTTCATGAGCAAACAGCAAACAAAAAGTCAGACCATAGAGTCTTACTTTGGTGATGAAGAAGATCAAAACATACAACCAGAAGAAGACAACAAAGTCAAAGCTCCTACAGCTAAAACCTCCAAGAAAGATGTGAATTGGTCCCAGGCCATGGAAGAGCTCAAAAAGGATTTTGAGAAGAAAGTAAGAGAAGTGGAGGAAAAACTGGGAAGAGAAATGAGAGTGATGCAAGAAAATCATGAAAAACAAGTCAATAGCTTGCTAAAGGAGACCTAAAAAATACTGAAGAAAATAGGACCTTAAATAATAGCCTAACCCAAATGGCAGAAGAGGTCCAAAAAGCCAATGAGGAGGAGAATGCCTTAAGAAGCAGAATTGGCCAAATGGAAAAGGAAGTACAAAAGCTCACTGAAGAAAATACTTCCTTAAAAGTTAGAATGGAGCAAATGGAAGCTAATGACTTTATGAGAAATCAAGACATTATAAAACAAAACGAAAAGAATGAAAAAATAGAAGACAATGTGAAATATCTCATTGGAAAAACAACTGACCTGGAAAATAGATCCAGGGAAGATAACTTAAAAATTATTGGACTACCCAAAAGCAATGATTAAAAAAAAGAGCCTAGACATCATTTTTCAAGAAATTATCAAGGAAAACTGCCCTGATAGTGTAGAATCAGAGAGTAAAATAGAAGTTGAAAGAATCCACTGATCACCTCCTGAAAGACATTTCCAAAGGAAAACTCCTAGGAATATTATAGCCAAATTCCAGAGTTCCTAGGTCAAGGAGAAAATATTGTAATCAGTCAGAAAGAGACAATTCAAGGATTGTGGAAACACAACCAGGATAACACAAGATTTAGCAGCTTCTACATTAAGGGACTGAAGGGCTTGGAATATGATATTCCAGAGGTCAAAGGAACCAAGAATCACCTACCCAGCAAAACTGAGTATAATCCTTCAGGGGAAAAAATGGACATTCAGTGAAAGAGAGAACTTTCAAGCATTCTTGATGAAAAGACCAGAGCTGAATAGAAAATTTGACTTTCAAACACAAGACTCAAGAGAAGCATAAAAAGGTAAACAGGAAAGAGAAATCATAAGGGACTCATTAAAGTTGAACTGTTTATATTCCTACATGGAAAGATGATATTTATAACTCATGAGACCTTTCTCAGTATCAGGGTAAGTGGAGGGAATATATATATACATATACATATATATATATATATATATATATATATATATATATATATGGACAGAGGGCACAGGGTGAGTTGAGCATGAAGGGATGACAGCTAAAAAATAAAATTAAGGGGTGAGAGAGGATTTTACAAGAAGGAGAAAGAGTAGAATGCGGTAAATTATCTCACGTAAAAGAGGGAAGAAAAAGCTTTTACTGTGGAGGGGAAAATGGGGAAAGTGAGAGAGAATGAATGAATCTTACTCTTATTGGATTTGGCTTAAGGAGGGAATAACATATACACTCAATTGGGTATGGAAATCTATTTTACCCTACAGGAAAATAGGGAGAAGGAGATAAGAGAGGAGGGGATGATAGAAGGGAGGGCAAATTGGGGGAACGGGTAACCAGAAGCAAACACTTTTGAGGAGGGACAAGGTCAAAGGAGAGAATAGAATAAATGGGGGTTGGGATAGGATGAAGGGAAATATAGTTACTTTTTCACAACATGGCTATTATGGAAGTGTTTTGCATGACTATATATGTATAACCTCGCCTTCTCAGTGAGGGTGAGTGGGCAGGGAGGAAGGGAGAGAATTTGGAATCCAAAGTTTTAAAAACAAATGTTAAAAATTGTTTTTACATGCAACTGGGAAATAAGATATACAGGTAATGGGGTATAGAAATCTATCCTGCCCTCCTAGAAAAAAGAAGGGGGAGGGGATAAAAGTATGGGGGATGATAGAAGGGAGAGCAGATCAGGGGAAGGGGTATTCAGAATACATGCTGCCTTGGGCTGGGGGGAGAGGAGAGATGGGGAGAAAATTTAGAACTCAAGATCTTGTGGAAGTGAATGTTGAAAACTAAAAATAAATAAATTTTTAGAAAGAGAAAATAACTTGTGTGACTGAATAGAGGATGGATTGGAGTGGGGAGAGATTTGAAGCAGGCAGACCAACCAGAAGGCTTTTGAAGTAGTCCACGAATGAGGTGATGAGGTCCTGCATTAGAGTGATGGCAGTATCTGAGTAGAGATGAGGGTATATTTGAGAGATATTCCAAAGGTGAAATTGACACGACTTAGCAACAGATTAGCCATGAGAGATGAGAGATAGACAGTAGCTGTGGGTGACTCTTAGGCCATGATCCCAAGGCTCTAGGAGGATGGTGATGTCCTTAGCTTTAACAGGAAACATAGGAGGGGGAGAGGTTTTAGGAGAAAAGATGATGAGTTCCATTTTGAACATGTAGTTTGGGATATCTGAAAGGAAAGTGGAGATGAGAGATTGGATGTCAGTAGAGAGTTTGGGGCAGGATAGGTAGATTTGAGAATCATCAGTAGAGAGATGGTAATTAAATTCATCAGAGCTGAGTAGATTCCCAAGTGAAGTAGTATAGAGGGAGAGGAGAAGAGGGTCCAGGACCAAACTCTGTGGGACTCATATAGTTAGAGGGCATGTTCTGCAGGTGGACCTAGCAAAGGAACCTGAGAAAGAATAACCAGATAACTAGGAGGAGAATCAGGAGAGAGTGGTGTCCTGAAAACCTGGAGACAAGAGAATATCGATGATGTGAGGGTAATAACACTGCCCAAAGCTGCAGAGGAGGAGGATTCTTATTAGATGTATAATGCTGGGCAAACAGGTTGACCTTTCCCATTTTCCTTATGTGCAAAATGAGGCGATTGGATATGATGGTCTCCAAGTTCCTTTCTATTTCTAAATCTATGATCTTATGATTCTGTCATTCTTTGTGGTCAAGCTTTGCATTGTAATTTCACAGAATTCAGTTTTAATTATTTTGTTTTTCCATTTACATTGTTGTAGTTAAATATATTATTTCCCTGGCTTTGTTTGCATTGAATTGGTTCACTTAAGTGATCTCATGCTTCTCTGTATTCATAATATTTATAATTTCTTTCAGCATATATTTATTTGAGGTAGAAATAAACTCTGCCTTAGGTAGGGTAGGCTAATTTTCTTCTTAAGAAGGAAAGTGAAGTGTTCTTTATACTTAAATGATCCAGATGACTAAGGCTTGAATTGTTTACCCAGCTTCCTGGTTGTTTAAGGTTTCAAAACCCTAGTCTCTGGAACTGGCAGCCTGTGGACTTGAAAGGTGTGTTACTGCCATGCATATTAACACTTTCTTTTGACAAGATGTATTTCTCTATGGAGACCAGAGTGCAGTGTCTGTATGAATAAGTGCTATTTTCTTGCTGAATATTCTTTCCATTCTGTGGTTAAGTAAACTTCCTTTTTTCCTGAATGATGGAACATCTATGAGCATTTCATTTGAGTCTCATATTGAGTCTGAACCACTTCATCCATTATATCCACGTACCACAATTTATTTGGCCATTACCCAGTTAATGTGTTAATTTTTAAATCATTTAAGAGACAATATTAGTAGAAAACAAAGGTTTTAATGAAATGGCACATTAAGTAGTTTGAAGGAAAGAGGAAGAAGGATGTTGCAAGGGAAGCTACAAAAGGGGATGTCATTTGGAATTGGGGGGAAAGGAGAGCTATAGTGTTTTAGAAGCCTTAGTACCCAAAAAATCCAAGATGAATATAGTTCAAACCTGTCATTATACATATATGGAACCAGAGGACCAAAGATCTTAAATGATATGCCCAAATTCATTCTGATAAGTATAAAAGTTGAGATTCAAACCCAGGTCTTCTGTCTCCAGCTCTAGTATTCTTTCCCAATGTAACATGTTTCTTCCTCACTTTGCATTATTTGATAAGTGAAATTTAAAAGAGAGATATTCTACCCCTGAGTTCAAAATTATGTGGACAAAATTGGAAATATGGAAGGTAGATAGTAAAATCCTGTCAGAGCTAAGAAATCACATAACTAGTTATATGAAATTCAGCGCAACCACTTCATAATACTTGGGTGAATTTTGAATACCTTCTCCCTCAAAGACTGGACCACTGGTTCTGCCACTTAATTGCTTTTTTGCTTGGTAAGTGACTTCCTCTCTCAGGATACTATCCAGAGATGTACACATAGATGATGAGGTTTACACATACTTTGCCAGAGCTAATTTGGTGTTTGGGAGGCCCTGAAGGAAAGTCTGGGAGAGAAAAGATATTAGACTGAATACTAAGCTGAAGGTCTACAGAGCTGTTGTGCTGACCTTATTGTTGTATGCCTGTGAAACCTGGGCAGTATACCAGTGCCATGTCAGGAAACTCAATCACTTCCATTTGAATTGTCTTAGGAAGATTCTGAAGATCACCTGGAAGGATAAAATACCAGAAACTGAGTTCCTTTCTCTAGCTAAATTGCCAAGCATTCAAACTCTACTTCAGAAAGCACAACTGTGATGGGTTGGCCATGTTGTTCCAATGGCAAACACATGGTTGCCTAAAAGACTATTTTATGGGGAATTCACACAAGGCAAATGATCACAATGGAGATCAGAAGAAGTAATACAAGGACACTTTCAAGGTCTTTCTGAACAACTTTGGAATCAATTATGTGACATGGGAGATACTGGCAAAGGATTGCTCACCTTGAGCAATCTTGAGAAAGTGCTATGCTGGGTAAGTGAAGTAGATTGCAATAGCTCAAAAAAAAATTGAGATGCGCAAATTTTGAGACATCCCCACTCCAAATGTTCATGTGGACTATTTGTGCCCGACTTGTGGTAGAGCCTTCCAAGCTCTTATTGATCTGTCAGCCATAGTCAGACACACTGTACCTTGATTCCAACATAGTGATATCATTTTGATTTTCTTTAAGAGCAAAGGACAACAACCAACCAACTTATAACAAATCTATGTAGGTATACAAAACAAATCACTACATTGGCCCTATCTGTAAGTATAAGTCTAGTTCTTTACTTCTAGTCCATCTCCTCTCTGCTAAGAGGTAGAAGGTCTGTTTCATCATTAGTCTTTTGAAATTATGATTTTAGTCACTACTTTGGTGAGGATTCTGAGGATTTTTAGAGTTGTTTCCCCTCACATTAAGGTGGTCAGTGCATAATTGTTCTCTTGGTTCTGCTGTCTTTACTCTGCATCAGTTCATATAATTCTTCCCCAATTTTTCTGAATATATCATATTCTTTATTCCTGGGATGCAATAAAATTCTTCTACATTCACATATTATATTTTGTTCAAACATTTTATTATTTGATGGACAACTAATTTGTTTTCAGTTCTTGACAACCACAAAATGTGCTATTATAAATAGTTGTTTATAAATGGGTCCTTTCCCTCTTTCTTTAAGTTCCATGAACTGGGAAGGATGCTGAACCAGCGATCAAGAGGCCTAGATTTGAATCTGGTCTCCAATACTGAACTGTAATGTGACCTGAGGCAAGTTAATGAACTCTCTAGGCCTCAGTTTCTTCATAAATAAACTGTTGGACTGTTGTATCTGAGGTCCCTTCCAGTTCTAGTATTCCATGAGCTGAGCCTTGTAAGCTTACTAGGCTGTCAGCAGGAAGGGGTGAAAATGGAGTTGTCCAGGGGTGGGTCAGTGTGAACCTTCGGTGTCTGTGGTGCAGTGGAAGAAACACTGGATTGGGAGTCAGAAGACCTGGGTTTCAGCGCTGGCTCTGCCTCTTCATTGCTCTTGTCTATGGCCAAAGCACAACTCTTCCCTGACTTCTTTTTTCCCTATCAGAACCAAAGGATATAATGAGTTGTTGCTCTTTCACAGGGTTGTGATGGTGATTGAATGAGATGCACTGTGCAAAGTGCTTTGTATTCTATTAGTTGTTTTAATAAGCGTTACAGGGAAGTACAGCAGCTTAGTGAAACGAGTGCTGGGTTCGGATCCGCAGGCTGTCTGTCTGCCAGGTCTGGAGGACTCGTCCTCTTCACCTCCCTCTCAGAACTCTTCGCTCCCTTCAGGGCTCAACTCAAATGTGTCCTCTTACAAGGGGCCTTTCTTTGATTCCATGAGGTAGTGTGTCCTCCTCTACCTCCTCTCTCCAATTTCTTGGTTTATAGTTATAGCATGTGTAGCAGTCACACCCTAGTAAAACCATCTGGGCAGAAGAGCTAAACCAGGTGGAGGGTTTTAACTGCTGGGCCTCAAATCCATTTGTGATTTAGGCAGATGTCTACCCCAAGCATGTAAAGATTTCCTCTACTGGCCAGGAAGGTGGCTGAAGCAGGTACTATGGAGTAATTAGAGCTTGGTCAGACATCAAAGATGCCAAAGTTATCCACTGCATCCTGGTCCATTGCCGATCATTTTGACTTTTGTCCTGCCACTTGACTTCAGTGAGTATCAGAGATCTGTTCAGTAGTTTAATAACAAACCTACTAATCATTCCAGTGAGACTGAATTGGAAAATAGCTGGCTGAGTTGCTTTCTTGTTTTTTGAAAGTATTTCAACAATTTTTTTGTTTGCATTTTATTTTTAAATTTTATTTTATTTTTTCAATTACGTGTAAAATTTTTTTTATAAACTTTCATTTTAAAAAATTTTGAGTGTCAAATTCTCTCTCTCCCTTCTGCCCTTCTCCTGTCTTTGAGAAGCCAAGCAACTTGATTTTGATTTTACATGTGAGGTCATGCAAAACATATTTCCATCTTAGCCATGTTACAAGAGAAAACTGTGCCCAAAAAAAAAATAACCAAAAGAAATACAAAGTAAAACATGCTTCAATCTGAATTCAGCTCACCAGTTCTTTCTCTGGAAGAGGATAGCAATTTTCATTATGGGTTTTTGGAATTGTCTTGGATCAATGTCTTGATCAGAGTAGATAAGTCTTTACAGTTGATTATTCTTCCTTACAATATGGCTGTCACTGTGTACAATGTCCTCCTGATTCTTCTCATTTCACTTTGCGTCATTTTATACAAATCTTTCCAGGTTTTTCTGGAAGCCTCTTGCTCACTGTTTCTTAAAGCACGATCATATACTACAACTTGTTCAACCGTTCCCCAGCTGATGAGCATTGCCCCAGTTTACAATTCTTTGCCACCATAAGAAGAACTGTTATAAATATTTTTGTAAATATAGGTCCTTTTCCTTTTTGAAAAATCTATTCAGGGTATAGATCTAGCTGGCTCAAAGGGTATGCAAAGTTTTATAGCCCTTTGAGCATAGTTCCAAATTGCTCTCCAGAATGGTTAGATCAGTTCACAACTTTACTAACAGTTCATTACTGTCCCTATTTTTCCATACCCCCTCCAACATTTGTCATTTTCCTCTTTTGTCATATTAGCCAATCTGATAGGTGTGAGGGAGTATCTCAGAGTTGTTTTAATTTGCATTTCTCTCATCAATAGTGATTTAAAGCATTTTTCCACATTTCTATAGGTAGCTTTAATTTCTTCTTCCAAAACTGCCTGTTTTGCCTCTTTTGATAATTTATGAATTGGGGAATGACTCACATTCTTATAAATTTTACCCAGCTCTCTATATATTTGAGAATTAGGTCTTTATTAAAGAAACTTGCTGTAAAAATTTCCTCCCAGTTTCCTGTTTTCCTTATAATCTTGGTTGCATTGGTTTTGTTTGTGCAAAACCTTTTTAAATTTAATGTAACCAAAATTATCCATTTTATATCCTATAAAGATCTCTGTAATATGTTTGGTCAAAAATTCTTCCTTTATCCATAGATCTGACAGATAAAAATTTTCATGCTCCCCTAGTTTGGTTATGATAATTACCTTTTATGTCTAAATCATATACCCATTTTGACCTTATCTTGGTATATATTGTAAGATGTTGGTCTATACCTAGTTTCTGCCAAACTGCTTTCTAATTTTCACTGGATCCCTTTCTACAGCCACATTCATCTCAGGGGGATAAAAGTATATCAGAGAACAAAGGAGCAAGTTACAAAATCAAGAGACAGGAGGATTTTTTAATTTTTTTATCTCACACAGCCTATTAGCCCATTAGCCCAACCTATCAAACTGGCTAGGTCTGCCAGTTGGGACAGTGTTGGGTAATTTCCTTTACTCAACTAAGAATTGGGCCAGGCCCATGAAATGTTCAGTAAGATGCCCTGATGCCTTGCAACTCTGTGGAAAGCTCCAGATTCTGCTAAGGAAGAAACAGTCTGTTCATCTGCATAGAAGAGTTGGAAACAGTTCAGTAGAGCATTTACTTTGGAGTCAGAATTTGTGTTATGATACTACCTGGGCAACCTTTAAAATATATCAAAATGTGTGTGTGTGTGTGTGTGTGTGTGTGTGTGTGTGTGTGTGTGTGTACGTTTCATTTCACACACCAAGAGCA
The DNA here is from genome assembly GCF_900497805.2 of Vombatus ursinus. Taxonomy (NCBI): domain Eukaryota; kingdom Metazoa; phylum Chordata; class Mammalia; order Diprotodontia; family Vombatidae; genus Vombatus; species Vombatus ursinus. The sequence continues at coordinate 1,932,103 of NW_020954641.1, read as the reverse complement.
TCACCTCTCTTTGTTGGAGAGCATCTAGCCCAACCTCTTGCCTCTCCTCCTGCCAGTAAGTAAAGTCTCCTTTGGAGAAGGGTGGAAGAAGACTAAGTTAGAGATGTCTTCCCTGAGCAACCCAATGATACCCCATCCTACCTGCGAAGGAAAGTCTTTGCCACATTAGTATCTTGGCCTGTGGAGAGATTGGCAATTGCTTTACATCTTTTGAATAATTCTTATATTGGGGAGTTTTCAAGAGTTCATTAAGATTAGTGAAAATGTTGAGTTCTTGTTCTTGTTAATCATATGATCCATGCCCTGAAACTTTAAGTGGGTTCAGTTTCTATAACTCTGAACAGCTTGACCAATGGGAACCTGGACACATACGACTTAATTGGTGAAACAAAGATGATGCATCAGCTCCCAGAGTCTTCACTTTAGATCGTATAGGTCATAGATTTGAAGCTCAAATAAATTTTAGGGAATCATCGAGTCTCGACACTTAATGTGATCAGTGAGGAAAATGAAGCCGAGAGAGGTTCAGTGATTTACTGCAGTTCATCCAGACAGTGAATGGTAAAGCCAGGATTCCAACTCACTCACTACAACCCCTTGTTCTCTCCACTATACCATAGCATGGCTCACTTTGAATTAGTGACAAATTTGTAGGGATATGGTCTAGAGATCTAAGTATAAATGCCAGCAAATTAGATTGCTTCCCATAGCTTAAACATGTCCAGATAGAAATGATCTCAGTCACACAGACACCTTCCAAATGGTCAAAGAGACTCCTTGAATCCTTTGCAATTTCTGATGCCTTCCTTTCTACAAGATACTTCTCCTCCCACAAATGCCTCTCTTGAATTCTTTGCCAAGTTGTCTGATTCTCAATGGATAGAGTTTAATATTCCCCTGGAGCATTGCATATTAATTACAAAGTCTTGAAAAGCTTTAAAATCTCAAAGGATTAAAAAGAGCTTGCTAGAAGATTATCTAGTCTAACCCATCCCAGAAATAGCAGAAATACCCTTTTAAAAAATCCCAAGCAAGGGGCAGCTAGGTGGCGCAGTGAACAGAGCTCTGGCCTTGGAGTCAGGAGGACCTGAATTCAAATCCAGCCTCAGACATTTGACACTTACTAGCTGTGTGACCCTGGCCAAGTCACTTAACCCCATTGCCTAGTTAAAAAAAAAAAAAATCCCAAGCAAGTGATCATCTAGCATCTGCTTTAAAAACTCCAGGTACAAAAAAAAAAATCATTCCTTCCTGGGGTAGCACATTCTATTCTTGCTGAAGTTTTTCATCATATTAAGCTGAAATTCTCTTCCCTGCAAAAAGCACTCCCCTGCCTCCCCTTATTTCTAGAAGGTGCAAGTCCTTTCCTCTGGAGCCAAGCAGAAAAAAAGCAATCAAATTCCTTGACAGCTTTGAAGTCAGTAAACTGCCTCTCCTTTCCACCCAATACCAAGTCTTCTCTAGGTGGAATACTCTGGCTTCTAGTCCTATTATGACATTTGACATCTTCTATTCTTTAAGTTCCCTGTTCACCTCTCCTGCTCACAGAATTCAGACAAATTTCAGTGAATTTTCCTTTATTCAACAAGCAACACTCTAAGTGAGGTTGAAGATCCAACATTCTGAAGGAGAATCTTCTGGAAACAAGAGATATCTTGTGCATTGCCTTTTATCAGGAATGTAAAGCACTGGAGGACATTTCAGAACTGATGCTCAAATTCAACACTTCTTCATGCGTGAAAATTTGATTTTGTCATCACTTTGCTTGTGGAATGAGAAAAAAAAGTTAGGTATAGATGGGCCACAAGTCCATTTTCTGATGTCAAACCTTATGATATAGAAATAACTTTAGATATCACTTAATCCAGCTTCCTTTTTCTGCAGAGGAGAAAACAGTGGAACAGGCTGTTTGGGGAGGTGATAAGCTCCCTGTCACAGGCAGTGTTTAAACAGAAGTAAGATGACCACTTGGTGGTGATGTTACAGAGCAGATTCATGCACTGGGTAAAAGCTGGATTAGTTGATCTAAGATTCCATTTTTATGTGATGTTTTGCTTTCATTCTCTAAACATCTGTAGAAAACTCATTGGCTTCTGTTTTGTTCTTTAAAATGTTTAACTTACACAATTAAAAAAGACATCATTGCCACTTCTTGTTGTCTCTCCACTCCCTAGCCCTCTCACTAGCCAAAATATCACCCCTAACAACAAATAAATTCAGGGGAAAAACCAAACAAATCAATACATTGCTTATATCTTAAATATATATGTATATATATATAAATATAAATATATTTAAGATATAACTAATATATTAATTTGTTTGGGCATATATAAGTATATATAATATATAACACATATATTACATAACACGTATAGAACACATCCACACACATAACATTTTCTCATGTCACACTGATAACCCACCACCACTTTATGGAGAGACAGTAGACATGCTTTACCATCAGTCTTCTGAGGTCATATCATATTTCTATTAAACGGGCCATAGCTGATGGTTGCTTATCAATTAGTTAACATCAGATCTTTGCTCCACTCCACCTTGTTTTTTACTAGGAGTTACAGAAACTAATATTCGAAAATTACTATTTTAATTTTGTCTGTTTAGGAACTTCCTCTGCTGAATTATGTCACACTCCCTCAGAGTCTTTGTAGCCAGTCTTGATGTATTGCTCTGACCAGAGAAAATTCATCACCTGTTAGATAACTTTTGGTGGTGACCCTTTATGAAATTAGGTAGGTAAGTCTTTCAAGACAGACAGTCTGCCACTGTACTCATGCTGGAGGACTTTCTGTATTGGTATGACCAGATCAGAAACTTGCACACACCAGAGACAGCGTTTGAGGATCCAAGGCCACCTCCTTGCCACAATGAGGCATCAGAGGATCTCTTTAGTGGAGGTGTAGAGACATATTAAAGTTTAAAGTCAGAGTTACTAGCCTACGGTGAGACATAAATTTCTTCAAAGAAGCATGTCTAACAAAGATAAAAATACGAGACAGAAACAAATCATCATATATATATGTATATATATGTATGTTTCTCTGTTTAGCATTTGAACTGATGAATAGGATGAAGGATAGGGACCTGTTACTGTGATGGTGTTGGAGGAGAGGCTATCTGAACAAATATGGATGTCTTTAAGGAGAAAGGTTAAAGGTGTAGCATTTCAGAGCTGGAAGGATTCATGTAATCCACTCATTTTACAGGTAAAAAAAATCTTAGAGAATTTGAGTGACAGTTCATAAATTTATGAATATATTGAGTGTTAGCTCTGGAAGGCCTCATCTCACTTTTAATTGACACAATTTTTGTAAAATCAAGTTTCTAAAAATCTGAAGATACTTAGGTCACTGGATCTGAAAAGGAAAAAGGTTTAGCGATACTGTGAAAATCATAGCCTACAATCTCAACACAAAGTTGTCTAACTGCTTTTATACACTAATTTTATACATATGGAAACTGAGGCCCAAAGACTTGAAGGGACTTTTCTATGTTCAGCCGCATGGCTAGAGGTGACATGGTATAGTGGAAAGAACATTGGGTTCAAATTCTATTTTTGTCCCTCACTACCTTTATAACTTTATATACTTCTCTTCGATTTTCTAAGCCCTACTTGCCTTGTCTATAAAACTGGAATATCAGTAAATATAGAGGAAGGGAGGGTAATAGAGGGAGTAAATGTGACAGAGAGAACCAAAAATCATCCAGCTGGGAGAATTGCTGTTGGGGTATGCTTTAAGGACATGCAACAATGCTTTCTTTCTTTCTAAGAATTCTCTTCCTTTCCATTTGATGTCTATACTTAACAGCAGAGCAGAAAACACATTCATCAGAATGTTTTTCCACCAGAACCACATATTGGGTTATAGTCTTCAGTGCATATTGGGATCTGTCCTGTTGGCATTTTTTCATAACTGCTGCAGTCAACCTGAAAAATCAATAATACATATCATCTCCCTTTTAATTAATACAATTTTTGTAAAATCAAGTTTCTAAAAACCTGAAGATGCTTAGGTTACTGGATCTGAAAAGGAAAAAGGTTTAGAGATAACTGTGAAAATCACAGCCTACAATCTCAACATAAAGCTCCTTAGACCAGTTTTTGCTCCTCTTTCCCCTTCATTGTATAGTCATGGAGTAAGACAAGCTCTGGCTTCCAGAGTTCTGATCTTCTATTCGTCAGATGTTTATTGACTCCCCACAGTGTGCAAAGTAAGAGGCAGCATGGCAGAATAGATAGACAACCAGTGTGGGAGGCAGGAAGACCTAGAATCAAGCCCTGCCTCTCATATATTAACTGAGTTACCATGTTTGCAAGTGTCCCTGACAAACCTCTATAACTGTAAATTACAGGCAGTAAGATCAATAAATAAAATGCCAATCTATATTGGTAGAAGATTTTTCTAGGATAGAAGCGAATTGATTTCTGATTTATGACTGTGAACTTTATCTGTCATATTTGGTTATACTCTTGATTTCTGTCTCTTGTGGATCTGGTTTCAGCCTAACTAGGGTATGACTTTAAAATTTATATTTGGAGAACAGCCCATTGGAGGCTGACCCAGAATGCCATTTGGGAATAAGCTACTATATTTATAATATTTTGCAGTGGTTCATCTTCAAGACAATTTAATTTAAATTTGGGACCACATTCATGTGAAATGTATTGTCTTTATGAGATAGGAATATAATAGCAAAATGATTGAGGATTGAGGGATAGAAGACTTACTGTGTCTTTTGAGACATCCACATCTCCACATCTGTAATAGAAATAAAAATGGCAGAAGGATTAAACAGTCTCTTGAGTACTCCTGTTTCTTCTCCTGAAGCCTTAGAAAGCTCTTTCCTCTAATGTGAACAAACATTCTATATAATATAAAGGAAGGAAATAACTTCTTTCCTCCACCATACTCCATGCTCAGTTTCTAACTTTTTAAAATAAAGGGAGTGTATTAGGGCAACTCTGAAGATCCTTTCAACTTTGAAATTCTATGTTTTAGGTTCTGTTATATTTTTAAAAATTTGCATTCTGTCTTCCAAATACATTTTTAGCTCTGATATTAACTTCAAAATTCCATTTTATCTTTAAAGATACATTTTTTATGATCTCTTCCTTTACTAACATGTTGTAATCTATTGTCTTTCCTCCAATAATACTGTATTTTACAAAATCCCTTCAAGCTCTTATATTCTCAGTTCTGTCCCCTAAGGTCTGTTCCAGCCCTGACATTGCATGATTTCTCTTGGCAAAGGCAGAAGAGTAAATGTATTTCTTTTTAAAGCTCTTATTCGGAAGAGGAAGCTTGCCTACCTCTTAGGTGTTTTTATCTTGGGAGCCTCTGGGTCAGTCATTGTAAGGGAACAAGTAATGTCTGAGGTTCACACCAGGTGGGGAAAGAGAGACTCACTGAAGATAGACATTAGCATCAGCATTAGGAACAGGCAAAAAGCTGCTGTGTTCATGGTAGAAGTATTGGCAAGGCAAATGGAGTGAGGTGAGTTAAAGTGAGTTGCTGTTCTGAGCTCAGCTTCCATGGGAACAACATTATACACAGGCAAGAATCCACTTTGATTATAAAACCAGCTTATATGAATGCAGGGCCCTGGAAACAAATTCCAAATGACATCTGAATGACTAGTTTATGAAAGCCTGAAGCTAAGAGCCAGAAAGGAAGGGGTACTCACTAGACTCCTGAGTCCTGTCACATGTAATCTTTTTTTTTTTTTTGAATGATCATCCAGAATTTATTATGGCTGTGTGGACTTTGCATTATGCATGAATAAAGGGTCTTCAAGGCAAATTCATATTATAAATAACAGTAAAAGAGTAGTATTTAACCCATTCAAGAAAACACATTTTAGCTAAATAACAAAGACATATACTAGCATACTAGCTATATGTAGATGCTACTAATTTTATTTTATTATTTTTTTCCTTTTTTTCTGGATTTTTTATTAATAAATTTATTTATTTTTAGTTTTCAACATTTACTTCCACAAGATTTTGAGTTCCAAATTTTTGCCCCATCTCGCCCCTCCCCCACCCCAAGATGGCATGCATTCTGAATACCCCTTCCTCTAGTCTCCCTTCCCTTCTCTCTCTCCCAACCTTCTCTTATCCCCTTCCCTTTCTATTTTCCTGTAGGGCAGGCTAGATTTCTGTACCCCATTTTCTGTATTTCTTATTTCCCAGTTGCATGTGAAAACATTTTTTTTTAAACATGTGTTTTTAAACTTTGGGTTCCAAATTTTCTCCCTTCCTCCCTTCCCACCCACCCTCATTGAAAAAACAAGCAACTCAATATAGGTTATACATGTGCAGTTATGCAAAACACTTCCATAGTAAACATGCTGTGAAAAACTAACTTTATTTCCCTTAATTCTATCCTGCCTCCCCCCCCATTTATTCTATTCTTTCTTTTGACCCTGTCCCTCCTCAGATGTATTTGCTTCTGATTACCCCGTGTCCCAATCTGCCTTCCTCTCTATCATCCCCCTACTCTCTTGTCCCCTTTCCTCCTATTTTCCTGTAGGGTAAGATAGATTTCCATACCCAGTTGAGTGTGTATGTTATTGCCTCCTTAAGTCAAATCCTATGAGAATAAGATTCACTCATTCCCTCTCACCTTCCCCTGTTTCCCCTCCACTGTAAGAACCTTTTCTTTTCTTTTTTTTGTGAGATAGTTTACCCCGTTCTACCTCTCCCTTTCTCCTTCTCCTAGTATAATCCTCTCTCACCCCTTAATTTTATTCTCCAGATATGACCCCTTCATCTTCAACTCACCCTGTGCCCTCTATCTATCTATCTATCTATCTATCTATCTATCTATCTATCTATCTATCTATCTATCTACCTATCTGCCTATCTACATCTATATATACATACATACAATTTTTTTCCCTCCAGCTACCCTAATACTGACAAAGGTCTCATGAGTTACAAATATCATGTTTCCATGCAGGAATGTAAACAGTTCAACCTTAATAAGTCTCTTATGATTTTCTCTTTCTTGTTTACCTCTTCATGTTCCACTTGAGTCTTGTATTTGAAGGTCAAATTTTGTATTCAGCTCTGGTCTTTTCATCAAGAATGCTTGAAAGTCCTCTGTTTCACTGAATGACCATTTTTTTCCCCTGCAGGATTATACTCAGTTTTGCTGGGTAGGTGATTCTTGGTTGTAATCCTATCTCCTTTGCCCTCCAGAATATTATATTCCATGCCCTGTGGTCCCTTAATGTAGAAGCTGCTAAGTCTTGTGTTATCCTGATTGTGTTTCCACAATACTTGAGTTGTTTCTTTCTGGCTGCTTGTAATATTTTCTCCTTGACCTGGGAACTCTGGAATTTGGCTATAATATTCCTAGGAGTTTTCCTTTGGGGATCTCTTTCAGGAGGTGATCAGTGGATTCTTTCAATTTCTATTTTACCCTCTGGTTCTAAAATGTCAGGGCAGTTTTCCTTGATAATTTCTTGGAAGATGATGTCTAGGCTCTTTTTTTGATCATGGCTTTCAGATAGTCCAATAATTTTTCAATTTTCTCTCCTGGATCTATTTTCCAGGTCAGTAGTTTTTCCAATGAGATATTTTACATTGTTTTCTAATTTTTCATTCTTTTGGATTTGTTTTACAATGTCTTGATTTCTCATGAAGTCACTAGCTTCCAATTGCTGTATTTTAATTTTTAAGGAAGCATTTTCTTCAGTAAACTTTTGGACTTCCTTTTCCATTTGGCCAATTTTGCTTTTTAGGGCATTCTTCTCCTCATTGGTTTTTTGGACCTCTTCTGCCATTTGGGTTAGGCTATTTTTAAAGGTGTTATTTTCTTCAGTATTTTTTGGGGTCTCCTTTAGCAAACTGTTGACTTGTTTTTCATGATTTTCTTGCATCACTCCCATTTCTCTTCCCAGTTTTTCCTCTACTTCTCTTACTTGCTTCTCAAAATCCCTTTTGAGCTCTTCCAAGGCCTGGGACTGATTCATATTTGTCTTGGAGGCTTTGGATGTAGGAGCTTTGACTTTGTTGTCTTCTTCTGGTTGTATGTTTTGATCTTCTTTGTCACCAAAGTAACATAATATAGTCTGATTCTTTTTGCGCTGCTTACTCATGATCCTGGCTAATTACTTGAGTTTTAAACTCTTTGTTAAGGTAAGAGTCAGCTTCCAATGTGGAGAATGTACTGTCCCAAGCTTCGGGGGTTTGTACAGTTGTTTTCAGAGCTACTTCTAGGGACCTGTAAATTTTCAGTTCTTCCAAGGTGGTATGATAAGGGGCGAGGTGTTTCCTCTCCACTGCTACAACAAGCTCCACCATGCCAGCACTCCTTTTCACCCCAGGACTGCCCCTCAGAAATGTGACCCAGATCCAAGTACAGGAAAAGCAAGAGATTCCTGCCTCAGAATTGGCGAAGAGATCCCTGCAATTCCCCTCTGATCAGTCACTCTGCCCCTCAGTCTGTGGACCTGAAGCTCAGGAGGTAGCCGCTGTGCTTGGGATTTGCGGCTGAGACCTAGCTCCTCTCTCACTGCAGTCACAGACTTTTCCCACTGACCTTCTAAGTTGTCTTTGGCATTCATGGGTTGAGAAGTCTGGAAACCACCACAACTGCCCGTGAATCAGCCCTCTGAGGCCTGCTCCAGGTTCACTGCGGCCTGCACGCCCACACTGAACTGCACTCCTCTCCCTGCCTGGCGCGATATACCTTTCTGATCAACCATCCAGGTTGTCTTGGGCTGGAAATTTGTTTCACTCTGTCTTTTTATGGGTTCTGTTGCTTTAGAATTTGTTTAGAGCCATTTTTTTACAGGTATTTGGAGGGGTTTGGGGGAGAGCTCAATGAAGTCACTGCTTTTACTCTGCCATCTTGGCTCCACCTTCTGTCTCATGTAATCTTATTCTAAGCTGGTTTCTCAAACATATAAAATCAGAATTTCCTTAAATAGCAATAGTTCATATTTACATAATAAATTATAATTTACAAAATGCTTTATGTAATTTACCTCATTTGCTTGCTCGCAATGCACTTGTGATGTAGAAACTCTTCTATGGCATTTTTACAGATGAGGCAACTAGTGTGGAGCATTTAAGTGATGTGCTCAATCTCAGAGTTTGTAAATGGTGACACCAGGACTTGAAATGAAGTTTTTGGACTCCAAGTTTAGTGCTGGGATTCCTCACTATTCCATGCTATCTCTTAGGATGTAGGAGTCTCCCTATTATTGAAAATGTTCTAGAAGAGGCCAACTACTTACTTATTGAAAACGTGTTAAGTGGCATTCCTGTATGGGAAGAGAGGTTGAATTCTAAGCTTAATGATCACAGAGGAATAGAATTTAAAGGTTACTTAATGAGACAATTTTATAGGCCTAGCTGTTCTTATTGTAGATGATAAAACTGAAGTTCTGAAAAAGGAAGTGTCAATGAGCTAGTGGCAGACCTGCTTCTTAGATTACCTGAAAGAAGATAATGAAAGCAGAGATATTCCTGAATTATGGGCAGATTTTCACTACGGGGGCCTTCTGTGGTGGCATCAGAGCTATATGTTATGGTAGGAGGGAAAACAAGGTAGCTGGGTGAGGTCACATTGTGGCACAGCAATGTGGTTCTGGGGATCTATCTATGTGAATCTGTTTTCTCCCATGCTCTATGAATCTCTCGTAAAGTCTAATGGGTTGGGCTGGGAGCTGCTGGGAGGTCTTTGGCATAGAGAATATGAAAATGTTTGAGCGACTACAGCAACTGCTTCCTTGAGAGCCTGTCCTTTCCTATTCCTTTCTTTGTCTGCCTGCCTTACTGGTCATGAGCAGAATCTGAAACATGTTATGAGTGAGGCTTTGCCTCAGAGTATAGACATCTGGGAGGAGTTTACTTTCTCCCCATGCTAACTATAGTCCTAAATCAAAACTTCTTCTGCTGCTAGTACCCTTGGCCACTGCCTCCAAATGCACAACTGTTGCCATAATAAGTTTTTTTTTTCTTCTGTGTACAATAGCATTGCACCCTTGCATGCTGGAGAAAATTTTTTGTACTGGTGTTCCCTCTGCCTCCCACAACCCCCAAACAAATGAGCAAATAGATATACAATGCACTTTTGCTCTAAGTGAAAGAATTTCTAGTTACAACTAAATAATAATCCTTGAAATTCAAGCTCTTTTTTACTCAGAAGATTATTTTCATCTTTAAATTTTGATGAATTAAGTGAGAATTTAAAAAAAAATAACCAAAGTAATCAATTGAACTTTTAAAAAGAAACCCTATAATAGTCCACTTTTTTCTTTAGAGCTTTTGAAACACAGTATAGATAGTTGTATGCTCTGGACTCTTTTTTCCCTTTTTTCAATAATCAGCAATACAAAAATTTGAGATCTGAAAAACAGGGAATAGGACTGTATAATCAGGAAACTTCTTCCACATATGAAGTAAAAAAAATACACACATATACTTAGAAAAATGTATATATGTTTTCATCAAAAGGTTTCAACTAATTGTTCTATTTGTGTCCTTCTGGGTTGGGCACCTTCCTACCCTTCCTCTGTTTTCACTTTTAAAAACAATTTATTAACTTTCTTTTTGTTATGTCTATCTCCACATGCCAACTGACTCTAACCTACCCATCCCACCCAATAGAATTCCACTCTTATAGCAGATCTGTATATAGTCAAAGAAAGCAAAACACTATTGACCATATCTGATAATGCAAACCTTGTTTTATGCCTCTAGTTCATGACCCCTCTGTGAAGAGGTAAAGGCTATGTTTTATCATTAGTTTTTTGAAATCATGATTAGGCAAGTTTTGGTCAGTGTTCTGAGGTTTTTTTTTTCAGAATTGTTTCCTCTCATGTTTTTGTTGTCAGTCCATAAATTGTTTTCCTGTTCTACTCACTTCCCTATGTATTAGTTCAGAGAAATCTTCCCAGATTTCTCTGAATCCAACATATTCTTTATTTCTTATTGTATAAAATTCTGTAACATGTGTATGTCACAATTACTTCAGACATTTTTCCAAGTTATAGAAAATTATTTTTTTGAGTCTTTTGCAGCAACAAAATGCACAACTATAAATATTCTTGCATATCTGCATCCTTTCCTTCTGTGTTTAAGTTCCATGGAGTATGTGCCCTATAGTTAATTAGCCCTGGGTCAAAGAGTATGTACAGTTTAGTGCACCAGTGTGCTTTCTTTCTACACTACCTCATATAATTGTTATTTTCTACTTTTGTTATCTTAGCCAATCTGATATGTTAGTGGAACCTCAAAGTTGTTCCATTTGCCTTTCTTTTATTATTAGTGAATTAGAGGAATTTTTTTTTCATATAGTTGTTGGTAGTTGGCATTTCTTCTTTTGAGAATTTCTTGATTATATTCTTTTACTACCAATTTTCTCAGGATTGTGTATTAATCATATTTATTTGTACTGCTTCTTTTTATATTCTTGATGTTAGATTTTTATAGAGAAATTTGTTAGTAAGATTTTTCCAAATTTTTTCCCTTCTGATTTTAACTTCATTTATTTGCTTATGCAAAAGCTTTTCAGTACTGTGAAATGAAAATTATTCATTTAGGTTTTTAATGGTCATTTCTATCCCATTTAGGTAAGAATTCTTTCTTAGCCATAGTTATAAAAATTATTTCCATTCCTTGTCCTTTAAATTTTTTGTATATAACTTTTCATATTTAGGTTATGTAAACCTTTGGAATTTATTGTGGTATATGGCATAACATTTAAATCTAAACCTAATTTCTCTGAATTTATTTTCAAGTTTTTCCATTCCTTTCCTTCAAATAAAATATCCTTTAGTAGTACTCTTGGGCTCATCAAACTATAATTTTAGGTTTGATAGCTTCTAGTATTTGATAGCTTCTATGGGATAGGACTTTTCTGTTTTGTATCCAGGACCAGATTATTTTGATGATTACTACTTAATACTATATTTTAAAATTTGGTACTTCTTTGGCCACTTTATGCCTTCTTTTTTCAGTATTTTCTTTCTTTCTTTTTGGCTAGGCAATGGGGTTAAGTGACTTGCCCGGGGTCACACAGCTAGTGTTATGTGTGTGAGGCCGCATTTGAACTCAGCTCCTCCTGAATCCAGGGCCAGTGCTGTATTCACTGTGCCAATTACCTTCCCCTTTCAGTATTTTCCTTGAGATTCTTGACCTTTTTTTCCCCCTCTAGATGAATGATACTATTTTGTTTGGACTAATAAAATAATCCCTTAGTACTCTTGTATGAAATTAAACCTGTAATTCATTTATGTAGTGTTGCTATTTTTAATGTTTTGACATGCTATAATCATGAGAACTTAATATCTTTCCAATGATTTGTTCGTATTTCCATAAAAAAGCTTTTTGTAGTTTTATAGTAGTAGTTTGTAGTTTTAGTCCTGAGTGTGTCTTGGTAGGTATACTCACAGAAAATTTGTAGTTACTTAGAATGGAATTTCTTTTCCTATATCTTGCTGTTGGGTTCTATTAGTACTATGCAGAAAAGCTGATAATTTTTTTGTTTTTTTGTTTTTGTTTTTTTATGTCTTACTCCTTTACCTAAGCTATTAATTACTTAATTTTTTTTTTATAGGTTAATGTCTTGGGTTCTTTAGGTAAGCAGTCACGTTATCTGCAATAGAGATAATTTTGTTTTCTAAGCCTATACTTATTGCATCCATTTCTTTTTTCTAATTTTCTTGCAGTAGCTAGCATTTCTTGAACTATATTAAATAGTGTTAGTGAGAAAGGAGACTTTGATTGTATTGGAGAGACCTTTAGCATATCTCTTACAACTGATGCTAATTCTTGGTTTTGATACTTCACGATTTTGATGAGAGATCCATTTATTCCAAAGCTTTCTAATACTTTTTAACAGAAATGTATACTGTATTTTGTCAAAAGCTTTTTCTGTGTCAATTAATATAATAATCTGATTTTAATGTTTATTATTAATATAGCATATTGTGCTTATAAATTTCTTAATGTTGAACAATTCCTATCTTTCTGGTATAAATCCATCCTGATCATAGTGGGTAACCTTTTTGAATGCCTGATATTTATGATTTAATGAGTTTAATAATGTGATTATTTAAAAAGTTAGCTCTTATACAAGGCCTTGCTTCTCAGAGAAAAATGTACAAAATAGCTTGTTTTCACTTTGGGAATCTCAATTCCCTTTTTTTTTAGTACTAGAAGCAACACAATTTAGTGAAGGTTAGGAATTCTACGCCTTCTTATAAGGATGAGATCAGATGTGTCATGGTTATTGGGTAAAGAAGAAATTACCTGAGGAGTGAATAAACGCATACTCAGATTATGAAACTGGACGACACCTTAGAGCATAGATTGTCAGAACAGGAAATTGCCTTAAAGATCATCTTGTTCAACTGTCTGGTTTTTGTGATGAAGAAATTGAGACCTAAGAGAAGGGCAGTGACTTGCCCACAGACACCCAGATCACTAGTTGCATAGTCAAGATTCACATTAAGGCCTTGCCCTAGGTCACACAGCTAGTAAGTGTTATGTGTCTGATTCAGGCCCTCCTGAATCCAATCCTCTACCCCCTGCTTCACCTAGCTGCCCCCCAAGGAATAATTCTTGCTAATAATTTGGGTGCATCAGGAATTGGATCTTCTGAGGAACACCAAGCCCTGGCAGAAGCCTGGGTTCTAGTAGGTTCTGAATATCTACCATCCTAAGTCCCAGGAGAAATAGTTACAAGAGAATGCCAACCTTACAATTAATGTTATAGGAAAAAAAATATGTAGGGAGAGAGGTAAAAGAGAAATTGCACTCCCATTCTATATCTCACCCTCTCAGCCTCAGCTTCCTTCTCTTTAAAATGAAGACAATAGTCCCTTTAACTCACAAGGATTATTGGAAAAAAAAAACAAAGGAGAGAATGTTTGTGAAAGTCCTTTGTAAACAAAACACCACGTGAATGTGAGCTATTGTTACATAGATGCTTGGGGTTTATCTGTGATTTCATTGTATGCACACTCTAATGGTGTAGATTTCAGGGCCTTTATGCCATTTTATCCATTGTGAACCTTGTCCAAGTCTTTTTAACTGCCCTCCCCCCCCAATCCTTCTGTTTCTCCTTTTAATCATATGAGAGTAATGATGTAGCTCTTGGGGTTGTCTATATGCTATAATTTGTTCTCACTACATGAGCAGTCCACCTCCTTTTGTGATCATACATGTCCTTGATAATGTTTTTTTTTTTTTGCTACTTCTAGGCAAAAAGTCATTGTTAGTAATATGTCACAGCTTGCTGCTATCCATCCTCCATTGCTCTCTGGGTCACTTGATTCCCAATTTGAAAGAATATCCAGTGTTTTAGACTTAGAAAATCATAGTCATAGAATTCTACAGGTGGAAGGGACCTTAGAGGTCTGGTCCAAGCCTTTTGTTTGATAGATAAGGAAATTGAGACCCTATGAAATAAAATGACTTGACCTAAGTGACCCAGGAAGTTTGGTCAGAGTACTGTGGCCCATGAAATTATCCAGAAAATGGCACAGTTGGGATGAATGCCTGGGTTTGTGATTGGAGACAAGAGCCATCTCTTCCTTAACCCTCTAATTTGCTCCATTCTTTCATTCCTTCTCTTTTTCCTCCTCTCTTTTTGCTTCTTATTATTCTTCTCCCTTTTTTTCTGTTTTTTTTTTTTTTAATATGACTTAGAAAGTTTCCTGGACATGGACTTAGAAAGCCTGGGTCCAGTTTCCTAGATCTTATGATGTTTACAGGTATGGCTCTGGCCATGTTTTCTTATCTCTAATCCCCAATATCCTTCCTATAAAATGGAGATAACACTGCTCCTACTGCCTCCTTATGAGACTTTAGTGATGAGAATGCTTCGGAATCCTTAAATGCTACATTATGCGAGCTAATATCTTTTTATTTTTGATATAGTCCTTCAGTGGATCTATGACATCATATTTGATATTCATACTGCATTGATATATCTTGAAACTTCTACCTACCTCATCCTGTATGATTCCTATCTTCGTAATTTGGAAATCATCCTTAGGTAATTCAGCCAGTAGGCAAGACACTTCCTTTGATTCTTTAATTATCTTTGGGGTACCAGTGTAGAACTTGGACTGAGTAGAGGCTGTTTCTTACTTTTACCTCATGACTTGCTTCTTCCTTTTCCGGTGATATTTTCCTGGTTGTGGACCGTGGTACAAAAGGAAACCTAGTCATCATTGATGGTGGGCATCATCGTTTGTATTTTTAGTGGCTATAGAGATGATCTTTGATTTTTTTAAAATTTGTGAAAGAATTTAACCACTTGCCTCTATTCCACAATTGTTTAGCAAGCATTTGCTAGATGAAGAACCGCATGTGAGTTTTTATGATAAATAGAGAAACAAATAAGTCAGTCTTCGTGCCTCAGGGAACTCACAATGTATTTGGAGGACAGGGTAAATCAATCCATGGAAACACATAATTTTAAAACTGGGTAGAGGATGATAATTTCTCTGACAGGTACAAAGGGCTACAGGAGTTCAGAGGAAAGAGAAAGAGAAAGAGAAAGAGAAAGAGAAAGAGAAAGAATACATTTGACTAGGCAGGGACAAAGCTCCCTAGAGAAAGAAAAATGACCATGATGGACTGGGAAGGATAATGTACTAGCAATCAAAAGGCCTGAATTCAAATCTTGTCTCTAATACTGAGTTGTAATGTAACTTGAGGCAAGTTAATTAACTCTTTAGGCCTCAGTTTTTTTGTTTTTGTTTTTTTTTTTTGCAAAAGTTCCATCTGAGAAATATCTATATCTATATATCTTTATTTGTCAGCAGTCTATCGTTTAGACATTGCACTTTTTAACCTTTACTTTCTCCAGCAATTTTTTTCAGTTCTATATTTTTCCTTTCAGTTCTCTTTTAGATTTATCCAGAACTGAGAGAGGAACACTGATATATCAAGACATATTGTCTATATCTTCTTGAAGTTTTCCTTTATGATTTTAGATGCTAAGGCATTTGCAGCATGTAAGTTTAATATTGATGTTGGTTTGTTGTCTGGTTCATTTCAACATAATGAATTTCCCTTGTTTATTCCTTTTTATGTTGGAAATGCTTGTTTTTGCTTTGACACCATGATTGCAACTTTTGTTTATTTAATTGATTAGATGGAAAGTAAATATTTTTCCAACTTCTCATTTTAATTCTGTGGATGTTTTTGTTTTTTAATGTTTCTTGCAAGTAACAATTTATGAAGTTTTGTTTTCTTTTTTCATTTTGTCATTCTTTTTTATTTTCTTGGATTGTTTAATCCATTGATATTTAAAATTAGGACCTGTTTATATATTTTCATTTATCTTATATGAATATGTATATAGCAATGTAACCATATAGGTATGTATTTCCAAATTAAATTTTTCCCTTTCTATTTTTCAACACAATGCTGTGTCTTTTTAGTTATTTTAACTTAATATATTTTAAGGTAATCATTTTTTCCATTGGCTCTCTTCCTCTCATCCTAGAGGTCTGCTTCTCCCACCCCCTACCATTCCCCTTTGTTACTCCATCCCTTAGGAGTTTTGTAGAATAGTTATTTTTTCTTTCCATTAATTATCTATTTATTTAATTCTCACTCCCTTTTACCGTCCCAGTTGAGTAGTCAAGTGGAATCCACCTTCTTCTCCTCATCTTTAACTTATTTTATTTGTTAGTATTTAAAATTTCATTTTCTATACTTTATTTTTAAACAAATGATTCCTTTCTCTCCTTTTCTCCATTATTTAACTTCCCTTGCCTGTTTCAGACTTTGATTCATGGTCCCTATGCTTATTTAGTCCTTGTTTAGTCTCAGAATTCCTCATGGAATTAAGTCTTCTAAGATACCTGGGTTATTTATTCTAAGAAAGTTTTATGTTACTGTTTTTTAAACCTTAGCACTTGTTCACCCTTTTTTCCTGTTGTTCCACACTCCTAGAAATAAGAATTCTTCCAAATAATGAGAAGATATTGTCCCAAGGTAGAAATTTTCCAATGTCCCTGATTATTTAGTTCATCATTGACCTTTGCCCTCTCTTTGGTCATTTTTCCCACCATTGTTTCCAAATTTCCTTCTTTGGTCCATGTTGTCTCAGTCCTCAGGATGTCAGTTGCCCCCAGGTACTCTGATTTCCTTTTTCCTGAGGAAGGATGAGTGGTTTCTCTAAGCATAAAATCTCTGCAGATTACACCCGTTATAAGATCTTCATCTTGCATCACAGAATATTTCTCTTGTCTCATAGGACCATTGGTGCCCTACCTCACCACTGAAAAAAGAATTTTCTCTTCATTACTGTCTTTTTCTAGCTCTCCTCTTTATCTCTATCCATTCTCTTTTAGGCTATTTTCTTCCTGAGAAGAAGGAGGAGTTATTTTCCCTTTGACATAATTAAGGTACATCATGTATTCCCTTCTGTAAACTTCTTCTACCACTCCATTTCTTTCTCCCTCCCTTTCTGTAATTTAGCCTCATTAAAAACAAAAAGGAGAACAGTGACTTTCCTGTAGTCAGGGTGTGATGAGGTTTAGTGCATGATCTTTCAAACTTGTTTCTCCAGCACAACTTTTTTTTTTGACCTTGCCTTTCATCCTTATCCAATGCCTTGTACATTTAAAAAGAAATCTCTGAATAGTTTCTGTCTTCTTATTTTGTTTTTTATTGCTGTTTTTGGTTGAAGTACTTATTTAGCTTTCCTTGTATTTCTGATTTCAGGGATGTTTGGGAATCAAACAATTTCTTCAGATCTAGTTTTCTTTCTATGGGCATTTGGAATGTTTCTTCTGTATTGAACATCTTTTTTTTTCATTTATTTTTTGGCTCATATTTAGAGGAAACGTCCCTTTGGGCTGCATCCCAAGCTCTTGTGTGCTTCCTTCTCTTCTTCTTTCAGGGTCAGATTATGTGCCCTGTCAAAATGTGAGTACTTGTCGGGGAAGTTATGATGAGTGAGTCAATTAGGAATTAGACTCTTTATTGTTAATTTATAAGGTTGTTACCTAAGTAGGCTTATTACTGTTACCCAAGTCCCAGAGGCTATTGGGATGGTACTCCTCCTAACTGATGGAGATCTATGCTTTGTACTTGCATGAATGGCCAAGACTTGGATATAAATCTTAGTGTACTGCTTTGCTTCTTCCAGCAATGAACAGTAGTGAGAAGTTTAACCTGATCCTGAAAAATTCATTCCCTCCATGAACAATATCTAAGAGAGCAAATAGATCCAATTCTAGCCTGGTACCTCCTCTCCTTGAAGAGAGCAGAATGATCAAACTTCTGGCCTCAACGTGCTGCTTCTCTTCCTGCCAAGGAATAAAGTCTTCCTTAGAGAAGGGTGATAGGAAAAGAGCCTAGAAATGTCTACTGTACTTCTCCAGAGGCCACAAATTGACACCCTATTCCACATCTTGAGGAGGGTCTAAGCCACATTATCACCTTGGCTTGTGGAAACAGCAGCAATTACTTTATTGCTTTGGCATAATTCCTATTTTGGGGAGTTTGTGACAGTTCATGAGGACTGGTGAAAATATTTAGTTCTCTATTTTGTTGGTCCCATGATGTGTTCCCCCAAATGTTAAGTGTATACACTGCCAATGACTCTGAGCAGTTTGACAAATGGCAATCTGGACACATAAGCCTTAACTGGTGAAACATGGATGACAAATTGTCTCCCAGAGTCTTCTCTTTACCTCATATAGATCATAGATTTAAAGCTTGAGGAAATCTTACTGGATCATCTAATCCAAACATTTCCTTTAATCAGTGAGGAAAACAAGGCCAAGAGAGGTTTACTGATTTGTCCTATGCTTTTGTAGACCATGACTTGTAGAGGCAGGATTCCAACTATCATTTCGGATGCCCTGTTCTCTCCAGTATACAGCTTACTTTTAGATAGCAATAGAATGGTATTGATCTGGTCTCAAGATCCAAGGATCAAAGCCAGTGTTTGGGATGCTTCCTACAATCTACACACACATACACACACACACTCACACACATACACACACACATATACATATATATATATACCTACACACACACACATATACATACTAATAGAAATTATCTCAGTCACAGGTCAGAAAACCTCCTTGAATTCTTTGCTTTCGTTTTTTGCAAGGGACCTTTCTCATCTTCCCACAGATGCCTTTTCTGGATTCTTTTTTGTTCGTTCGTTTGTTTTTCTTTTTTGGTGAGGCAGTTGGGGTCAATTGATGAACCTTAATATTTCCTTTGAGCATTTGGATTTTAGCAAAACATTCTTGAGGAGTGGAGAGCTTAAAAATCTCAGTGAATTTCTTGAAGTTCCAAACCATCACTGAAATAGGAGAAATATCCTCTAAAGAATCCCCAATGAATGGTCATCTAGCATTTCCTTGAAAAATTCCAGTTACAAAAAGGTCACTCCCTCCTGGGCAGCAATTTCACTCTTGAGTGACTCTAATTGTTAAGAAGTTTTTCATATCAAGCTCAAATTCTTCTCTCTGCAAAAAGTACCACCCCCCACCTCAGATTGTCTTAACCTTGGCCTTTGAGGCTAAGCAAAAAAAGACCTAATTCCTTGATAGTCTTGAAGCCAGTAAACATGTTCTACCTCTCACCTGTCCAAGACCAAACCTTCTGTAGGTGGGATATTCCAGATTCCAATCCTGTTATGACATTTGATATCTCACTATATCTTAGGTTCTTTGTTTATCTCTCCAGTTAAGAGAATTCAGACAAAAAAATTCAGTGAATTTTCCTTTATTCAACAAGCAACACTCTAAGTGAGGTTGAAAAACCAACATTCTGAAGGAGAATCTTCTGGAAACAAGAGATGTCTTGTGTGTTATCTTCTAGTAGGAATGAGAAGCACTGGAGGACGTTTCAGAACTGATGCTCTTATTCAACACCGCCCCTCATGTGAAAATTTGATTTTGTCATCACTCTGCCTATGGAACAAGAAAAGAAGGTTAAGTGAGGATCACTAATACACAAGCCCATTTTCTGATGTCAAACTTCAGATTGTAGAAATGACCTTTGATATTTGATACTGGTCCAACTTCCCCTTTTCTTCAAAGGAGGGGACAATAGAAAAGACTGGGAAGGTGATGAGCTCCCTGTCACAGGCAGTGTTTAAACAGAAGTAAGATGACCACTTGGAGGTGTTGTTGCAGAGTAGAATCATGTATTGGGTAAAAGCAGGATTAGGGGGTTGATGATATCCCTTCTGACACTGAGATTTCATGTTTATGTAATACTATGTTGCTGTTGTTCTCTAAACTTCATAAAATTTACTCTTCGTATCTTTAAAACATTTAATTTATGCTATTAAAAAAAACCCACCATTGCCATTATTCAATGTCTGTCCACCACTCAACCCTCTCTCTAGCAATAGAACCCTCCCTCATAATAAATTAGTACAGGAAACAAAGAAACAACAACAATAACAAAATCCCAAACAAATCGACATGTTCTCCATGTCTTAAAATATAGGTCTCATTTCTCACTGAGAGCCCACCAGCACTCTGTGGAGAGACAGGAGACATGCTTCACTGTCCGACTTCTGAAGTCTCGTCCTATTTCTATCAAAATGACCATAGCTGATGGTTGTTTATCAGTCAATCAACATCAGATCTTTACTTCACTCCACCTTGTTTTTACTAGGAGTCATAAAAGCCAATTCTTCAAATTTCTGGAATTTTCACACTCATGCAGATTTCAACTCCTTCCTGTCTTGATGAATTGCTGTGACCAAAGAAATTTCACCACCCTGTAGACAACCTTCTGGTTATGATTCTCTGGTTATAATTTTTAAAATTAGGGAGGCAAGTCTCCTAATGACAGAAAAAAAGCTGTCACTGTACTCATGCTAGAACACTTTCTGCATTGGTTAGACCTCACCAGAAACTTGCACACACCTGATACAGCCTTTGAGAATCCAGGGCTACCTCCATGCCACAATGAGGCATCAGAGCAGCTCATTAGTGGAGGTGTAGAAACATATTAAAGTCTAAAGTAAGAACTAGTAATCTAAAATAAGACCTAAATCACTTGAAGGAAATATGATGAACAGAGATAAAAATACGACACAAACTTTTATATACTTCTTAACACACAAACATGTCTGCTCCTCTGTTTAGTATTTGAAAAGATGAATAGGATGAATCATGAGTGGGAAGGAGAGGATATGTGAACAACTATGGATGCCTTTAAGGAGAAGGATTAGAGCTGTAGCATGTCAGAGCTGACAGAGTTCATGGACCCCTCACATGCAATAGCTGAAAAATGAGCAATGAGAATTTGAGTGACTTGTCTAAAGGTATACAACTAGTTCATAAATTTATAAAAACCTTGATTGTTAACTCTGGAAGGAATTATTAACAGTATTGTTGGCTCTGGAAAGAATATGCTGATTATACTGTTAAACTACTTTTATACACTAATTTTATACATAATTAATTCTATTCACATGGAAACAGAAGCCCAAAGTGTTGAAGGAACTTCTCCATGGTTGGCCCTATTGATCGAGGTGACATGGTGTCATGGAAAGAGCACTGGGTTCAGATCTTGGCTTTGTCCCTCACTACTGCTATAGCTTTAGATACTTCTTTTTACTGCTTTGCACCTCAGTTTTCTTATCTATAAAGTGGGTATACCAATACATATAGAGGAAGGGAAGGGTAATGGAGATAGTAAATGTGGTAGAGAGGAGTGTGAATCATCTGGCTAGAACTGCTGGTATACACTAATCTGCTGTTGGGGTAAGCTTTAAGGGAATGGAACAATGGTTTCTCACTCCCTGGTCTCATATCATTCAAGAATATGTCTCCATTGTATTAACTACTGAATTCTGCCCCACCCCTAACCCTATCCCTACTAACTTTCTTCCGTTCCATTTGATGCCTGTACTTACTTAACAGCAGTGCAGAAAGCACATTTATTGGGATATGTTTTCCCATCAGAGCCACATATTGGTCTAAACTCTAGAGTGCATGGTCGGGACTGTCTTGGTGGCAGTTTTTCATAACCTTTGCAGTCAACCTGAAAAATCAATGATAAACATTATCTCCTTCTTGGGTCATAGGATTTTTACATAGTCAAGTTTCTAAAAACCTGTAGATGCTTGGGTCTCTGGATCTGAAAAGGAAAAGGATCAGGAGATACTGTGAAAATCATGCCTAGAATCTTCACATAGAACCTCTGAAACCAATTCCCCCCTCCCCCAACCCTTGCCCTGTATTTCATAGTCATAGAGGGGTGAGGAGCTCTGATCTCCAGAAATTCAATCTTCTATTCAACAGACATTTATTGACCATCTAGAATATGCAGAGTAAGAGACAGAATGGCAAAATAGATAGATGGTTAGCTTTGGAGGCAGAAAGATCTGGGTGCCAGTCCTGCTTCTTTTATATCGGTTGTGTAATGATATTGACAAATTTCTTAACAACTCTTGTGATTCTGACAACCCTCAACATCTATACATTACAGCCTATGTGCTGATCTACATTAGTAGAGGATGTTTCTAGAGTAGGAGACCCCATAATACTGTTTTCTGATTTATGACCTTGAACTTTACCTATCCTATCTGGATATAATCTTGTCTTCTGTCATTGTGGACTTGGTTTCTGGTTATCCAGGTTATAACTTTAGAATTTACATTTGGAGAGAAGTACATTGAAGGCTTACCCATAATGCCATCTGGGAATAAGCCTCAATATCTAATTAATTTTGTACTTGTCTTCTTTCAAAATAATTTAAATTTGGGACCACCTTTATTTGAAATGCAATGTCATTACAAGATAGAAATGCAATATCAAAAAGGTTTGATGTTGAGGGAAAGAAGACTTACTTTTTCTGCTGAGACTGACTCCACATCTGGAATAGAAATAAAGAATGCAAAAGTATTAAGCAACATGATCTCTTGAATGACCCAACAATTGTCCTCTGCTTGCTCCCTTAGTCTTAGGAAATTCTTTCCTCTAATGTGACAAGAAATTCCATTTAATGTAATGGAAGGAAGTAACTTCTTTCTTCTACTTTCACCATGCCTCTTTTTCTGTCTTTTTAAAATGAAGGGAATTTATTAAGTAAATTCTGAAGACCCTTTTAAGTTTAAAATTCTATGTTCTAGGATCTGTTATATTTCTAACAGATTGGATTCTATCTACTAAATCCATTTCTAGCTCTGATATTAACTTCAAAATTCTATTTCATCTCTAAAAGTAAATTTTTAATGATTTCTTCTGACGCCAACATTTTAGAGTCTATGATCCTACAACCTTCAATATTGTATGTCCTAAGGTCCCTTCAAGCACTTATAATCTCAGTTCTGTCTCCTAAGGTCTCTTCCAGCCCAGATATTGCATGATTTCTCTTGGCAGATGCAGAAAAGTAAGTGTCATTATGAATAGGAAGTGTGCCCACCTCTCACATGTGTTTATCCTGGTACTCTCTGGGTCAATCATTGTAAGAGGACAGCTGATATTAGGGGTTAGGGCTGGGTCAGGAAAGATATACTCACGGAAGATGGATATCAGTGTCAGCATCAGGAGCAGGCATACAGCTGCTGCCTTCATAGTGTAAGTATTGGCAAGGTGAGTGGAGTGAAGTGAGCCCAAGTGAGCTGGTCTTCTGTGCTCTGCTTCTGTGGACCAGCATTACATATAGGCAGGAATTCACCTTGATTGTGAAATTAGCTTGTATGAATACAGGATGCTGGAAACAAATTCCAAATGACTTCTGAATGACTTGCTCATGAAAAAGTTAGCCTGGAGATAAGAACCAGAAATGAAGGGGTAATCACCAGACTCCTGAGTCCTGTCACATGTAATCTTGTACTAGTCTGGTTTCCCAAACACATGAAATCAGTAGAATTTCCTCATAGAGTAACAGATCATATTTATAGAGTGTATCATGGTTTGTTAAGTCCTTTATGTAATTTACCTCATTTGATTGCTCACAATGCACTTGTGAGATAGAAACTCTTCTATGACCTTTTCACAGATGAGGCAACTGGTACGGAGCATTTAAATGATGTGCTCAGCATCTCAAAGTTTGTAGATGATGGCACCAGGACTTGAAGTTTTTGGACTCCAAATTGAGTGCTGGGATTCCTCACTATTCTATGCTACCTTTCAGGATGTAGGGGTCTCCCCATTGTTGAAAATATTCTAGAAGAGGCCAGCTACTTACTTTTTGAAAATGTGTTTAAGTGACATTCCTGCATGGGAGGAGAGGTTGAGCTCTAGGCTTGATGATCACAGAGGAATAGAATTTAAAGGTTACCTAATGAGACAGTTTTATAGGCCAAGCTGTTCTTATTTTAGATGAGAAAACTGAGGTTCTGAGAAAGGAAGTGTCAATGAGTTAGTGGCAGACCGACTTCTTAGATTACCTGTAAGAAGCTCATGAAACAAGAGATATTTCAGGATTATGAGCAGATGTTCATTAATGAGGCCTTATGTGGTAGTATTAGAGCTATATGTTATGGTAGGAGGGAGAACAAGGGAGCCAGGTGAGATCATGTTGTGATGGAGGAGTCTGGCTCGCTTACCTGGGTGGCTTTCTCTATATTTGTGAACCTATTTTCTCTCATATTCTATGAATCCCTGGGAAAGTCTAATGGATTGGGCTGGGAGCTGTTGCAGGTCTTAAGCAAAGAGAACATGGAAAGATTTGAGTGATGATGACCATCACAAGACCAACAGATGCTGCTTCTTTGACAGTATGTTCTAAGTCCTTCCCTTTCCTTACCTGTCTGGCTTAGTGGCGCTAAGCCAAATTTGAAATGTTATGGAACTGTCATGAGTGAAAATCAACAAAAGTAAACTGAGCCACCATGTTTTCCCTGAGCCACCTCCCATTTCGTTATCTAGTTTTGAACATATTAATACAGAGGGTCAAATGGCTACCTCAATTAGGCCAAAAGACCCATAAGAGGAATTATAGCTCCTTTATATAAGCATTGCACAAAAACCAGAATAGTGTAGGTAAGGAAAATAATACAATTATTTGTAGGGTTGGCAACATCATGGGAATGAGGACAATGTGATTGGTTACATTAAGGAAATGGCAAACCACTCCAGTATCTTTGCCTGCCCCGCCCCCCAAAAAAACAAATGGGGTCACAAAGAATTGAACATGATTGAAAAATAACTTAACAACATTACAAATGGCGCCATTTCTTGGTTTTTAATATTCTACTATTTTGAAGAAAGATCCATCAATTCCCATGCTTTCCAGTACTTTTAATATGAATGTGTTTTGTGTTTTGTCAAAATTTTTACTGTATATGTAGATAATAAACTCATTTTAATATTTATTGTTAATATAACATATTGTACTTATAGATATCTTTCTGTTGAACTATGTTTATTTTCCTGGTTTAAATCCATCCGAATCATACTGGATAATCTTATGCAAACTTGACATCTAAGATTTAATAGGTCTAGTGGTAAGATTCTAGAAAAAAGTGGTTGTTTATTTAAGGCCACTGTTCTTAGAGAATACTGAAAACATAAGAAGTTGAACAGTACAAAGTGACTTATTCTCATTCTGAGAGTCTTAGCTCCCTTTTAGGTAAATGAGGAGACTCAGATGAATTATTGCTTCCTACTAATTGCACCACAATTTCACATAGTCAGTAGTCCTTACCTATTCTATAAGAAAGAAACTGGATGCCTCTTGTTCATTGGGGAAAGGAGAATTTACCTGTATAATAAGTCAGCACATAATTACAGAGGGTAAAGAACTCTAAGGGATCTTAGAACACAGATAATTAGAGCAGGAAACAACCCCTTAAAGACCATCTTGTCCAATTCTCTTATTTTAGGAACAAGGAAACTGAGACCTAAGAGAAGGGAAATAACTTGCCCGTGGACACCTAGGTCATTAATTGCAGAGCCAAGAATTGCACTCAGAAATTTTAATTCAAAATCTAGGCCTCAAAACTGTGGGTGAGGTAGGGGGATGTCTACCCCAAGCATGTTAAAACTTCCCTGTGATGGAATGGGTGACTGAGAGAAATTTTTTCCAAAAGCCATGAAGCAGGCTGTAAGGAGTTCTCAGAGTTTGGTCAGACATCAAAGACACCAACATCAGCCACTGCATCCTGGGTATTACCAGTCATCCTGATTTTTTTCCTGTCACTGGACTTCATTGACTCTGGAAGAGAGAGTGAGTCTCTACCTCACTCATATCTAATTTATGTGTAAGTCAAAAGACATCACTTCATGATATCATTGGTCCTTTTTGAAAATGGACAAAAAACAGTATTACTTCAAGTATGCCACTTTGATAGGTACATGTGATTGTCTACAAAGAAAAAAAACCTGCCTAAATTATTGTTATTTCACCTCTCTTGGTCTCGGCTTCCTTCTCTGTAAAATAAAGACAATAATCTCTTCCTTTTCTCAGTTACAGGATTGCTGGGAAAAAAATGAATGAGCAAAAGTTTGTGAAAGTGATTTGTGAATAAAAAGTGCCACGTGAATGTGAGCTATTGTTACATAGATGCTTAGGTATATCTGTGATTTCACTGTATGTACATTCTATCTAATGGAATAGATTTCAGGGCCTCTATGTCTTCTTATTCATTGTGAACCTTGTCCAAGTCTTTTTAAAAATCCCTCTGAAAATCCTTCCTTTTCTTTTAATCATGTGGGAATAATGATATAGTTCTTGAGTTGTCTATATGTTATCATTTGCCTCTTCTTAAGCTAAAAATCATTGTTGGTAATATGCCACAGCTTGCTGATGTCCATCCCTCCATTGCTCCCTGGGTCACTTGATTCTCCCATATGAAAGAAAATCTGGTGTTGTGAACTTAGAAAAATCTTAGTCATAGAATGGTAGAGGTAGAAGACACCTTAGAAGTCTGGTTCAATCCTTTTATTTGATGATTAAGGAAATTGAGACTCTGTGAAGTAAAATGACTTGACCCAAATGACCCAGGAAATGTGGTCACAGTACCGTGACCCATGGAGTCACTCAGAAAGTGGCCCAGTTGGGATGAATGCCTGGGGACATGATTGGAGACAAGAGCTGTCTCTCCTTTTCCTTCTCCTTTGCTTTGTTCTTTTATGGTCCCTTTCTCTCCTTTTCCTCTTCTCCCTTTGCTTCTTATTTTCCTTCTCTTCCTTTTCTTCTCCCTGTCTCTTAAGCAGAAATTCAAATTTCTGCTTAAATTGCTTAAGTGCTTATTTCTCACTCTTCCCCAAGGCCAAAGAGTCCTCAAGATACTATATATCCTTGACTGAGGTTAGCTCAGGAAGTGCTGCAGTCAACATCAGGGCAAACAGAGTGATAAAGAGATTCCATGCCTTCATAAAATCAGATAAGCCTCTTCACAACACTTACAGGTAAACTTTTCTGTTTTTCCTTGCTGAATGACATGAGTGAAATCATAGGTAAGAATGAAAGGTCCTCATCCCCATTTAATGCCAAATTTAAACTTGAAGTTTCCAAGGATATATCCAAAATTGATGCAGAAGAGCTGTCCAGTCTTCCTGACTATGATATTGTTACTGTGTCTATCACTGATCCCTAAGATGTAAGAAGCTACACAGTAGCCAACACAGGAGAGAGTGAACTCTTCAATAGTTTGATCTAAGTCATCTCCAGAATTGTATTCTTTAAGCCAATTTAGAAGAGCATCTTTATTGAAGGCAGTTGTAGCAGCAACATTACTATTATTTAGCTGGATATTGGCAGTTGTTTCAGATGTGTACTAACAACTTTAATCAGGCCAGAACAGTCTCCTGTTGCTAAATAACTGTATGGTAGCATTTGGAGTTCAAATCCAGCCTCTTTCCAAATTAAATCCATCAACCACAACATTTGGTGTGTAACATATCTTGTTGTAGATAATCCCCATTTTTGAAAATGACACCCAGTAGATCTCCTTGGAATATCTTACTGTATACTATTCTCAGAGGCTTCATTTTAGAATCCATGTACTTGCACTTCTCAACATAAAATTCTGAGAGTATGACACAAAGATTCAAAGGTGTCTGAAGATCAGAAAGGGCTTCTTGCCAAGCATTTTGTTTAAGCATGTGTGCATTGCCTCGCTTCCTTTTGCTTTGTTTAACTTTACTGCATTCAATTTTATTAAACTATTTAAGGTCTTCAGCTTATTAAGAGTTTCAGCCTGTAGAAAACACTTTTCATATACCCCACACTTCCTTGACAGTAGGCTTCAAGTATTACATCAATTTGCACTGAGAAGGCAGGAATATACACCTCTGACCTAAGATGCCAAAATAGAAACTGCCCTATCCTCCTATTAGCAAGTGCTCTAACATGAATTTAGATAGGGCACAATCAAGAAAGGATTAATATTTGAAAATTTTTACAAGTTGTAGAAGATAACTGAGATAGCTCTTCGTCACTCATTTGTTTCAAGCAGCTCACTGCATACTCTCTTACATACTGGTCTGGATAATTAAAGTCTAACAATTTCAATGCTTCTCTAGGAGGCAATTTAGGCCATATCTGAAGAAGATCCTGCAGCTGAGCAACATCTTCAAGTTTATTCCATTTGACAGAGAGCAGCAATTTTGGCAATGACTGTGGAAAATTTTCTCTACAGTCTTGTCTCAAAGTCCAAATAAAATCCATTTCATTCTCACACAGTTGGGATAAGGGATCCCTCTCCATGATTTCTTTTAGCACAGCATGAAATTTTTTTCCACCTTGACTTGATATATTACCACTGTCACTCCTTACAATCTCAGCTGCCTTTTCAATAATCTTATCAAAGGGAGGTTAATAATAAGGCTGTTTTTTATTCTCAGAGAATTTAACATGTAAAGCTGTTGCATTTTCAATATATAGATTTGTTTGAATAGTTCCCATCGGATTCAACATTTCTTTAAGTTCATCAGGAAATGATGACCAACTGTGCAATATGATGTCTCCAGTTTTCACTATAAAGTCAAACACCATGGCATTTACTCATGCTACAGGATAGTGCACTTTTCCAACTTTCCTGATGTCTGCTATTTGGAGGGATTAATAGTCGTTTTTGTTTTTTTTTTTTTGTTTCCAGTTTATTCACAGCATAAATTGCAAAGCATGACTGAGCCATTCTTGGTAAATCATAGATGTTAATATAAAATTCCAGTGGTTTACTCCAAACACGGTCATTTCTCCCAGATATCTCTGAGCTAACAATCAGTTTACAAGGAAATTCAGTTTCGTGAAAAAGTCCAGCCCTGACATGAACTTTGACAGTTTCTTCTGTGTTCAGATTAGTCCCCTTAACTACTATAACTTGGAAAGGCTGGGTATTCTCCCAAACATTAGAAATTAATCTTGTTTTTACTTTATTTTATTTTATTTTTTGTTTTTGGTGGCAGTGGGAGAGGAAGGTTGAATGAGTTTCAGTTTGTGGCAGCTTCTATGGCAATCATTGCCTGTTCACTTGTCTTCTTGATATTGCAACATTCAACAAGAGTTGCAGATATACTGGAACTGAATTAATGGGTGATCACCAAACACGTATTCTGGTCTCCCAATGACTTGTAGCACATAGTCATAGGGATCATCTTCCTTTTCATGGATAGTCAACCACTTTTGGATTGCCAGCTCATTTAGCTTGATGGAATTCATATTAGGAAATACTTAGAAACTAAATACATCCTGGTAATTTTCAAAATGGACAGCTGCCACAAGATTTCCACCATAAAGTTTATCTTCCACATTTTCAGGAATGGAAGGTTTTTGCTCTGGTGGGTAAGTATGCTTTATCCAATCCATCCAAGACAATCCCACAAAGAACTGGATCTTTTCTTCACTGAACTGGCACATTTTGCTTGGGAACTCATCTACCTTGGTATCTTTCAGGGCATCAAACTCATGGAGACCTTTTCCTATAAGAACTCCAATTTTGGAGCCTAATTTTTCCCCTGGGTCACAATTTCTTGTCACCACTTTGAGAATTGGAAGAAAAGGTCTGATATCACAGAGTCTTCCTGTTTCATCTTCAAGCTACTCATAAACAGCAGTTTGGTTCACACATGCAAACATGAGTCAATTTCCATAAGAAGGTTAAACATAGGGTAGTTGTGAGCTTGCTTCCATAGCATTGAAGAAAGATAGCCCTGATTTCAGATTTTTAGGATCATAGGCAAAGTTTATTTTCAACGTTAAAATAAAATTCTGTGCTTTTACTGATGGCTTCCTCCGCTTTTGAAGATATGCCCCGGAGTTCAGTAGCAGCAGCAGCCGCGGGCCCGGAGCTCTCGCGCCCCTATCCCGTCCCGGGGCAGAGGCGCCCTGGAGAGGAGGGCCAGCAGCAGCCACGCGCTACAACAGCCGCCTGGCAACTGCCATATCCAGCGCCGCTGCAGCGGCAACCCATGGACGCGTGGGCGTCCCCTACTCATTTCTTATAGTACAATAGTATTCCATCATAATCACATACCACAAGTTGTCCAGCCATTCCCCTACTGATTGGCGTCCCCTCAATTTCTAATTCTGTACCCCCAGAAAAGAGCTACTATAAATGTTTTTGTACATATAGGTCCTTTTCCTTTTTGTTTTTTTTTTTTTTTATCTCTTTTGGGATACAGACCTAGTAGTGATATTGCTAGGTCAAACGTTTTATAGCCCTTTGGCCACAGTTTGGGCACAGTTCCAAAATGCTCTACAGAATGAATCAGTTCAAAACTCCACCAAGAGTGCATTAAAGTCTCATTTTTCCCACAACCCCTCCAACATTTGTCATTTACCTTTTCGATCCTATTAGCCAATCAAATAGGTATGAAGTAGTACCTCAGAATTGTTTTAATTTGCATTCCTCCAATCAATAATGCATTAGAGTATTTTTTTTCGTATGGCTATAGATAGCTTTGATTACTTCATCTAAAAACTAATCATATTTTTTGATCGTTTATCAATTGGGTAATGGCTCTTATTTTTATAAATTTGACTTAGTTCTCTATGTGTTTGGGAAATAAGGCCTTTATCAGAGAAAGGCCTTTCAAAATTTTTTTCACAGTTACTATTGCTAACTGTGTTTCCCTCCATCCTATCCTCCCCATTTATTCTATTTTCTCTCTCCTGTTACCTTATCCCTCCTCAAAAATGTTTTGCTTCTGACTACCCCCTCTCCCAATCTGCCTTCCATCACCCCCTCCCCCTTTTCTTATCCTCTTCTCCTCTTACTTATCTATAAGATAAATAAGATAGATTTCTGTACTCAATTGAGTATGTATGTTATTCTCTCTTTGAGCTAATTCTGATGAGAGTATCTCACTCACTCACTCTCCCTCACTTCCTCCCTCTTCCCCTCCATTGTAAAACCTTTTTCTTGCCTCTTTTGTGTAATATAATTTACCCTATTCTACCTCTCCATTTCTCTTTCTCCCAGTACATTCCTCTCACACCTCAATTTTGTTTGTTAGATATCATTCCTTCATATTCAATTCACATCTGTGCCCTGTCTATATATACTTCTTCTAACTAATGAGAAATGTCTTATGAGTTATAAATATCATCTTCCCATGTAGGAATGTAAACAATTTGAACTTATTAGGTCCCTTATGATTTCCCTTTACTGTTTACCATTTTATGCTTCTCTTGAGTCTTGTATTTGAAGACTGAATTTTTCTGTCTAACTGTTTTTTTCATCAGGAATGATTGAAAGTCCCCTATTTCATTGAATAGCCATCTTTTTCCCTGAAATATTATGCTCAGTTTTGCTGATTAGTTGATTCTTAGTGGTAATCCAAGCTCCTTTGCTTTCCAGATTATCATATTCCAAGCCCTCCAATCCTTTAATATAGAAACCGCTGAATCTTGCATAATCCTGTCGTTCCATGACATTGAAATTGTTTCTTTCTGGCTGCTTGTAGTCTTTTCTCCTTGACCTGATAATTATGGAATTTGGCTAAAATATTCCTTGGAGTTTTCATTTTGGGATCTCTTTCAGGAGGTTATCAAGTGGATTCTTTCAATGACTATTTTGCCCTCTGGTTCTAGGATATCAGGGCAGTTTTCCTTGATAATTTCTTGAAAGATACTGTCCAGGCTCTTTTTTTTTTTTTTTTTGGTCATGGCTTTCAGGCAGTCTGATAATTCTTAAATTACCTCTCCTGGATCTATTTTCCAGGTCAGTTGTTTTTCCAGTGAGATATTTTGCTTTTTCTTCTATTTTTTCATTCTTTTGATTTTGTTTGACTGATTATTGATGTCTCATAAAGTCATTAGCTTCCACTTGCCTAATTCTAGTTTTTAAGGAATTATTTTCTTCAGTTAGCTTTTGTACATCTTTTTCCATTTGGCCAATTCTACTTTTTAAGGAGTTGTTTTCTTCAGTCAATTTTTGTCCTTTCTTTTCCAATCTGTTTTCGTTCTCTTGCATAACTCTCATTTCTTTTCCCATTTTTTTTAAACCTTTCTTATTTGACTTTTAAAATCCTTCTTGAGCTCTTCCAAGAAGTCTTTTTGGACTTGAGACAAATTCATATTCCTCTTTGAGGTTTCAGATATGGGTATATTGACAATATTGTCCTCTTCTGAGTTTGTGTTTTGATCTTCCCTGTCATCATAATGAGTTTCTATGATCAATGTTTATTTTTGCTTCTTGCTCATCTTTTTTTTTTTTGCCTATTTCCTGGCTTTTAAAGTTGAGCTTTCCTGCTGGAGCACAGGGAGCACTCTCCCAAGCTTCTTGTGCTGGTGCCAGGGGCCCGGTCACGGGCTTTGGGTGTTGGGGCCTCTGGTGCTGGTAGCTGGAGGCTGTAGGGGTCTGGTGGCTTATGTGGTATGAGCCTCAAATCCAGGCCTCAAACCAATTGGAGAGTTTGGGGGATGTCCACCCTGAGTATGTGAAGACTTCCCTGTGGTGAAACGGATGGATGAGAAAAATTTGTTCCAAAGGCCATGAAGGTGGCTGAAGTAGGCCCTGTGGAGTACTTAGAGCTTAGTCAGATGTCAAAGATACTAAGGTTATTTACTGCATCCTGGGCCATCATCAGTTGTCCTAACTTTTTTCTTGCCATTGGGCTTTGATGACTCTGGAAGAGAGAGTGAGACTGATGACATTGTGCAACTCTGCCTCACTTAAATCCAATTCACAGGCAAGTCAAGACTTCACCCCATGATGTCATTTGTCCTCTTCAAAAACAAAGGATAGTAGTATTCCTTTAACTATGCCACTTTTATTGGGTGCATGTGATTGTCTAAAAAACACCTGCTTAAATTATTGTTATTTCATCCCTCTTTGCCTCAGCTTCCTTTTCTATAAAATGAAGACAATAATCCCTTCCTTTCTTCAGTCACAGGATTGTTGGGGAAAAAAAAACAAAAAAGAATGAGACCATATGAATGTGAGCCATTGTTACATAGATTTTTAGCTTTATCTGTGTTTTTATTGTATGTGCACTTTACCAAGTGGTATATATTTCATGTCCTTCATGCCTTCTCATCTTGTTGTGAACTTTTTCCAAGACCTTTTAAAAATACCTCTGAGACTTACATGAACTGATGCTGAGTGAA
This sequence comes from Vombatus ursinus, assembly GCF_900497805.2. NCBI lineage: Eukaryota > Metazoa > Chordata > Mammalia > Diprotodontia > Vombatidae > Vombatus > Vombatus ursinus. The sequence goes on along the minus strand of NW_020954641.1, from coordinate 1,898,604 downwards.
GTGAGCAGAACCAGGAGAACATTGTACACAGTAACAGCAACATTGTGTGATGACCAACTTTGATACACTTAGCTATTCTCAGCAATGCAATGATCTAAGACAACTCCAAAAGACTCATGATGGAAAATGCTACCCACATCCAGAAAAATAACTATGGAATCTGAATACAGATTGAAAGATACTGTTTGCTCTGTCTTTTTCTTTTCTTTTCTTTTTCTTCTTCTTTCTCATGATTCCTGTCATTGGTTCTAATTCTTCTATACAACATGGCTAATGTGAAAATATGTTTAATATGAATGTATATGTAAAGCCTAAAAAAGAAGAAAATTAGTAGCACAACCAAAAAAAAATACCTTTGAGTCCTTTCTCCTTCTTTTCTTTTATTATCACAAGGTTAATAATACAGCTCTTGGGCTGTCTATTTGCTCTTCCTTGTTCTCACTACATGACAATCCATCTCCTTTTGTGGTCATCCATGGTCTTGATGATATTTTTGTGACACTTATTAGGCAAAAAGACATTGTTGGTGATGTGCCACAGCTTGCTGCCATCCATCTTTCCATTGCCTTCTGGGTCACCTGATACTCTGCCCCCACCTTTAAAAGAAAATCTAGTATTTTGAACTTAAAAATATAGTCATAGAATTACATAGGTAGAAGGGATCTTGGAGGTAACTACTGTGTCACAGTACTGTGACTACACTTGTTCTGTGACTTTGATCAAGTAATTTCGTTTTACGGGTCTCAATTTCCCAATCTATACAATGAAAAGACAGGGCTAGACCTTTAAGATCCCTTCTACCTCTACAATTCCATGACTATATTTTTAAGTTCACAATACTACTTATGCTAGAAGTCTAGTTCTGCCTTCTCACTTTATAAATTAGGAAATCAAGACCTGTAAAATAAAATTATTTGATCAAAGTCACAGAATAAGTATAGTCACAGTACTGTGACACAGTAAGTTACTCAAGAAGTAGCCAAATTCCTGATTCTTTCCAGAAGAAACTTATCTTCTTCTCCTTTTGTCCTCCTGTAGCATTTTGGCTATGCCTCTTTTGTGGTCTTGCTCATATCCTGCCTTTCCTTTAAATTATTTCTGTCCATGGGCCCCCTTACCCTCTCCTTTGCTTTTTTTTTTTTGTATTTCCTTTCTCTCCTTTTCCTCTCCTTCCTTTGCTTCTTATTATTCCTTTCTTCCTCAATATTTCTGTCCTTCACCTTCCTATGATTTCATCCATTTTCCTGCCCTGTTTGTTTGATATGATATTGAGAGAATCCTGGACATAGATTTAGAAAACCTGGGTCCAGTTTCCTGGATTTGAAGATCTTTACAGGTGTGATTCTGGGCATGTCTTCTTATCTCCGATCTTCAATATCCTTTCCTATAAAATGGTGATAACACTATTCCTAGTACCTCCTCATTGGGCTGTAGTAATGAGAATGCTTTGGAATCCTTAAAGTACTACATAATGCAAGCTAGTGATTTTAAAAAAATAATTGCTATAATATTGTGATTGATCCATGATCTCATGTTTGTTAATTCCCCTTTGTTGATGTAGCTTGGACCTTTTCCATTGGGTGATTTCCTATTCTTGTTGTTTGAAAAGCATCCAGGATCGCCCAACTTTTTGTGGTTCTCTTAATGTTTTCAGGGTAACAGTGTAGCACTCGGGGGGCCAATAGGCTATTTGTCACTCTTGCTTCATGATTTGCCCTCTTCCTTTTCTGGTCTTATTTGTTCCACCTGTCTATTATGATAATTTTTGAACCAAGGTCATCACTGGTGATGTGCATCCTATTAGTGACTATAGAGTTAGATGTATTTTTTGAATAATAAAGAATAACTAAGTTTTTTTACCCATAATTTAATAACAGCATTTTATTTCACACATTTTTTTCCAAGCACCTATTATGTGAGAAACCAGGTGTGAGGTGTTATGGAATCATTCATTGTTTTTGTTCTCAAAGAGGACCATGACATCTGGAAGGTGATGTCATGACTTGTAAGTGGATTGCATTTAAATGAAGCAGAGCTGTGCAAAGTCACTACCCTCACTTTCTCCTCCAGAGCCATTTGGGTCCAGTGGTGAGATATAGATGCACAACTGGAGATGACCCCCTGCTATGGAATACTGAGAGATGAATAGCATAGTCTTCCTGTCCTTGGAGAACTCACAGTATAGATAGGGGTGGGAATCCGTGGACACACATAAACTAGGGCAGAGTATGACAAAGTCCTGACTTAGCTACAAATCACTGTAGGAGTTTAGAAAACAAAGGCATAGAGAGATCACATTGACTAGAAGCATCAAGCTCCCTAGAATAGGAAGAATGTAACACCATGGACTGAGAAAGAAACTGGACCAGGAATCAGAATTCCAATCTTGGCTCTGACACTGAATTTCAGAATGACCTTAGACAACTTGATCTACCTTTTCATGCCTTGGCTTCATCATCTGTAAAGTGAGGGGGTTGTACCAGGTGTTATATGAAGTCCCTTCCAATTCTAGCATTCTGTGAGTGGGGCTTTATCAGCGTGAACATCTGGCTGTTGTGGTCCAGTGGAAAGAACAGTGGATTTGGATTCAATAGACCTGGATTTGAGTACTGCTCAAAGCATGAAGCTTCCCTAGGTGCTCCTGGAATGCAGCAAGGTCTGTTAAAAAGAGTACTAGATTTGGATTCAGAGGCTATCTATCCTCCAGGTCTGGAATGCTCTGTTCCCTTAACCTCTTACAACTCTTCACCCCTTCAAGGTTTAGTTCAAATGTCAACCCCTACAAGTTGCCCACAGAATGTGGTCCTTTCCTATGAGTTACTTTATCTTTTTTTATTTCTGTAGAAGTTTTTCCCACCCAATATTATGTAAGCTTCTTGAAGTAGGGATTGTTTTACATTAGTATTTCTAGTGCATACCATAATGCTGGGCATAAAGTAAGTACTCAATGAATTCTGGTGGAATTAAAACAAACAAATAGGTTCAAATCTAGACATGATTTTAGAAAAGTCACTTCATCTTTCTGGGGCTCTTTTTCCTCATCTGTAAAATGAGGGAATTTGATCTCTTGACCTCTAAGGTCCTTTCCAGCTCTAAATGTATGATCTTATTCTTATGTAAATAAATATTATTCTTAGGTATAGAAGCAGGAAAGCTGAGGATTTTTTTTGGCGGGGATGTGAGGATGGAACAGGGTGGTGGGGCGAGAGGAAGGGTCCCAGGGTATATAACATTCTGGATGCCTTTTTCTAGCTCTTTTAGTATCTTGAGTAGGTACCATTATCCAGTACATAAGCACTGAAGCAGTTTGAAAGAATTCATGAGACTTCCTTACTAAGAATAAGCACACCCCTGGAGGTTTCTCCAGTCTTCTAACCCCAGCACACTGACCATTTCAGTTGAGGCTGGACCAGAAAATATTTGACTGGGCCATTTTCTCTACCCTTGCTTGTGCATGTTCCAAGGTAGTCATTTCTGGTGACAGTTTCCCAGAAGATAAACCAGGGAACAAAAAGACAGGATGAATTTTAACAACTCCTCCCATGATGTTAATCATAGAACCTGTCTAGTTGGTTAAGTCTACCTATTGTCAGAATGATGAGTAATTCTGAAAAGATAAAAGAAACTCATTTCCTTGAGTTGTGAAATGGGCCAGTCTTAAGTGGTATTCTGAGCAAGGCCTTGAGACTTTGCTGTTCTGTGGAAAGCCCCAAATTCTGCTCAAAGGAAACAACCTGCTCATTTACATAGCAGAGTTGAAAGCTTGGTGAAATGGAACATTTAATTGTGAGTCAATGAAGGAAAAGATGGGGGTGGTGATGGAGGGCAAGGCTTAGACCTTACTCTTATTGGAATTGGCTTGAAGAAGGAATAATACACACTCAGTTAGGTATAGAAATCTATCTTACTCTACAGGGAAATAGGAGGGGAATGGGATAAGATAAGGCAGGAGGCTAATAGAAAGGAGGATGGATTAATGGTGGCAGTGTTCAGAAGCAAAACAGACTCTTGAGGAGAAACAGGGTAAAAAGAGAGAGAGAGAGAAGGATAAATATGAAAAAAATAGGATGGAGGGAAATACACAGTTAATAATCCTAACTGTGAATATGAATAGGATGAACTCATCCATAAAATGGAAGTGGATAGTAGGATGGATTAAAAACCAGAATCTATCAGTATGTTGTTTACAGGAAACACACTTGAAACAGAAAGACACACAGAGTAGAAATAAGAGCTGGGGCAGAATCTGTTATGCTTCAGCTTAGATTAAAAAAAAAAAGCAGGGGTAACAATCATGGTCTCAGACAAAGAAAAAGTAAAAATAGTCCTAATTAAAGGAGATAATCAGAGAAACTTCATTTGCAAAAGGTATCATAGACAATGAAGTATTATCGATATTAAACACATATAAACTAAATTCTTAAAGCAAAAGTTAAATTAATTATAGGAGGAAATAGACAGTAAAACTATACTAGTGGGGGACCTCAACCTTCCTCTCTCAGAGAAGCGGATAAACCTAGCCATAAAATAAATATATATATTATAATAATATAAAATGAAAGAAAGAAGTTAAGGAATTAAAGAAGAATTTTGGAAATGTTAGATATGATAGACCTCTGGAGAAAATTGAATGGAATAGAAAGGAGTATACTTTTTCCCTCAGCTACACATGACACCCTCACAAAAACTGACCACGTGTTGGGGCATAAAAACCTCACATTCAAATGCAGAAAAGCAGAAATATTTAGTATATCTTTTCCAGACCATAATGCAACAGAAATCACATTCAATAAAAGTCCGTGGAAACATGAATTAAAATTAATTGGAAACTAAATAACTTAATCCTAAATAATGAGTAAGTCAAAGAACAAATCATAGAAACAACAAATAATTTTATTAAGGAGAATGACAACAACATGACAACATACCAGAATTTATGGGATATAGCAAAAGCAGTAATCAGAAAAAAATATATCTTTAAATACTGAAATCAATAAAAAGAGAAAGAGCAGATCAATGAATAGGTCATGCATTTAAAAAAACTAGAAAAAGAACAAATTGGAAATTCTCAATTAAACATCAAATTGGAAGTCCTAAAAATCAAAGTAGAGATTAATAAAACTGAAAGTAAGAAAACCATTGAACTAATAAAATTAGGAGCTGGTTTTATGAAAAACAACAACAACAAAATAAATTAACCATTGGTTAATTTGATTAAAAAAAGAAAGAAGAAAACCAAATTACCAGTATCAAAATTGAAAAGAGTAAATTTACCACCAATGAAGATGAAATTAAAACAATTATTAGAAGCAATTTTCCCCAATTACGTGCCAATAAATCTAATAATCTAAATGAAATGACTGAATATATACAAAAATATAAATTATCTAGATAATGGAAGAGGAAATAGTATACTCAAATAGCCCTATCTTAGAAAAGGATATCGAACAAACTATCAATAAGCCTCCTTAAAAAAAATCCCTAGAACCACACCAAATGGATTCACAAGTAAATTCCACCAAACATTTACTTCTGATCACTACATAACCCGAACTCCCTTCTATCAGCCCCACTCTCCTTCTATAATCCCCTTCCTTTCCTATTTCCCTGTGAGATGAGATAGATTTCTATACCCAACTGAGTGTGTATGTTATTCCCTCTTTGAGAAAATGCTGATGATGGTAAAATTCAAGTATTGCCCCCCATCCCTCCCCACTTCTACTCAATTGTAAAAGCTCTTCATTTTGCATCTCTTTTATGTGAGATAATTTGAGGCATTATTTTAGAGGCATTTGGAGGGAAATTTGGAAAGCTCAGCTGAATGCTTTTCTACTCTGTTATCTTAGCTCTACCTTCCTACCAAACATTTAAAGAGTACTTAATTTTAATACTATATAAACTATTTGGAAAAATAGTCTAAGAAAGAGTTCTACCAAATCCTTTTTATGACACAAATATTGTGCTGATACCAAATCAGGAAGAGTAAAACAGAGAAGCTACAGATCGATTTCCCTAATGAATATTGATGCAAATTTTAAAAATAAAATACTAGTAAGGAGATTATAGAAATATATCACAAAGATTATGACCAACAGGGATTAATACTAGGAATGTAAGTCTCATTCAGCATGAGGAAAACTATCAGCATAAATGATCAAATCAATATACAAGAACAACAAAAATCAAATGATTATCTTAATAGATAGAGAAAAACTTTTGAAGAAATACAACACTCATTCCCATGAAAAACACTAGAAACCATAGGAATAAATGGAGCCATCTTTAAAATGTCTGTCTAAAACCAGCAGCAAGCATTACATGTGATGCGGATAGGCTTGAAGTTTTTACAATAAAATCAGGGGTGAAGCAAGAATGCCCATTATCAACACTGTTATTCAATGTTGTATTAGAAATACTAACTGTAGCAATAAGACAAGGAAAAGAAATTCAAGGAATTAGTATAGGTACTGAGGAAACAAACTATCTCTCTTTGCAGATGATATGATGATACTTTTAGAGAATCCTGAAGAATCCACTAAAATACCAGTTGAAACAATTTATAACTTCAGCAGAGTTGTAAGATGTAAAATAAACCCACAAAATTCTCCGGTATTTCTATATATTACCCATGAAGTGTAGCAGGAAGAGATAGAAAGTGGAATTCCATTTAAAATAACTGCTGACAATATAAAATACTTGAGAATCTAACCTTCCAAGACAAACCTATGAAGTATATGAACACAATTACAAAACCGTTTTTATGCAAATAAGAACAGATATAAACAATTGGAGAAATATTAATTTCTCATGAGTAGGCTTAGCCAATAAAATAAAAATGACAATTCTACCTAAATTAATTTACTTATTGAGTGCCATACCAATAAGACTACCAAAAAATTATTTTATAGAGCTAGACAAATAATAACTAAATTCATCTGGAAGAACAAAAGGTCAAGAATATCAAAGGAGTCGATGATGTCACTCTCTTTTTCTGTTGCTCTTTTTTGCTACTCTTGTCTGCTGTATCAAGAGGGCAAAGATCACAGTTTACCCACAGTGTGAATGGATGTCTTGAACTGAACTTACTAGACAAGAAAGACTTTTCTTCTCCTGTTTTCTCTTTTACCTTCCTGAGATATGGGTCTGGGGATCTTTGTTCTGTTCTGTGTTGTTAATTTTTCTCAGTTTCAGGTGACAGAGGTGATGTCCATAGGATCCCAAGTGATAATCTTAGATCCAAGACTACAGGCAGGATGGAGCAGCCAGACAAAAATGGAAGCCATGAGAAGTCAGGGTGCCTAGGATTTGAACCTGAGGGGTGTTTGTAAAGTTGGAACTGGGGTTGTACTCCATAGGAATTGAACTAAGCTATGACTTTATTTCCCTTCTCCTCAGAAAATAAAGTGGTGCAAAGTGGGAGAAGAGGAGGAGGAATACATCTATCACATTTTGGGTGAGTAATTTGTATATTTATGATTATTGCTTTAGAAGTAAATACTTTTATGTAAAAGCAAAGTTTATTGTTAGTGGCTAAATGGAACTGGGTTACCAGGGGCTTCCCCCTACAATTGAATACTATCAGTGAGAAGCTAGAGTCATTTACAGAGAGCCTAGCTATCCCCAAATCACCTTAAGGTACCAGAAGAGTAATGAAATCTAACTTGTTCTTTAGGCAGTGAAAGCCAGGGTAATCTAGTGTTACATTTCTGAGTTTCAATTTCCTCACATGTAAAATGACAGAGTTTGTTTAAATGATCTCTAAAGGCCATTCCAGTTCTGAATCTTATGGTCCAGTTATAAGTTACAGGATAATAGATTATGGCTCAACATAAGGAAGAAGTTCCAGATGATTAGTGTTGTACAAAAATGGAATTCACTGCCTTGAGAGATGTTGAGTAAGCAGACTAGAAGTATTCAAACATAGACTGGACTACATTTGAACAAGTTTCTTCATCTGTAAGAAGCTGGACTCACATGAGATGATCTCATAGATTCCTTTCAGTCTGAGTCTGTGATATCCTGAGTTGTTCACAAAGCTTTAGTGGTGTGACCTCCTCCTCTTGTCCCTCCCTGTCCCCAGAGACCTGAGAAGAGACAAGGCCTTTCATTATACTGGGAAAAACAATGGATTTATGTGGGGTTTTAGTGTTAGCTCTGCCAAAAATGTCTCTGATGCAAAAATATTAAGAACACTTGTCTTGATGTTTCCTGGCCCTGGAATTCTGAAAGAGCTCTTACTTATGTTGTCAGCTGAAGCTCTAGTATATCCTCCAGCTGCTTGAGAATTAGCATCAGCTTCTATGGAGCAGAGCTAGATAACAGAGGGAACTATCACCAACTCCTGGGGAACATTATTCAGAGTAGGGGCAAGTAAGAGCACCATCACACAGAGTAAGTAATATGAGGCTTGAGGTGTAATTGTGACAGAGAATTAAGAGCTGTAGCAAAACAGTCCTTTGGACAGTGATCCAATGGAACATCCATGAGAAAGGCTGAAAAAGGGTGACATGGTGGTAAACAAAGTCATAGGAGAGGCCCACAAAAGGAGCCACAATGCCAAGAACCCTAACGCAAGAGAGGGCTTCATCCAGAGCAATCCTATATGTCATGAGTACAGTACAGGTCAGAAGTGGATGGATGGGGATAGAACAACCTATCAGGCAGGAATGATGTTGCTTGACATCAACATCCCAAGTCCCTCCCTCTAGCTGATCGCAGCTGGCATGTCTCTGGAACTCTTGAATTCATGAAGTAGGGGTCAAGACAGGAACATTTTTTTTCAAGATTCCTGTTCACTATCTTGTGCTCAGGGAGGCAAACAAAAACATAAGAAGCAAATAACATTGGACTGAGATGTTTCTCTTTTTTATTATTAATTTATTTTGATTCATCAACAATCATTTCCATAAGCTTTTGAGTTTTAAATTTCTCTCCCCCTCCCTCCCCAAGACATCATGCAATCTGATATAGCCTATACATATACATTCCTATTGAATATATTTTCACATTAGTGATGTTGTAAGGAAGAATTAGAATCAATAGAAGGAAGCACAAGAAAGAGAAAACAAAAAAAAAACAGAAGGAAAAAAAAGAGCAAATAGTATGCTTCGATCTGCATTCAAACTCCATAATTCTTTTTTCTTTCTGGATAGCACTTTCCATCATGAGACCTTTGGAGATGTCTTAGATCCTTGCATTGCTGAGAAGGGCTAAATCTGTCAAAGTTAGTCATTGCACAATGTGGCTGCTACTGTGTACAACATTCTGCTGGTTCTGCTCACTTCACTCAGCATCAGTCCATACAAATATTTCCAGGTTTTTCTGACATCCGTCTGCTCATCGTTTCTTACAGCACAATAGTATTCCATTACATTCATATTCCACAACTTATTCAGCCATTCATCAATTGATGGGCATCCCCTCAATTTCCAATTCTTTGCTACCACAAAAAGAGCTGGTATAAATATTTTTGTATCCTTTTTCCTTTTTATGGGTCCTTTTTCCATTTTATGATCTCTTTGGGATACAGCCCTAGAGATGCTATTTCTGGGTTAAAAGGTATGCACATTTTTATAGCCCTTTGGGCATAGTTCCAAATTGCTCTCCAAAATGGTTGGATCATTTCACAACTCCACCAACAATTCATTAGTGTTCCAATTTTCCCACATCTTCTCCAACATTTATCATTTTCCTGTTTTCATGTTGGCCAGTCTGTCTGGCCTATCAGTGTGTTGTGGTATATCAGAGTTGTTTTGATTCGCATTTCTCTAATCAATAGTGATTTAGAGAATTTTTTTCATATGACTATAGATGGCTTTAATTTCTTCTTCTGAGAACTGCCTGTTCATATCCTTTGACCATTTATCAATTAGGAAACAACTTGTATTCTTATAAATTTGACTTAATTCTCCATATGTTTTAGAAATGAGGCCCTTATCAGAGACACTGGTTGTAAAAATTCTTTCCCAGTTTTCTGTTTCCCTCCTAATCATGGTTGCATTGGCTTTGTTTGTGCAAAAACTTTTAAATTTATTGTAATCAAAATTATCCATTTTATTTTTCATAATGTTCTCTATCTCTTGTTTGATCATGAATTCTTCTGTTCTCCATAAATCTGGCAGGTAAACTATTCCTTGCTCTCCTAGTTTGCTTATAGTATCAGCCTTTATATCTAAATCATGAACTCATTTGGACTTTATTTTTGTATATGATATGAGATTTTGGTCTATGCCTAGTTTCTGCCATACTCTTTTCCAATTTTCCCAGCAGTTTTTGTCAAAGAGTGGGTTCTTATCCCAGAAACTGGGGTCTTTGGGTTTATCAAATAGTAGATTACTATAGTCATTGACAACTGTGTCTTGCATATTTAACCTATTTCACTGATCCACCACTCTATTTCTTAGCCAGTAGCAAGTAGTTTTGATAATTGCTGCTTTATAATACAATTTAAGATCAAGAATGGCTAGGCCATGAGGTGTTTCTCTAACATTCCTCTTAGCTCAGCTACCAAAATCTTCAACCCAAAGGACTTAGCAAGGTATAGTGCAGAAAGTGCTACATTGGGAGTCAGAGGACCCATGTTCCAATTCAGACTTTGTTACTTACTATCTGTGTGACCTTGGACAAGTTAACAACTCTGTGCCTTAGGTTCCTCATCTGTGAGGAAGGGAGTTACACTATATGACCTCTAAATTCTTTTCCAGCTGTAATCCTACAATTGCTTGAGTCTATGAATCCCCCAGTTATGAAGAAAAGTCATTAGGCATTGTGTCATCTCAAAGTGCATGTAGTTTAATGCTGAGCCAGAGTATTAGTCTGACTCCATGGCATATTATATTCTCCTTTCTGACAAAAATCCATGCTATGCAATTTTATTAAGTAGATTGGAGGACTCTTGATCAGAGATTGCTCTCATCACTCTCTTGCAATACATCCACCTCAGGTGGAACCTGAGGGAAAGGTCATAGATTGAATTCCCAGCTCACAAGGCACCAAATACTGTTGATTACCATTTTCTTGATATCAAAACACTGTTGATTACCATTTTCTTAGTGTTGTTCTTCTAGGTTTTCATAAAAATTACTCTTTCCTGATTCTCCTCTGACCACTCCTTTACAGTCTTCTTAGATGGATCTTCAGTCAGTTCACCCCTGCTGACCATGGTCATCTCCCATGGTTCTAACCTGAGCCCTCTTCTCTTTTCTGTCTATACTATTTTACCTAGTGATTTCATCAGCTCCAATGGATTTAATTGCCATCTCTATGCATATGATTTTCAGATATTTTTGTCCACTCCTGCATTTCCAACTGCCTATTGAACTTCTTAAACTGAATGTCTCCTAGATATCTTAAGCTCAACATGTACAAAAGTGAACTCAAACTCTGCTCTTTTCCTATTATTGTCAGGGGTAACACCATCCTCCTAGGCACTCAGGTTCCAAACCACATTACCATCTTCAATTCTTCACTCTCTCCCACCTGCTATAGCCATTTAGTTGCCAGGGGCTATCATTTCTACCTTTGAAAAATCTCTAATATATGCCCCTTTCTCTCCTCTGACATTGCCACCATGCTGGTGCAGGACTTCATTGCATTATAACTAGACTATTTTTTGGGGGGGGGCCAATGGGGTTAAGTGACTTGCCCAGGGTCACACAGCTAGTAAGTGTTATGTATCTGAGGCCGGATTTGAACTCAGGTCCTCCTGAATCCAGGGCCGGTGCTCTATCCACTGCGCCACCTAGCTGCCCCTAGACTATTTTCAGTAGAGGTAGGTGTCCATGCCTCAAGTCTCTCTCCACTCTAATCTGTCCTTCACTCATCTATCAATGTGATCTTTGTAAAGTGCAAGTCTAACATGTCATCCCCATCCCCACCCCCTTCAATCAATTCAAGTGACTCCCTATTACTTCCATGATCAGATGTAAAATCTTCTGTTTGGCTTTTAAAGCCCTTCAAAACCTATTCTCTTCCTACCTTTCCAAATGTTTTATACCTTACTTTCCTCCAAGTGCTCTGTCATTCAGTGACACTTCCTCACACACATATTGCCTGACTCTGGGCAATTCACTGACTGTTGCCCATGCCTAAAATTCTCTCCCTTTTCATCATTTACTTTTTAGCTCTTTCTGATTTGTTTTTGGAGTGAATAAACAGAATTTCCTCTGAGAGTAGTAGGAACCCGTTCACTATTAGATAGCTCCAGAATGCTTTCATTTCTCATTCGGTTTTAGCTCACAGCCAATACATTGGAGCTTCTCCTTTCTCTATGCTTGGACAATGTGCCTTCTCCTTAGCCAGCACCTCCCATTGAATCTTTGGGCTTGAAGAGGTTCCTCTTCTTCTTCCCATTTATCCCAATTCCCTGTATTCCTAGACAGACTAAGGAAATTACTCTGGATTGCTTCTCTTCAAATGTGAGATGAGAGGGGCAGAACCAGTAATTACTGGCATAGACACCTGTATTAGAAAGGAAAGGACTTCACGAAAGGAGGAACTGGTTCTTTTAGAATATTACATAGCAAACCATTTGTCGTCTTCATTTTAGGTCCTTGTGTTTTGCTCACATATCCCTTGTTGATGTGATGCCTCCTGGCATCCCTGTCTTCCTTCACATCCAAATTAAACTCCCATCTTCTATAGGAAGTCTTTTTCAACTTTTCAATTCTAGTGACTTTCCTCTGTTAATTATTTCTTACTTATGCTATATTTAGCTTGTCTGTATATATTTGTTTGCTTGTTGTCTTCCCCATTAGAGTGTTAACTCCTTGAGATCAGGGACTGTCTTTTGCTCTTTTTGTAACCGCAGTGCTTAGAACCATGCCTGGCACATAGTAGGTGTTTAATATATGTTTATTGACTAACTATTCATGTAGGGATAATAATTGAGCCCATAGGAATGAATCAAATTGCCAAGAGAAAGAGTGTAGGGAGAAAAGAAGGCTTAGAGCATAGCCACCAAAACAAAGGTGGCAAGAGAGAAGATATTTCAGCAAGTCAGATTGAGAAGGAGCTAGACTTGGAGCCAAGAAGACCTGAGTTCAAATCCGGCCTCAGACACCTACTAGCTGTGTAATCCTGGACAAGTCACATAACTGCTGTCTACCTCAGTTTCCTTAACTGTAAAATGGAGCTAGTAATAGCACCTACCTCCAAGAGCTGTCATGAGGCTTAAATGAGACAATATTTGTAAAACACTTAATGTAGTGTGTGGTATGTAGTAGGTGCTTAATAAATACCTGTTTCTTTCCTTCTTTTTTCTTTACTTTTGTTCCTGGGAATAGCTGGATGAAACTTTAAGTTTTTGCTACAAGATATTTGTCATATCAAATTCACTTCTGGTGCTATATGGCTGATGTACAAGTTTGTTCCCTTGCTTACAAGTCTTGGTCTCTTGGCAGCCAGAACAATTCACTACTTTATTGGATCAAGTAGGTCACTCCCTCCTCAAGTCTGTCTCCTCACCAGGCATGGCTGCTGGACTACTATGCTATGGATGCTAGTCTCAGACCTCTGGTAGTTCTTCCAGCCTTTCATAACCTAGTCCATTCTGACTCCTATACTCATTTGCCTAAGAACAGGAAAGAATAAAACCAAACAGCGATAGAAAAACCCAGCAGTGCCAAACTTTCAAGGCTTCATGGTGACCCTTGTAGAGAGATGATAGTAGTATTACCTGCTACTTTTCTCCTCACTTGGCAGTTCAGTCAAGTCTAACTTTTTGTGACCCAATTTGGGATTTTCTTGGCAAAGATACCGGAGTGGTTTGTCATTTCATTCTCCAGATCATTTTACAGATGAGGAAACTGAGGCAAACAGGGTTAAGTGACTTGCCCAGGGTCACACAGCTAATAAGTGTCTGAGGTCATATTTGAACTTCGGAAGATGCATCTTCTTGACTCTAGACCTGGTGCTCTGTGCACTATGGTGCCACCTAGCTGCCCCCGGCAAACACTTTTCTCCTCACCTGCCAGTACCATGTGAATTCCAAGGGAGAAAGTCTTTACTACATAGGGGAAAGTGGGAAGGGGTCTGAGTAGTTGGAGGCATCAAGCCAAGATTCTGGGCCACTAACCACAAGGGCCATAGCCAAAGAGGCAAGTCACATGTAACCTGAGAGAAGCCATGAGAGCTGTGACTGATACCCCCAATTGCCCTCAGTTGTTGGCTGATGCACATGAAAGCTGTGGGTTTGAAAGGGCTTCTTTGTCATCACATCTGATGATCTTTCTATTTAATAGGATCGTGCTGCCATGGACATTCCCTGGAGTAACTGATATTATTATTGTTAACTTAAAGTAATTAAAAAAAAACAAAACCCCAGACTGTAAGTTCTGTAAGACCAGAACCATACCTTAGCTACACTTTATGTCCTCCTTTGTGACTAGCATGATACTTTGCACACAGTAGGCACTTAGTAAATGTTGGTTGACTATGTTATTGAACAAAACAGAGATTACAGGCTCAAGGCCCAATGGATCCCAAGTTCCATTTTCAAATAAAAAAAATGAAGATGCAAAGTATTGCCCAGGTTTCTTTATTGAAAAATCTAGCTTGGAGCAGAGAATGTGCCATTTACACAACTGCCCTCATGAAAAAGTATGCAATGAAAATATGAGCTTTTCAGGGATAGGGGAAACATCTTCTCCATACCCTTACCCTTCAACTTAACTGAGCAAGGAACTTTACTCATGTGGGTTCTTACTGAATGTTGACTGAAGGGTGAGGGTAATGATAGCAATGGTGAAAAGCAATATTGTGTACTAGAAAGTATTGGACTTGTAATCCTAAGATCATAGAATTTACGACTGGAAGGACTTTTAGTAATTATCTAGCCTGACTCCCTCATTTCAGTGATATAATGAAACTTAGGCCTTGGAAAGGGAAATGAGTTGCCCACAGGCACACAGGTAGTAATCAGTAGAAGTGGTTTCAGGCCAGGTGACTACAAATTCAGTATTTTTTCAGTCACTCTGAATCAGGAAACCTTGATTGTAGTTTCTACCTGGATGGCTATGGACAATTTCACATCTTCTCTCTTAACCTCAGTTTTCTCATCTGTAAAATGGGGATGTCTTACAAACTTGTGAAGAAAGTACTATGTAAATCTTAAAGAATTAAAAAAAGGAGCTAAATTTTTTATTCTGGTTTAAAGAGAGAGAAATTTCCAAATGTTTCTTTCCTGTCTCCTAACAATGCAAAGGAAACATTAATGGCCTCTTTTCTTTAACTTCACAGGCAAGGATTGGCAGTTTCCATTATGGCGAAGACCAAGTTTTCCTTTACTTTCCCTGGAAAGAAAAAATAGAAGGGGAAATTTCAATAATTGTGAATTCATGTATTTTTGGAAACATTGTCTATAGTATTAGACCAATTATCCTTCTGATTGATCTCCCTGCCTCAAATCTCCTGCTACTCTAATCCGTCTTCCTCTCAGTTGCCAAAGTGATTTTCCCAATATTTGGCCAAATTATATTACCCCCGACTCAATAAACTAGAGTGACTCCATATTCCCTCCAGGGTCAAGTATAAAATGCTCTATGTGCCATGTAAAGCTCATAACAACCTGGTCCCTACATGCCTTCATAGCATCTTTCAAATATGTCCCTTTCTCTTCTCTGATACTGTTACCCACTCTGGTGCAGGCCCTTATCACCTCATACCTGGTCTATCACAGTAGCCTGCTAGTGGGTCTGCCTGCCTCAAGTCTCTCCCCACTCCAAATCCAACTTCCATTCAATCACTAAAGTGATTTTTCTAAAGTGCAGGTCTGACTATGTCACCCACCTGCTCAATAGGCTTTAGTAGCTTCCAACTGCTTCCAGCACCAAAGGCAAAGTTCTCCGTTTAGTGTTCAGAGCTAAACAAGACACTCCACTTCTCAGCTCTGGGCATTTTCTCTGGCTGTCCCCCATGCCTGGAATGCTCTCCCTCATCATCTCAACCTACTACCTTCTCTGGCTTCCTTCAAGTCCCAGCTAAAAGCTCATGTTCTACAGGAAGCCTGCCAACCTGTCTTAATTCTAGTACCTTTTCTCTATTAATTATTTTTTATTTCCTGTATATATCTTGCTATGTATATATTTATTTGCATGTCATGTCGCTTAATAGATTGTAAGCTCCTGTCTTTTGTCTCTTTTTGTATCCCCAGTACTTAGCACAGTGCCTGGCACATAACAGGTGCTTAATAAATGTTTATTGACTGACTGTTGGAATGGAGCCTCTTTGGTTGGGGAGGCATTCAAAAAGGCCTATCAACTTCAGCTGCTTCCTCTTTGCCTCATCTGGCAGTTATGCTCTATCTGGACATGAACTTGTTGAGACCAAGGCTATTTAGGAACTGAGCTAAGTTCAGCCTACTCTCCCTGGAGCCAATCTCCTTCAGCCAATCCCCCAGAGATTGAGGTTGCATTGAGGATAGTATGACCCTAGGTGATGGGATGGGAAGAGAGGGAGTTTTGTACATTCATTCTTGCTATATGTTTGAAGTAAATATCTATTTGTAAAAACCAATATATATTAAGTGGTTAAATGGAACTGGGAGTCTAGTCAGGGGCCCTTTTAACAATGGATAGAACACAGCCAGAACAGGCTTAAGCCAATAGCGGAGACAATCCCAAATCCTCAGGTATCTCCTGGAGTCCCAACGGGCAGATTTAGCAGCTTTGCTCTGGAACTGGGAGTCCAAGTACACTCTGTAAACTTTCAAGAAGGAAATACAATTTAACCAGTGAACCAATCAACTCCTAGGCAGAGGCAGGAGAAAGCACCACATAACCTAGAGCAAGCCCTGAAAATGGTGCCACTCTTGGGCTGCAGTCTCTTACCAGAGGCTCTGAGGGTTATCTACAACATGCAACATGGCCTTGTGGAAAGAGGGCTAGATTTGGAATTAGAAACACCCAGGTTCATTTGTCTCCCCCGACACTTATTAGCTGTGTGACCCTGAGCAAGTCTCTTCACTTAACCAAGCTTCAATGTCCTCTTCTGTAAAATGAAGATAAAACAATGGTAGTATTTCACAGTTGTAAGATCTCTGGCATAGGGCTGAGCTGTTCTGATTGGTGGCTAACTGAGTGCAAACTCATCTAATCCATTATATCTAACCAACTCCAGACTATGCTGCACACTACTGACTCTGGGCATCTTGTCATCTGCCCTCTTACCCTACATGTGTTTTCTCTCCCTGCCCTCATTTTTTTCTGCCTTTTGTTCTGGCAAAAATAGCAATTTTTCTTATGAATTTATCATGTGGTGCAGTGGCTCTGGAAGCAGAGGAACTGAGTTCAAATCCTGCCTTGAATCCTGACTACCTTTGTGACTTTAGACAGATAATTTAATCTCACTTTTCTGTCAAGTTAAAGGCCAGACTAGGTGGTCTCACAGGTCTTTTTCAGGTCTAGAAGGATGATTCTTATGTAAAATTGCAGCAGTGCTTTAAGATCACAGTGTCTGTGTCATGTCTGTCTAATATCTAGTTATCTAATTATATCATCCTACCATTCATTGCTTCTGACAAAGACCTGACTGCTGACTGTTCTAAGGCTACATGCTTCATTCCTGTAATTCTGGAGATCCAAACTCTCTCTTTGCTGGCCCCCACACCCCAATATGTACTGTCTCTTCCTATTACAATGTAAACTTCTTAAGATCATGAACTATTTCATTTGTATATTTGTATACCCAGTGCCTGGAATAGTGCCTGGCATATAATAGGAGCTTAATAAATGCTTTTTTCCTTCTTTTTCACTTAACAATGAAATCATGAAAGTGCTTTGCAAACTTTCAAAAGCTACATGAAGGTCAGCTATTTTAACACATGTAAATGGAAACCATAAGAAAAATATTATCTTGCATTCTATCTACAATGGCTTAAGATTTATAAATAACTAACCTTGTAGTAGCCCCATGAAATGAGTAAGGGAAGTAGTATTTCCTTCATTTTACAGATCAGGAAACTGAGGCTCAAATAGCCACATACTATAAAGAACAGAATAGCCATAAAGATATATAAAGAACAGAATAGAGCACTGAACATGTCGATTAGAGGAAGTTATGTTGCTCAATCACATGTGTTCTATATAGGCTGTCTATCTTGCCTATCTACCTTCATTTCCATTCCTAGACCTGTGCTTTTCTATCACATTGAAGGGCTACTTTGTCCCAGATTTCATGAGGAAGAAAAGCTTCTCAGGTGTTTTTGGAGGAAATTGTCATCTTGAAAGCTAATATGAGTTTAGGTGCATAAATATAAGCCTAGAGTCTAGGTTAAAGGATGGACTAGTTCCATGTATACTCCACATTTTGAGTACTATGTAAATCCTAGGTATCACATTTTGGGGGAGGGCACTGACATACTGGAGCATTTAAAGGAGTGTAGTCAGGATGGTGAGGAGATTGGAAGCTATTCCATGTGACTAAATGAAAGGAAATGGGCATGTTTATCCTGGACAAGAGAAGACTTGGCCAGGACAAAGTAGCTGCCTTTAAATGTTTGAAGAACTGTCTAGTGCAAGACTGATGAGACTTTTTCTGTTTGGCCCTGGAGGGCAAAATAAGGAGCAGTAGAGGGTGCAGGGTGGGAGTAAGATACTGAGAGGTAGATTTTGCACAAGGACAAGGAAACCTCTTTTGATCATCAGAGCTAATTGCTGGAGTGGGCTGTTTCTGCAAATAATAACTTCACAGGTTTATAGACTTAGACCTGAAAGAGACCTCAGAGGCTATTGAGTGCACTCCCTTCATTTTATAGAGGAGGAAACTGAAACCCAGAGAGGGTCGCTGACTTGCCTAAGACTTCACAAGGAGTAAATGGAAGAACTGAGATTTAAAAAGAAGTCTTCTGACTTCAAATACTATGTTCTTTCCACGGATCCATGCTTTCTGTCATTGAATATCATCAGAGGGGGCTGTCGGGACTTAGAAATAGAAGAAACCTTAGAGACCCACTAGTCAAACCACCCGGGAAACCAAGGCAAACTCCCAGGGTCATACATTTGGGGCTGGAAGGGACCTTCTAGTCCAAGTTTCTCATTTTACAGATGAAAAAAGCAAGTGGGTTTTCCAAGGTCAAACAGGCAGGAAATAGTTAAGGCTAGAATTTGGTTCTAAGTCTGCGGACACCATATTGTCTTCCCTCAGAAAGTGAATGTGAATACGCATCGAAGAGCCTATTGGGGAAATTCCTGTCTCAGGTAGGAAGCTATCCTTGAAAGACTTTGAGGAGCTTTCCAGGTTTACTTTTCTAGGCAGAGAAGCACATTTTTTTTCTTGAATGTATAGTCCCTTTCTAGAGCTCACCCCCTCACCTGATCTTAATACACAGCTCACATGGGTTATTGTAGGTTGTACCACCAGTGCCACACACTGGGAAAGAGATCAGATTGCAGTAGCTCATCAAGTTTACACAGAATGTATTAAATCTCCCACAGTCCAGCTGCAAAAAAGACATTGGACATTCTCTTTTCTTTGGCCAACAAAACATAACAAAATGGCACCATCTGCTGCTTGTTTTAATGAAAAATAAAGGAAGTCATTTGATGATTTCTGTAGTGGGCTTGATTCCTATTGACTTATCAGTGAAAAAACATTTACTGAAGACTTACTATACACAAAACAATATTTTATTCACCCTGGAGAGAGAAGAATAATTCCCATTTCTACAGAACTTTATGGTTTAAAAAACACTTTCCTCATGACAACCCCACAAAGGCAAGGAGTGTGAATATAATTATCCTTATTTTTTATAGCTAAGGAAAATGAAGCTCAGAGAGATGAAGTCATTTAGTTAAGTGTTGGATCCCAAGTCATCATTTTACTAATAGGAAAGGGCAATAACTTGTCTGAGATCACACTAGTGAGTTAGTGGCAGAGACAGGACTCACACTTGCATCTTCTGACTTCTAGACCAGAGCTGTATCCATTCTCCACCTGGATCTATTTTTCTGAGGTTGAATTGAGTAAGACTGAAAGTAAAAGTTATTGATTCCTTTTTTTCTGTTATGTATCCGTATTTGTGCATCATAGGTCCTTAAGTGGATCCAGTATTAAGATGGTGTCCAGGAAATCAGATCATGGCTTTTAATCTCATTTGATGGATTTGGAAATACAAAGTTAATGGCTTCCTCAGCTCATCAAAGATCTATTATGTGCCCATGACGTATAGAGTACTGTCTTACATTCTGGAGATTCTAAGTTAGAAAAAACCTACAAAGCACAATCCCTCTTTTTAAGGTCTTTACATTTGACTGGGGGATACAAATAAATATGTTTCTATCTTCTAGCTTGTCCTTGAATAATTAGGGAGAAGTGATTTTTCTCTTGCTCATTGGAGAGTCCACAGGAGAAATTTCCTCATGAATCCCAAGTAGCACTCTCCAACGATAGTAGAAAAGAGAGAGGTGGAAAAGAGAGGAATGGACTAGTTTCACTGTGTACTCTACATCTTGAGTACTGTGTGCTAATCTAGACTACATTTTTGGGGGATGGCACTGACAGACTGGAACATATTTAGATGGTGAGAATGGTGAGGAGACTGGAAGCTATTCCACGTGACTAAGTTAAAGGAAGTGGGGATGTTTATCCGGAAAAGAGAAGACTTGGCCAGGACAAGGCAGCTGTCATTAAATATTTGAAGAACCCTCTTGTGCAAACCTACTGAGTGTGTGGCCCTTCCTGGCTCAGCTGCCAATCATCTCCAAAACAGACCCACCTAATGTGAAGATAGCATGCAGGCACCAACCAGGCATTGCTGATTGTAAAAGTCCTTTAGCAAGGGGCCAGAGTACATGTGGCTTACTGGAAAAGAACAGGGCACATGACCATCCCTACCATTTCACCTGAGATGGCTTTCACTACATATAAACAATATTTGAAGAAGATGTAGTGAACACTAATAACTAGTGGAAATAGGAAAGGCTTGTCATTAGAAGTGGCGCTGAAAATTATTGTTTGAAGGAATGTAAGGATTTAAGGGGCTCAGGTGAGGAGGAAATATATTCCAGACATGGGGAGAAGTTTGTGAAAGAGCAGAGAGAGAGGAGATGGAATGCTAAGTTTATGAAACAACAAATAGGCTGGAATGTAGAATGCATACATATACATGAATGATGAATGTGAAAAAGTCTGGGGAAGTACATCAGAGTTGGAATATGATAATCTTTAAATGTCAAGGTGGAGTGTTTATATTTATCCTCAGGCAATAGGGAACCACTGGAGTTTTTTGAGCAGAAGGATTGATAGACCTGTGCTCCAGAAAAATTCATTTGGAGATTTTTGGAGGAAGAAGTAGAGAGCGTAGAAACTAGAAACAGGTGACAAATTAGAAGACTGCACTATTATAGCACTCTAGTCAAAAGGTGATGAACCTTGAATTAAGATGGTGGCTGTGTGCTTGGAGGGGAGGGGACAAGTAAGAGAATTGCTTAAGACAGCAATAGATTGGAGTTTTATACACACATGTGTATATATATATATGTATATATATACACATATGTACATGTAGGTGCATGTGCATGTATATATACACGTACACACACATGCAATACACATATACACACATGCTTTTGTGAGCATATATGTATATGTATACATGCACACATACATACATACATACATACATATGTAAGTATATGTATTTTGCAGACACTTTGTTAACAAAGAGTAATTTTCCTTTTGATTTTAGGCTTCTCATCTCCTGCTAAACCTATCCTTTGTGGGCAGAGGATGGGGAGCTCCACTCAGTAATGACCATTCTCACACCTAGTCATACCCTTCACATTCTAGTAATTTTGAGCTCCTGTAGATCATTATACAAACCCCCTTCCACACCTCCTCCAATACCTGATTACTCATTCCCACTCTCTTCAATCCTCCCACCCTAAAGTTTTAACCTAACTCCATTCAGCCCTTCCATTGTACCCTCCGATGTTTGTTCTATAAGCAACAAGCTTTTCCATCTTAAATCTTTTCTTTTCTCATTCCTTTCATCTACTACCTCTTACTAAAACCTGACTTTCCCCTGATGACACAGGTTCCCTGGCTACCTTTTCCACTACTGGCTGCAACTTCACTCATTCTCCTCAGTTTACTGGTCAAGATGGGGAGCAAAGAATACTCCATGCTCCTCATTGCCACTTCCATATTCTCCCCTTTCTTCCATCACTCAATAACCTTTACTCTTTTGAGGTTCATGTTATTCATATATGCTATCCAATCAATATCCTAGTAGCTGTTGTCTATTGATCCCCAGGTCATTCCTCTTCCTTCCTCAATGAGTTTGATACATGGCTCGTAATTTTTCTGTCCTTCCCAACTCTTTTGTTCATACTAGGAGATTTCCACACACAAATATTGATTCATACTCAAATACCCTAACCACTCAGTTCCTTAATTTACTTACCTCCCACAAACTACTTCCTCACCCAACCTCAGCCACACACAAATATGGTCATACCCTTGATGTTGTCATCACCCACAAATGTACCACCTCTGTTTTCAAGAATTCTAAAATCCTTTTATCCAGACATAATCGATTAGCTTTTCACCTCTTCCTCTTCCTTTCCTTACAAAACCCTACTGTTCATTGGCATCATGACCTCCAAGACCTTGACCCCTCCATTTTCTCCCAGCACTTTCCCTGTACTAGCCACTCTCTTCCTTTCTCCCCATCTTGACTCCTTGGTGAACCAATTCAACTTAACACTGTTCTCCTCTCTTGAATCTCTAGCTCCCCTATGATAACACTGATTATACCTTAGCAAGCCTCGACCTTTAATAACCCTTTTATTGCCTTTGTTCCTTCACATGTGCTGCTGAACAAAGGTGGAGAAAATCAGACATCTGTTCTAAAAGGTTCCACTGCAAATCTATGTTACACAATCTCACCTGGGCCCTTGCTGCTGCTCAGCAGTCTTATTATACCTCCATTATCAACTCACTATCCCGCTCTCCACAGCAGCTTTTCTAAACCTTTTCATTCCTCCTCAGACCTCTCATTGCTCCCCCTCTCTCTGCTCTCTCAACTGAAAACTTTGCCTCATACTTTATGAAAAAGAAATTGAGGCCATTCACTGTGAACTCCTTCTTCTCACCTCTTGCTTATTTCCCATCACTCTGGTGCCTTCTGCCATGCTCTCTTCCTTCACCCCTGTTTCACATGATGAAGTGGCCTTACTTCTTACTAAGGTTAACGCTTCTACTTGTTTAAGTGATCCCATTCCATCCTGTCCGCCCAACTCTTTCACTTATTTTCAATCTTTCCCTATCTAATGGCTCATTTCCTACTGCCTACAAATATGCTCATTTCCCTATTCTGAAAAAAAAAACCCCTTCACTTGATCCTTCCATCCCCACTATCATCCTACCTCTTACTCTCTTCTTAACCCTTATAATCTGGCTTCCAACTTTTTCATTCTACTGAAATTGCTCTCTCCAAAGTTACTAATGATCTCTTAGTTGTCAAATCCAATGACCTTTTCTCAATTCTCATCCTCCTGGAACTCTCTGTAGCCTTTGATACTAATGACCACTGTCTTCTCCTTGATACTCTCTTCTCTTTAGGCTTTCATGACACCACTCTCTCTTAGTTCTTTTCCTACCTATCTGACCAATCCTTCTGTCTCCTTTGCCTAATCCTTTCCCTGATCATACACTAAATGTAGATGTTCCTCAGGGCTCTGTCCTGGTTCCTCTTTTCTTCTCCTTTTATATTACTTCACTGGATAATCTCATCAGATCCCATGGATTTAATTGCCATCTCTATATTAATGTTTCTCAAATTGACCTGTCCTGATCCAATCTCTCTGCTGACCTCCAATCTCACATTTCCAACTGCCTTTCTGGCATCTCAAAGTGGATGTCCAGCAGACATCTCAAGCTCAATATGTCCAAAACAGAACTCATTATCTTTCCCTGAAACCCTCCCCACTTCCCTCCTATCTTCCCTATTACTGTAGAGGGCAACACTATCCTTCTAGTCCCTCAGGCTCTCAATTTAAGAGTCATCCTGGCTGAATTCCTCACTATCTCTTATCCTATTTCCCCACTTCCTCCATCCAATCTGTTGTCAAGACCCATCAATTTCACCTTTGTAAAACCTCTCAAATATGCCCCCTTCTCTCCTTTGATACTGCCACCACTCTAGTACAGGCCCTCATCACCTCACGCCTGTAATAGTCTGCTGGCAGGTCAGCCTATCTCAAGTCTCTCCCCATTCCAATCCATCCTCCATTCAACCAC
>NW_020954641.1:1851542-1874357 GCF_900497805.2 Vombatus ursinus | reverse complement strand
GACCTTACTCCCAGACAAGTACTCTGATGCAGTGACACTGGCCTCCTGGTTGTTTCACAAACAAGATATTCTATTTCTTGGCTCTGGGCATTTTCTCTGGCTGCTCTCCATGCCTGGAACACTCTGTCTCCTCCACTCTGACTATTGACCTCCTTGGGTTTTTTAAAGTGTCAATTAAACTTTTGCCTTCTACAGAAATACTTCTTCAACTCCTCTTAATTCCAATGACTTTCTTCTGTTTACTATTTCTTACTTATGTCATTTATAACTTGATTTGTATATATTTTTATGTTGTCTCGCCCTTTAGACTGTAAGCTCCTTGAGGACAAGGACTATCTTTTACCTCTTTTTGTATTCCTAGTGCTTAGCACAGTGCCTGGCACAGAGTAGGTGCTTAATAAATTTTTTTGGTTGATTGATTGATTGAACAAATTCTGTAGCTGCCATTAGTCTCTAGGCATGTCTTCTCAGATATTATCTCCTACATACATTTTCCTGATACTCCTGTTATTAGATCTTTCTCCTTCTTGAAATTCTGTAGGGTTGTTTTGTATATACTTTATTACTTACTTATTTATGCATATGTAACATCCACTACCTCCCCCATTAGCATGTAAGCTCCAAGAGGACAAGACATTTATTTTTTATCCTTTTATCCCCAAGGTCAGCCCAATGCCTTGGACATAGTATCTGCTTTTAATGAATGTTTGTGGCAATGAGTTAAATATTTAGAGCTGGAAGAGACCATAAATAGAATTTCATGTAACCCCCTCATTGCATGTATGAGGAAATTGAGGACTAGAGAAATTAATTGGCTTGTCTGAGGCCACAAAGTACTAAGTAATCTGTAGTGCCTGATGGTGAGCAGCCTGTCCTGGGAAGAGTGTCTGACTCTACCCTCAATGTGCACTGAACCCAAACCTGCCTCCATGTAACTTTCCATTAGTCTTGGGTATTGACACTAGCTCATCAGTGGAAGCAGCATTTCCGGGATGAGGGGTTTGACAGTCATCCTAGGGCAGACTGCACTGGAATCCTGTGTCCGGTTCCCAGAGCTTCATTTTGAGGAGATGCTGGAAAGCCACAGAATGTCTAAAGGAGGATGAACAAGGTGGAGGACAGCAAACTATGCCATGAGAAGAGAAGGTAAAGGAACTGGGGATTTTAGCCTGGGAAAGCCAAGAATTGGGAGGTACATGATAACTATCTTCAAGTATTTTTGAAAGGGCTGCGATGACAAAGAGAGATTAGAATTTGTCTACCTGGTCTCATAAGTCAGATCTAGGGGTTAGGAGGGGAAATGGAAGAGATGAATTTTGGCTCCTTGTAAGGAGGAAGTTTCTAAGAATTAGGGCTTTTGGAAAGTGGAATGGGCTGCCTATGAAGTAGTGGGCCCCCCATTATTGGAGATATTCGAAAGGAGGCTGTATAATCAATTGGAAGGGTAAGCTAGGTAGCACAGTAGATAGAGTGCCAGGCCTGGAGTAAGGAAGATTTATTTTCCTGAGTTCAAATCTGGCCTCAGACACTTACTAGCTGTGTGACCCTGGACAAGTCACTTAACGCTGTTTGTCACAATTCCTCATTTTTAAAATGAACTACAGAAGGAAATGGCAAACCACTCCAGGATCTTTGCCAAGAAAACCCAAAAGTGGATCACTGAGAGTCAGACATAACTGAAACAACTGAACAACAACATCAAAATATCAATTGGTGGGGGTTGTTCTAGAGGTAGTGGTTTGACTAAATAACCTTTCCATTTCCTTCTCACTCTAAGACCTTATGATTTTTAAGTGTGAAGTAATTTCTTGGAAGACCAAGTTTTTCCTTTTTTTTGTCCCCCAATGTAGAGTTTGAGATCTTTGTTCATGACTATCGTCTCCTTCAGAAACTTTTCCATTGAACTTGACTTTGGTAGGCAGTGGATACAGGGAATAGACTCACCTCGTTTTGTGGATGAGGAAGAATATCTAGAAATAAAATAGAAGGTATCGGATGAATAAAGACAAATCTATGATTATACAGACAAATGATATGAACATATATAACATCTGAGTCCAATTCTGTTGAACAATTAGTTTACATACCTCCTTCCACATAGCCTGGATTTAGGGATACACCACTAGAATGTCAGAATTGGAAAACACTTCATATTTTATAGGATTACAGCATCATAGCCTTAGAGTTGGAAAAGACCTTAGAATGTCATCTATTCTGAGACCCTTCACAGAGGAGGCAACTGAGTCCCAGAAAAGTTAAATGACACAGGCCACCTTGTCCAATCTTTAATTTTAAATTTTTTTTTTTTTGGGTGAGGCAATCGAGGTTAAGTGATTTGCCTAGGGTCACACAGCTAGTGTTAAGTATCTGAGCCTGGATTTGAACTCAGGTCCTCCTGACTCCAGTGCCAATGCTTCATCCACTGCGCCACCTAGCTGCCCCAAGAAATTTCCTGAGTTAACTCTCTCTCTCTCTCTGTCTGTCTGTCTGTCTGCCTCTCTCTCTCTCTCTCTCTCTCTCTCTTTTTGTTTAGGCCATGGGGCTAAGTGACTTGCCCAGGGTCACATAGCTAGTAAGTATTATGTGTCTGAGTCTGGTTTTGAACTCAGGTCCTCCTGAATCCAGGCCCGGTGCTCTATCCACTGTGCCACCCAACAGCCCCCTCATCTTGTCCAATCTTAATCTAATACATTATCTCCTCTACAGTAACCCTGACTGTAACATCAGACCTTTGTTTAAAATGCTCAAACTGCTCATTTACCCTGCACTGAAGTGAAAGGGAAGTTAATTTTCTGCTAAAGCAGCTAATCCATTGTTGAACAACTCTTGTTTATAGAAAGTTTGTTGTTAGTCTCATATCTGGCACCCTATAATTTCTTCTACTTGGTCCTAGTTTTATCTTTTTGGGACCATACAGAAGAAATCTAATTTTTCCACCATGTGACAGACCTTCAGATATTTGAAGACAATAATCCTTCCTCCCCCAAGTCATCTCTTCTACAATTTAAGTATCCTCATTTTCTTCAATAGAGCCTTATATAACATCGCTTTGAGTTTCCTCAGCATCTTGATTTTTCTCCTCTAGATGCTAGCATCCTTTCCTAAAATCTACTCCAGAACCAAATACAGCATTTCAGATGTGGTTTAAGCAGAACAGAAGAAAGTGGGACAATTACCTTCCTTGTTCTATATGAGAGCTTTTTATTAATGAAGCCTAAGATTGTATTAGCAATTTTTTAGCTGTCATAGCTGTCACATTGTCATCTCGTTGAATTTTCAGTATAATAAAAATTCCACATTTTTTTAAACATGAACTCTGGTCTAGTCCTTATCTCATGTAGGATCATAGAGTTGAGGAATCAGAAAGTGCCAGAGTTGGAATCCATATTAACAGTTACCAGGCCCAAAATAACTATGTGGAGTTGTAGGAATTTTGATTGTGAGATAAAGAAGGGCTATTTAAAAGATTCCTAGGACCGAGCAAGTATACATTAGAAAAAGTTGCATTAAGACATTAAAATTCATTTGAAATGAGTCTCATATGAATTTTTAAAGCTATTTTTTCCAAATCAAATCAAATTCATTAGTCCTTACAAGCAACTAGTCATGTCAGTGGTAAAAGTATGAGTTTTGGAGTCAAAGGTCAAGGCTTAAAATTGCAGTTCTTATGATCTGTGGGGCCTCGGGCAAGTTGTTTAATCAGTCTGGACCTCAGTTTCCTTATCTGTAAAATGAAAGTTGAACTAAATTTAGGCATATTCTAGTTCTAAATCCTCTGAGTCATTCTTCTCTCATATTTATTTTTAATTTCTATACCAGGATTACCATCCTAGCTTAATCTCCCTTTAAGGTCATCTAAACCAGAAGTGTTGGGGGATTAGAACAGCAAGTAGTAGTGAAAATTGAGTGAACCACACTGATTCCATCTTGTTACTCAGTTCTGAAGTTGGCTCAGTTTCCTTTCTATTCAGTTATGGGTCTTGTGAGAAAACTTTATTCAATTGTGGGAATTGGAAGAAAACTGTATAGCATTGTTTGAACCTATTCCTGCATGCCTGGGAATGTGGACCACCTCTGCCTGCTGCTTAGAGACCCTTAACCAAGGACCTAGGTCAGAGATGGGGAACCTGTGGCCTTAAGGCCACATGTGACCCTCTATGTCCTTAAGTATGGCTAGACTGAACCCAAACTTCGCAGAACAAATCACCTTAATAAAACGATTTATTGTGTAAAACTTGGACTCAGTCAAAAGGTTGGACCTAAGGACCTAGAAGGCCACATATGGCCTTGAGGCAACAGGTTTCCCACTCCTGACCTAGGTTATGCTGAGCAGAAACCTAATGAGATCCAAAGATTGATGCAAGGAGTTTTCTCACAATTATATGTCTCAAGCAACCCATATGTCTTATTTGAAAACCGGCCCTTTACTGGTCAATCAGTTATTGTTTCCATGTTCCTTTGATTGACTACAGACACTTGTGGGGAATGAGACACCTCTTTTTTCTGATTTCAGGGAATTGTACCTGTTTGCTTTCCTCCTCCCAACTTGGGATGTCTCTAATCTTTCCTCCAACTAGAAATCAGATTACCTAATTTTGTATTTTGGTTGATTGTTTTCTTTTAATTAATTTAATTAATTTTAATGAAATAATCTTATTTGATTGATTTGTTTTAATGAATAAAAGGTGTCCGCTGGTATTATGATTGGCACATATTGTTTTTATAAGTTCACACACTCAGAAGCTTGAACCTTTGTTTCCTCATTTATTGCATCTTTACCCACCATAGTGTCAAACTGAAATAGAAATGGATGCCATTAAGCTGTACATAACAATCCTTGTAGGAGCATGTTGATTTAAAAAAAAATCTACATCTTAACATTATGTTTTATTGTACTTTAATTTATTTTGCTAGGTATTTCCCAGTTATGTTTTAATCTGGATGTGGCCACACTCAAGAGTATGCTGCTTTATATTACCTATGGGGCTGCTTATTTGACCCCTCTAATCTAGACTATCAAATGAATTAACATTATGCCTCTTCTCTTCCTCCAACACATCTCCCAATCGTCTACCTAATATACTGGCAATTTTATAAGCTACTCTTCAGCTCAAATGCTCCAAGGATTCCCCATTGCCTCCTGAATGAAGTCCATGGACAGGCTGTAGTTCAAACCTTTTTATGATCTGAACAAACCTTGGCCAGCTCCACCATTTTGCCTTTGCTCATTCTACACCCTTTGATCCTCACTGTCTTTACCTCTGCCTATTGGAGTTCTACCTAAATTTGAAGAGCTGGCTCAATTGTTCTTTCTTCCATGAAGCCCTCCCTGATTCTTTCCAAAAGAAAGTTATCTCTTTCTCCTTTGACCTTCCCGTAGCATTTTGGCTATCCCTGTCTTGTGGTGTTGCTCATATTCTACCTTGTCTTCAGATTATATGTGTCCATGTGCCTCTGTCACTTACTACCTGTGTGACAACTTCTCTGGGCCTCAGTTTCCTCATCTGCAAAATGAAGGGGTTGTATTAGACTGCCTCTAAGTCCCCTTTCAGCTCTATCTATGAATCATTATGACTTGAGGTAAAACACCATCTCTGATACTTAATGCATGTGTGACCTTTGACAAGTCACTTGCCCTCCCCAGGCCTCAGTTTCCTCAACTATAAAATGAAATAATTGGATTAGATGGCTTCTAAATTTCTTTCAAGCTCTAGATCTATGATTCCATGTGCCATGTCTTCTCTCTCCCTTCCCCTAATACACACACTACTATGAGTTCCTTGAGGCTGGGATCAGATTTTTTATTGATCTTTTCATTTCCTCCATAGCGTCTATCACAGAGATAGTGAAAAGAACACTAGCCCTAGAGTCAGGAAATCTACCTTTAAGTCAAAACCTGCCATTTAACTGGTTTATGATCTTGGCCCAGATCCTTCCCTTCTCTCAGTCTCAGGTTCCCAAAATGTAAAACAAAAGGGCTAGAGTCGATGCCCTCTAAGTCAGGTCCCTTCTAGCTCTGTGAAGATGGCCAGAGGGTTTAACTAGAAGGACCGCTAGGGACAGTGAGGCAGAGCTGGGCAAAATCTGTTCAGGTCCTCGAATGGTAAACAGTCTAATCATATTGCTGGTAACTGAAGAGAAGTGGTGATGACTATTCTTCCCAGCCCCATTTGGTTGGGGATGTGGCAGCCTTCTAAGAACTGCTTACTCTTCCTGGGACTTAGGGCAGACTGGTCTAGAATAGGTGGAGTCGCCCTGGAGGAGTTTAGGAGAAATCAGCCGAGGAAAAGATGACAAAGATGAATTATAGCTTTGCCAAGAGATTGGGGAAGTTGAACTACTGGAAAAGGGGGGAGGTTCTGAAGTAAACCCTGGTTTTGTAAACAGACTCTACCCAGGTAGCAAGGGATTTTTTTGGGGTGGGAGAAGAGGAGTTGATTTAGGTCTGGAAGAGACCTGAGCAGGGTGATTCAAGTGTGGAACAGAAGAAAGGAACTGTAGTAGAGAGCAAGGAGGAAGAAAGAGGGGAATCAAGAATCAAAGGCAAGATTTTAACCCAGGTTTTATAACTCTCTCTCTAGCACTCCTCCTGTCCTGCCGTGATTCCTCTGGGCTCTTAGAGGTGACCTTTCTTTGGCACTGAAATATTTGTCATGTACTTTCCTACCAGAAGCTCACAAGTAGGGAGTATCAGAAGTATTCCCATTTTACAGATGAGGAAACTGAGGCTTATGGAGGTGAAATGACTTACCGATTTAGGATTTAGAGCTTAATGAGAATTTAGAAATCCTCTAGTCCTGGGACCTTATTTTATAGAAGAGAAAATGTGCATCTGAGAGAAGTTAAATGTCTTGCCCAAAGCTTTACAGCTAAGAAGTATTAGAGCTGGGTGACTAGCTGTGCTGATTCCAAGTTCAGCACATTTTTACTATACCATGGATTTAGATTTAATAATAAAAGCTGACATTTATATAGTACTTTAAGGTTTGCAGAGCACTTTACAGATATTATCTCATTTGATCCTCATAGCCACCCTGGGATGTAGGTGCTATTATTATTCCCATTTTACAGATGAGGAACCTGAAGTAGGAGGCTGAATGACTTCCCCACGGTCCCATGGCTGTTAAATGCTATTTTCTGTGTGGATTTGTCCATAAAAATCAGCCACAGAAGGAAAAGACCACAGGGGAGTCTTTCTGATTAGTATCAAGCCTCGCTGTAGTATTACTTCCCCATTTATTATTGAAGTATCTTCAGGGATAGGTTTTACAACTGGGGAAAACAGGTTTTGAGAAGGAAAGATGAACCCTGCTTTGCCCCAGATTAATATTACTAAAAGCTAATTCCTAAGAAGGCCAACAGTTTGGAAGGGTGTGAAAAAAGAGCTCTGCTCTGGGCAGGGGCATAGTTACTCACCTAACATCAACAGAAAGGTTAGAGTGAGGAGGACCAGGCCAGATGGGGTCATTATGATGGAGGAAGCAGCTTTCCTAGCAGGGGAAGTATTGTTGCTCCCTGAATACTTCAAGCAAACTCTCTTCCTCGTGTGGACCTTCGGATCTGAAATAAATTTGGATATACTGAAACTGTCATGGGGGTTGTGAAATATTATTCTCCATTTGGTATTGGCCTGGGAGTGGAAAAGGGGCAGTCCATGGACTGGGCTCCCATTCAGCCATAGTCTTGTGGAATATTCACCTGCAGTGAGCCAGCTATGTGCAGTGGTGTGCAGCAAGCCCATTGTATGTGGCTGGTATTGATACAGCACTATGTTACTGCATATTAACAACTTGGGTTAGTAAGATTTTAGGTGGCTGGAAAAGGGAGGTAAGAGCTCCATGCCCTTTGGTCAGACTACATTTGAAGAAGTTGTGTCCAGTTCTTGGGTACCACATGACAGGGATAAATATGATAAAAGCAATATTTTCAATTTCTATAACATTTTAAGGCTGTCTTTCTTCATAACAAGGTAGGTATTGTGTGGTCCCTATTTTATAGATGAAGTAACTGAGGTGAAGTAACTTGCCCAAAGTCACCCAGCTAAGCAAGCATCAGAGACACAGTTTACTCCAAGACTAGTGTCTATTCTATGATGGGGGCGGGGAGTAATTATGCACATTTATTTAACATCTGCTATGTGTCAGGGAGTGTGATAAGTACTTCTACAGATATTATTTCATTTGATCCTCACAATAATCCTGAGAAGTAAGTGCCAAAATGATTCTTATTTTATAGTTGATGAAATTGAGGCAAACAGAGTTAAATGACTTGTCCAGGGTCACACAGCTAAGTAAATACCTGAGGCTAGATTTGAACTCAGGTCTTCTGACTCCAGGCCCAGCTCTCTATCCACCGTGTCACTTAGTTGCCTCTGATACCATGGCTGTCACTTCCAACACAGCATCATTGTTGCTAGAGAGCTGGAGCATGTCAGCATCAAGGCAGCCGGGATATCATATGGTTAGGTTGAAGGAATTGGTCGTATTTCGGCTGGAAAAGGGAAGACTTAGTGATGTCACACATGATCACTTTGTCATGGATCTGAAGAATTACCATGAGGGAGAGAGATCAAACTTTCTATTTTTCTCTAGAAAGAACAAGGACCACTTAAAGGGAGGCCCATTTCTCAACATTAGGAAAAGCAATGAGAATTATAAAAGGGGGATAAGGAAAGGGTCCAGTTCCTTGGAGGTCTACAGGCAGCAGTTACATGATCATTTTCCAGGACTGGTGTAGATGGGATTCCTGCTTTGGGTTAGGGGTTGGACCAGTTGCCTTCTGAGGGTTTGATTTTATTCTGTGACATAAGAATAGGTCTTGCTGCTGCAGAGGAAAGAGATATGTTTGTGAACTTTAAGGATGAAATTGGTGAGGAATTAGGATTAATCTTGGGGGAAACATATTTTAGTTATCATATTTCTATCACAAGTAGTATAATCCTCATCCATGACAATGATAATACTAATAATATAATTAACATTTGTATAGCCCTTTAAGGTTTGCAAAACAATTTGCTTATGTTCTCTTATTTGACATTTTCTATTATTATCTCCATTTTACAGATAAGGAAAGTGAGATTAAGGTTAAATGACTTGTCTAGGGTCACACAGCTAGCAAGTGTCAGAGGCAGAATTTGAATTTAGATCTTGCTGACTCCAAGCCTAGTGTCTAAGGCCAGTTTTAAACTCAGGTCTTGCTGACTTTAGACCTAGAGCTCTATCCACTGTGCCACCTAGCTGCCTCTAATGTGCAATGGATGAGTTGGCTTTGCTGTCAGAAAGACATTGTGTATACTCTGTGTAACTCAGGGTAAATTACTTAATCCCTCAGTGTTCCAGGCAACTCACAACACTCTCAAACCTTTCTCTTCATCCCCCCTCAAAAAAACCCCCAAAATAAAACGCTATAAATTACAGAACCCTTACAGATTGGTAGTTTTCTACTCCGCAAATTCTTTACACTTATGAAATAACTGGTTCAAACATGCATACGTACATACATACATACATGGCACCCAGTTAGGCACTAATCTGTTCTCTTTTGTTAATATCTTGGTTCTTTTATGTAATGAATGAATTCAGTCTTTTCCCTTTGAAAAAATAAAAGCCTCCCACTTTAATACTGTAGTGAAGAGAAAGAGCACCTGTTTGAACAATGGAAATTGTTTCTAACTTGGCAAGTCTCATCAAGAACAGGATTTCCCTCCAATCTTTACCCTTCCTCTGTAGCACCTCAGCTCTGTTTTTTAAAATAAGAGGTAATCATTGTCAGACCCAGAACCTGAACCCATGTCTCCTTATTCCAAGTCCAACCAGCACATGTTCCATGGCACTGTGTGATTCTTTCTACCACACTACAGAGACCTCAGGTTAGAGATCAGGCACATCTGAAGCCCTTTTACCTTCTTTCTTCCCTGCTGTCCCATCTCATGGTGGCTCCAATTCCTGTTTCTTTTGGTAATCCTCTGCTCAAAGGTCATTTGCATAAGATTTTTCTTGTTGGTGGAGACTGAGCACTCAGTGCTACATCATAAGAACAAATTGTCTAGACTTTATTCACAAAAGAGTTGCATTCAGAAATAATCAAAATAAGTTTGCAGAGAATGGAAAATTTATTTAAGACATACTCTTCAGTCTAGGCTGAGTGGAGGGTCCTAGCCTGCTAGCACTTCTCTAAGTATACAAGGAGAAAACAGAAACAAAAACAAATAAAAACAAACTTAGGCCCTAATTTTCCTGATCTGGAGCTCACACTGCAGTTTCTTATAGCCCCCAAGTCAGAGTATACTGATTTAGACCAACCACTAGGATGGTCTGGCCTGATTGAGTCCAATCACGGGATTTAGTTCTAGAAGGGTCCTTGGACCCAGTCTTACCTCCTCATTTTACAGATAGAAAGACTGAAGTCAAGAGAAGTTATTACTTGCCTAAGTCACACAGATACTCAGGGGCCTCTCCACTATAGTTAGCCCATAGCTTACTAATGCTCTGCCAATTGTAGGATCATAGATCGAAAGGTTAAAGGGACTGTTGAGGTCAACTTGATCAACCTTTTCGTTTTATAGTTAAATAAAGTGAAGCCCAGATATTTACTTAAAGTCCATTAGGTAGAAAATAACAGAGTAAGATTTTGAACCAAGAACCTGACTCCAGATTCAATACCATTTCCACTGAGCCATTTCTTTCAATCAGGATGCCTAATCTTTCCTGAACGTTTGGTGGTCCATATGCATTAAGGGCAGGAAGGGAGCCCGAGAAATTATCTAGTCCAATTCCTCATTTTAGAGATGGGGAACTGAGGTTCGTAGAGAAGAAATGATTTGTTCAGGTTCACACAGTGGGAAAGCTGGACCCAAATCTCCAGATTCTTCATAAACTCCAGAACCACGACCCGAAACCATGTGTGTTCTATCTAAGCCTAGGGCACTTTCTATGACACCAGGCTTCCCCTAACACGCAGCTTCAATGTCTGCCATCACCCATAAACAGACTAATTGAACCCACATCCCAGTTCAGAGGAGACAATTCCATGAGTAGGTTTTATAGCGGAAAAGGACCCTGAGACTGTCTGATCCAACCTCCTTATTTTACATGTGAACAAACTACTCATGATTCTCAAAACCTGACCCTAAACTCTCCTGATGACTAGTCTTGCATTTCCAACTACCTATTGGATACCTGAGACTGGATGTCCCGTAGAAATCTTAAACTCAACATGTTCCAAACTGAACTTAGGATGTTTTCGCAGAACTCTCCCCTGCTCTAACTTCCGTTTTACTCTGAAGAGTACTCTAATCCTCTTAGTCACCCAGGTTTTTTTTACTCTTTAAAATCTTTTATTTTGTTTTTAATTTATGACATAACAAACATTTCCATAACGTAGTATAATTTTAAAAAAGATGATTGCACATAAAACTGCAAATTTATTATGTACAACTTGCTATTTCTTTTAAATATACAATAAAGTTATCATGTAACTTTCTTTTTTTCCTTTTTTTTCTTTCCTTCCCTCTCCCCATCCTAGAGATGGCTACCATTAGAAACAAATTTGTGTATATATATTATATGTATAAATATGTGTGTGTGTGTGTGTGTGTATGTGTAAAATCAGTCTATGCATACTTCTATTGACCAGTTTTCTCTCTGGATGCAGAGAGTGTCTTCCTTCATGTGTCCTTTGTAGTTAATTTGGGTGTTCGTAATAGTTAAAATGACTTGACTATATATACAATTTTATTTATATATTTATTTTTGGTTTTCAACATTCATTTCTATATGATTTTGTGTTCTAAATTTTCTCCCATTCCTACTCTCCCTCTTCCCCAAGATGGTGTGCAATCTGATATAGGTTATACAAACACATTAACATTAAACATATTTTTGGATTAGTCATGTTGTTAAGAACAATTGGAACCAATGGGAGAAACCACAAGAAAGAAGAAACAAACAAAAAAAGAGAGACAGCCAATAGTATGCTTCAATCTGCGTTCAGACTCCATAGTTCTTTTTCTGGATGTGGATAGCATTTTCCATCATGAGTCTTTTGGGGTTGTCTTAGATCCTTGCATTGCTGAGAAGAGCTAAGTCTATCAAAGTTAGTCATTGCACAATGTGGCTGCTACTGCGTGCAATGTTCTGCTGGTTCTGCTCACTTCACTCAGCATCAGACCATACAAGCCTTTCCAGGTTTTTCTGAAATCTGCCTGTTCATCATTGCTTATAGCACAATAGTATTCCATTACATTCATATACCACAACTTGTTCAGTCATTCCCCAATTGATGGGCATCCTCTCAATTTCCAATTCTTTGCCACCACAAAAAGAGCTGCTATAAATATTTTTGTGCATGTGGGTCCTTTTCCCATTTTTATAATCTCTTTGGGATACAGACCTAGAAGAAGTATTTCTGGGTCAAAGGGCATGTGCAGTTTTAAAGCCCTTTAGGCATAGTTGCAAATTGCTCTCCAGCATGGTTGGATCAGTTCATAACTCTGCCAACAATGCATTAGTGTTCCAATTTTCCCATATCTTCTCCAGCATTTATCGTTTTCCTGTTTTATCATGTTAGCTAATCTGATAGGTGCGATGAGGTACCTCAGAGTTGTTTTGGTGTGTATTTCTCTAATCAATAATGATTTACAGCATTTTTTTATATGACTATAGATAGCTTTAATTTCTTCATCTGAAAACTGTCTATTCATATCTTTTGACCATTTATCAATTGGGGAATGACTTGTATTCTTATAAATTTGACTCAGGTCTCTATTTTAGAAATGAGGCCTTTATCAGAGACACTGGTTGTAACAGTTGTTTCCCAGCTTTCTGCTTCCCTTCTAATCTTGGTTGTATTGGCTTTGTTCATGCAAAAACTTTTCAATTTAATATAATTATAATTATACATTTTGCATTTCATAATATTCTCTATCTCTTGTTTGGTCATAAAATCTTCTGTTCTTCATAGATCTGATAGGTAAACTATTCCTTGCTCTCCTATTTTGCTTATGGTATCAGCCTTTATATCTAAATCATGCACCTATTTTGTTTTTTTTTTTTTGGTGAGACAATTGGGGTTAAGTGACTTGCCCAAAGTCATACAGCTAGTGAGTGTTATGTGTCTGAGGCTGGATTTGAACTCAAGTCCTCCTGACTCCAGGGCTGGTGTTCTATCCACTGCACCACCTACCTGCCCTGTGCACTCATTTTGACTTTCTCTTGTTATATGGTATAAGGTGTTGGTCTATGCCTAGTTTCTGCTATACTATTTTCCAGTTTTCCCAGCAGTTTTGTTAAATAATGAGTTCTTATTCCAGAAGCTAGAGTCTTTGGGTTTATCAAACAGTAGATTACTATAGTCATTGACTACTGTGTCTTGTGTACTTAACCTATTCCAGTAATCCACCACTTTATTTCTTAGCCAGTACCTAGTAGTTTTGCTGGTTGCTGCTTTATAATACAACTTAAGATCTGGTACAGCTAGGCCACCTTCCCTTACATTTCTTTTCATTAGTTTCCTTGATATTCTGGACTTTTTGTTCTTCCAGATTAATTTTGTTTTTATTTTTTCTAGCTCTACAAAGTAATTTCTTGGTAATTGATTGGTATGGTACGAATTAAGTAAATTAATTTATGTAGAATTGTCATTTTTATTTTGTTAGCTTGGCCTACCCATGAGCAACTGATATTTTTCCAATTATTTAAATCTGACTTTGTTTGCATGAAAAGTGTTTTGTAATTGTGTTCATCTAGTTCCTGGGTTTGCCTTGGCAGGCAGACTCCCAAATATTTGATATTGTCTGTAGTAACTTTAAATTAAAGTCCTCTTTCCATCCCTTGCTGTTGAGCTTTTGACTATAGATAATGACTATTATAAAACTCAAAGTTGTTCTTAAAACAATATTGCTGTTATTGTATACAATGTTCTCTTGGTTCTTCTCATTTCACTCTTTATTATTTTTTGCAAGTGTATCCATGTTTTTCTAAGATCATTGAGCTCATCATGTATTATGGCACAATGATATTCCGTCACAATCATATACCACAACTTATTCAGCCAGTCCCCAATTATGGGCATTTCTGCAATTTCCAGTTCTTTGCCACCACAAAGAGAGCTGCTACAAATATTTTAGAACATATGGGTTCTTTTTCTTGCTCAACTCCTCACCCTCTTTCATTCCTAATATCCATTCAGTCTCCAGGTGCAGTTGATTTTATTTTGATAATATCTCTTGTCTACTCTCATTTCTGTCCTCTTATACTGCCACCACCCTGGTGCAAATCCTCATCACCTCATGCTTAGACAATTGCAATCAACAGCCTTCTGGTAAGTCTGCTTGACACAAGCCTCTCCCCACTCCAGTCCATCTTTCCCTTAACTGCCAAAGTGACCTTCCTAAGTGCAGGCCTGACCATGTCAACTCCCTATTCAATCAACTCCAGTGATTCCCTATCACCTCTAGGATCAAATATAAAATCCTCTGTTTGGCTTTTAAAGCCCATCATAACTTGACCCTCTACCTACTTTTCCACCCTTCTTACATCTTTGAAATCCAGTGACACTCCCCTCCCCTTGCTGTTCCTTGCACAAGATGCTCTATCTCCCAGCTCCTGCCTGGCATTTTCACTTGCTGTCCTCAGTGCTGGAGTGCTCTCCCTCCTCACCTTGACCTTTTGGGTTCCTTCAAGTCCCAATTAAAATCTCACCTTCTCCAGAAAGCCTTTCTTGATCCCCTTTAATACGTGTTCCTTTCCTCTCCTGATTATCTTTAATTTATGCTAAATAATTATTGTTTGTATGTTCTTGTTTGCTACTTGTCTCCCCCATTAGAGTTCTTTGAGGGCAGAGACTGCCTTTTTTCCTTTCTTTGTATCTTCAGTGTTTAGCACAATGCCTGCCGTAGAGTAGACACTTAACAAGTGCTTATTGGCTGACTGACTCAGGCCCAGAGAGGGATAGGTATTTCCCCTAGGACACACAGTTAAATAGCAAAAGTGGAATTCCAACAGCTTTCCATTTCCAAATGTTACACAGCACGATTCAGGCTTCACAGTCCTTTCCTATGATGCACAATCTACAGTCAGAAAATTTCTTTTTTTGCCTTCTTCTGCTTCTCTTCCTCTTTTCTTTTCCTTCCTTTTCTCCTCTTCTTTTCCTTTGGTCTCAGATCACAAAGCCCATAGATCTCTAAACTAAAAAGAGATGTATTATCCTATTTATTATGTTTAACAAAGGCAAGGTGGAGAAGGAAGGGGGCATAGAAAGCAGGAAGCTGTGAGGCAGGTTGGGAGGCTCTAGGGAAGATGGGGATGGTCTCCCTTGGCTAAACAAAGCACATTCTGTCTATGACCAGGCCAAAGTTTAAACTCCTGGAGCCTTTCTTAATCACCATAGTCAGAAGAAATCTCTTACTCCTCAGAAATCTCTGACATAGTCACAAGATTCCAGGACCTGGAGTCATATGATTTTGGTTCTAGCTCTGACAGGTACCAGCTGAGTGACCTTAGGCAACATTTTTCACCTCTGTGTGCCTCCATTTCCTCTTCTGTAAGTAGGGTATGATGATGGCAAGCCAAGTCAAGTCAACTAGTATTTATTAAATGTCAACGATGCAGCAGGCACTGTAGCACTGGGGA
Organism: Vombatus ursinus; assembly: GCF_900497805.2. Lineage (NCBI taxonomy): Eukaryota > Metazoa > Chordata > Mammalia > Diprotodontia > Vombatidae > Vombatus > Vombatus ursinus. The sequence continues at coordinate 1,858,728 of NW_020954641.1, read as the reverse complement.
TGCAAAGAAAAACAAGGAACAGTCCTGCCCTCAAGGAGCTTGCAGTCTAAGGAGAGAAACAACATGCAAACAACTATGTACAAACAGGACATAAACAGGATAAATTGGATATCATCACAGAGAGAAGGCCATGGTATTAAGGAGGACTGGTAAAAGTCTTCTTGCAGAAGGTAGGATTTTGGTCGGGACTGGAAGGAAGTTGGGGAAGCCAGGAGGCAGAGATGAGGAGGGAGAAAGTTCCAGGCTTTGTTAACTTGTAGGACAAACTCATTGTCTTCTACAAAATGCCATTGCAATGGGAGCTAATATTATATTGTACTGTGTGTGTTTGTATGTATCTGTGTGTACTTTCCAAGGTCATATAGCAGAGTTAATATTGATGTGTACTCAGGTCATCTGATTCTAAGTCGTGGGTTCTTTTGACTTCACTATGTTACCACTATAACCTTTACTGTACATACTTTTTATAGCTGAGGAATTGGTGGTGGGCTAAATTTATTGGTAACTGGCACAGATTGACTCCACATTCTCTAGTCTGAAGTAATTTGGGTAAGAATGGTTGGCACAGATTGATTCCACATTCTCTAGTCTGAAGTAATTTGGGTAAGAATGGAATCCTGATGGACTCAAGATATCATTAATGTTAAATGAAGAAGCTTAGCCTAACAGAAAGGTGACTGGTTTTGTAGTTACTTTCTATCCATATGACCTTAGGTAAATCACTACCTCAGTTTCCTCATATATAAAATTACAAGATAGAATGAGACTAGATAATATTTTAATATCTACACCATATTACTAAACTCATGAAACCAGTAAGTTAATAGAGATAATGTAAAGACACTTGGATCCTAACAGTCAGTTGTACAAGTACAGCATTGGGTAGGTGGGTGGGGGATGTTGGAACCAGGGGGACAAAGGATTAACTAGAAAGTAGTATTTTTTAATTAAAAGTCAGAAGGCTCTATTAATGGAAGCAAAGTGTCTGGAGCAAGTGATGAATAGTCATGCTCTTCTGTGTCCAGGTTGGGTCACATCTGGCTTATTTTGCTTAATTTTGGACACCCAGTTTAGAAAGGACATTGACAAGTTGGAGAGCATGTTAAATATGGTAACCAGAAGGGTGAAGAAAAGGATCTCTTCATGGTACATAAAAGGATCAGTGGCATGAAGAGCTCCTCTTCTCCCCTCTTCTTGATCTCCTATTACTCAGATGAGTTCTCCCACTATTCTTCCTTCACTCCTTCTCTAGATTTTCAGGGTAATACTCTCTCCTGGTTCTCCTCCTACCTATCTGATTGCTCCTTCCCAGTATCCTTTGCTAGATCTTCATCCAGATCACATCCACTAACCATAATCTGGACCCTCTCCTCTTTTCCCTTTGTACTACTTCACTTGGTGATCTCATCAGCTCCTATGGATTTAATTGTCATCTCTACTTTTATGATTCTCAAATTTACTTATCCAGCAGTGACCTGTCTGTTGACTTTCAGTCCCATATCTCCAACTACCTATTGGACATCTCAAACTGGATTCCAGTAGACATTTTAAGCTTAATATGCCCAAAGCTGAACTTACTTTCTTCCCTCTTGCCCAACCCCTTCCCTCTTTTAAACATCCCTATTCCTCTGAAGGGTATTACCATTTAACCAACCACCCAGGCTTGAAACCTCAGTGTCATCCGTTGCCAAGACCTGTCATTTTCACCTTTGCAACATCTCTCAAATATGCCCCCTTCCCTCTTCCGGTGCTGCCATCACCCTAGTACAGGCCCTAATCTCACATCTTGACTACTGCAATAGCCTGTTGGTTGATCTTCCTGCCACAAGTCTCTCCCCACTTCAGCCCATTCTCCATTTGATTGTCAAAATAATTTTCCTAAATCACAGGTCTGACCATGTCACTCTCATACTCAATATACTCCAGTGACTCCCTATCATCTCTAGGACTAAATACAAAATCTTCTGGCATGCAAAGCCCGTAGCAAATGAGTTCCTTCATATCTTTACAGTTTTCTTATACCATACATCCTTCCCCCATTCCCCCAGCATGTACTCTTTGATCCAGTGATACTGGCCTCCTTGCTGTTCCCTGAATAAGACATTCTGTATCTTGGCTCTGGGCATTTTCTCTGTCTGCCAACCCCGCTAACCCCCCAATCCCCCCGGACCATCTTTGCTTGGAATTGTCTCTTTCTTCATTTCTGCCTCCTGGATTTTCTGGCTTCTTTCAAGTCCCAGCTAAAATCCCACCTTCTAAAGGAAGTTCCCAACCCTATAAAATCTAATACTTTCCCTCTGTTTCCTTTTTATACTATATATGGCTTTTTTGTATGTATTTGTTTGCATGTTGTCTCTTTCAGTAGATTGTGAACTCCTTGAGAGCAGGTACTATATTTTGCTTTTCTTTGCATCCTCAGTTCATAGCACAGTGGCTGGCACATAGTAGATACTCAATAAATGCTAGTTGACTGACTGGCTTAGTTTGGAGAGGAGAAGATGGGGGAGGAAAAATTGGGCATGACCCATATCTTAAGATGTCTGCAACTTTGTCAAGGGTAAGAAAGATTTGATTTACTCTGCTTGGTCTCAGAGGGCATATTGAGGATCAGTAAGGGAAGGTCACGGAAAGGCTGATGTTGACTCAGTATAAGGAAGAACTTCCTAATTACTTAAAGTTGTCCCCAGATTGAAAAGGCAAATGTCATTAGAGTAGTAAAACCTAGGATGACTACTTATCAGAGATATTAAAGATGGGATTCATGACTTAGGGGTTGGGCTAGGGGCCTTCTGAAGACTCTTCTAACTCTGAGATGCTATGAGTGGAAAGACTTTCATCAAAAGGGCTCTGTGGAGATGGCAGGATATAAAAGGGCTTTGAAGAATGAATAGAATATCTACCTTACACCCACCAAATTGGCAAAAAAGATGTAAGATGAGCAATAAAAACAGTAAGATGAAAAATATTGTAGAGGCTATGGGAAAATAGGAACACATGCGTTATGGGAGCTGTGAAATGCAAAGCAGTTTTGAACTGTGCCCCCCCAAATTATTAAATTCTATATATACTTTAACCTAGTACTACCACTAATAGGATTATACTTTAAAGCGATCAAAGAAAGAGGAAAAGTTAAGGAAAGTTAATATTATACTATTCTATTAATAACCAATTATTTATTTGTGATTCATCCATTTTCCCCCTATTTTTGTCAAGACCCCTAACCTCTGAAGCTCATGCAGTTTTGAAGGGTGTAACTCTTCTCCCAGCCCCCAAGGCATCTATATAGACAGTGATGGGGGAGGTGGGGGGCAGGGGGAAGCTAGGTTCTCCCTTTGTCTTTGTCATCCCTCTTATGAAGATTTGGGGTGACCTGGTCTAGAAAAAATAGACCAAGCCAGTAAAAGCTAGACTGAGATGACTTATGTATATCTGGCCAAGTTTACTAGGGGCAAGCTGGGTTTCATAAACTAGCTAACATTCCATCCCTTAAGTGCCAGAGTGGGTAGGGTCAGTCACATTTGAAAGTCATTTTCCCTAGTTGTAGATTGACCTGAGTATCAATCTTCTCCCCTTCCAATGATAAAGTAATGAGGAGCTATGAACTCTTGGCCCACCTCCTCACTTAAATGTCTATCATTTAGGGCTGCCTTATATTTGCCAGGGTATGTCCAAATGATGTACTGTCAGGCCAATCAGAAGGAAGACACACCAAGGTATAAAAGGTGAGGTCGATCCTCTGTCTGGGTCTTTTGGCACAAAATGGAGCCAAGGTAATAAGACCTCTCTGCTACTATTAGCATGTTCCTGCTAATAAAGGCCATCTGGCTCAGAAAATTGTCTCTGCTTGCCCTTTGTTAAATTTCTGCCCCCCAAAAGTACTATATATACATAAGTATTTATATCTCAAACAATAGCTAATATTCATGTAGTGCTTACTGTGTGCCAGGAACTGTGCTAAAAACTTTATAATTGTTATGTCATTTGATCCTTATAACAACCTCACGAAGTAGGTGCTATTATTATTCCCATTTTGCAGTTGAGGAAATTGAGGCAAACAGATATTAAGTGACTTGCTTAGGTTCACATAGCTAGTAAGTGTTTGAGGCTGGATTTGAACTCAAGGCTTGACTCCAGGTCTGACACTCTATCCACTGTGCCACCTAGCTCTCCCAAAGAGATCAGAAAAAAGAAGAAAAAGGACTTATTTGAACATAAATTTTTAGAGCAGCTTTAAAAATATATAGTTGCAAATAACTGGAAAGTAAGTGGTGGGGGGGGAGTGACCATCAACTGGGGAAGGGCTGAACAAATTATGCAGTGAAATAGGGTACTATTCAGATGTAAGAAATGAAAAAAGAGATTTCACAGAAAAGTGGGAAAATTTGCGTGGACTGATAAAGAATAAAATGAACTGAATAAGGAGAACAATTTGTACTATAGCAACATTGCAAAAATGAACAATTTTTAAATGCTTAAAAAAGCTGAACAATGCAATGATCAACCATGATTCCAGAGAACTGATGATGAATGCTGCCCACCTCCAGACAGAGGGGTGATGGACTAAATATCTAGATTGAGACACATTTTCGGACACGGTAAACATGAGGATTTGTTTTGTATAACTATTCATATTTGTTATAGAGGTTCTTTTCCTTTCCTTTTTCAGTGTGGGAGAGGTAGAAGGAAGGAAAAAAAATAAATGCTTGATTAATGAGAAAAATAAAAGCACTGAACATGCAGAAAAGAATGGACCAGTATGGGGAGGGGCAGGACATTCTGGGCTAAGAGAAAAGTGAGATCAAAGGTGAGATTAAACCCGAAGAGGAAGGAAAGCAGGGGATTATGGATCATAGAACTGAGGGCTGGAAGATCATCTATTCTAACCTATTATTTTCACAGTTGAGGAAACCGAGGCCCAGGGAGGTTGACCAAACTTCCCAAGTTTATGTGGTATGGTTGGAGCAATATTTTCTGAGGCCTTAGCATGTAGCCCAGGGTGGCTTTTCTTAGGGACCTACCCCATAGAGGTTGGGCTAGTTCTTTTCCCTTATGAAGTATTGAGACTTGATTGTCTAAGGGGACTAGCTCATGTCTATGACATGACTTCCGTGACATGATTTCCTGGTCACTTGAGTACAAAAGGCCACACAGAACCTTAGTGCATTCTTTGAGGCTACTGACTAGCACTGTGAAGCTGTGCTCAGCTTAATCAATATGGTGTCCTCACTCGCTAGTCTTGTTGAGCGACATTTTTTCCTATGACTAAATAACCCCCACTTTGTTAACTATTGAATGATTTTAGTGTCTCATTCATTCCCCTGTTGTTGTTCAGATGTTTCAGCAATGTCCTGCTCTTCATGACTCCTTTTTATGGGGTTTTCTTGGCAAAGATATTGGAATGGTTTACCATTTCCTTCTCCAGCCCATTTTACAGATGAGGAAACTGAGGCAAACAGGATTAAGTGACTTACCCAGGGTCACACAACAAGTGTCTGAGGCTGGATTTGAATTCAGAAAGATGAGTCTTCCTGACTCCAGGCCTGGTACTCTATCCACTGCACCACTTAACTGCCCATTCATTCCACTAGCATACCTAAATTACCAGGAGATGGACTTGAATCAGGCCTTGCTCACAACCCATCAGTAATAAGAAGGAGAGCCACAATGAGGAACAGAATGAGGAACCATGAGGAGATATTGTGGAAAGACTGATATTGACTCAATATAAGGAAGACTTTTTAATAACTAAAAAAAGAGTAGGCTGCCATCACTGAAAGAAGCATGACTGGATTACTTAATTACTTAATCTGTATTATATCCAAGATGTCAAGTAAGATTCAAACACAGATATGACTTTAAATCCAGGGCTTTTTCTGCTATTCTAAATTGCATTTGTGTGCAATACTAACAGCCCACATACTTCTAGATCTTTCCATTCTTTGTATTTTTTAATTCTCCCCATGATCTATCAGGTGGGCAGGAAAAGGTTTATTCTGGGTTTGGGACTAAGGAGTCAAGTCAAGTGAAATCAACAAGCAATTATTAAACACCTACTATGTCATAGATACTGTGTTAAGTATTGGGGATACAAAGAAAAGCAAAAACATTCTGCCCTCAGGGAGATCACAGTCTAATGGGGGAGTCAACATCAAAACAGCTACGTACAAATAAGATATTAGAGATAGTTCAAAGAGAAGCAACAAATATTAAGGGGGATTGGGAAAGGCTTCTTGCGGATGGTGGGGTTTTAGCTGAGAATTTATATTTATATAGAGTGCTCTAAGTGCTTTACAAATATTATCTCATTTGATCTTCATGACGATCCTAGGGGGTATTTTCCAGTTGAGGAAACTCAGGTAGACAAAAGTTAAGAAACTACCCAGGGTCACACGGCTATAGAAAGTGTCTGAACTCAGGTCGTCCTGAGTTTAGGCCCAGAACTCTATTCACATCACCACCCAGCTGTCTCACAGTGAGTGAACCAGAGTCCAGTGAGGGAGCTTGCCTAAGTGACAAGATTAGGATTTGAGCCTAGGTCTCACAACTCCAGAATTTAGTGCTCTTCCCACTATATCCACCTGTTTCACAAGGTTGTTTGAGTGGAGCATTTTTGTAAACCTGAAGGCATCCCGGAGACTGGAGCTGATATTATTATGGACAGTCTAAACTCTGAAACCTATGATGATGGGATCGCCAATCTAGAGTTGGAAGAGGCCTCAGAGGCCATCTAGTCTAAACTCCTCATTTGTGCAGATGAGGAAGCTGAAACCCAGCGATGTTAAGTGATGACCGACCAAGGTTACATAGGTAGAAAGCATCACAGGTGGAATCTGACTCCTTTCACTGCAGAATTCAAGCTCTTTCTTAGTACCTTCTTCACTATTATTATTGTTATCTCACTAATCATCCTGCTGAGAAAGACTTATCAGCCAGGTAGGAGGAGAATCAGGCAAAAGCAATGTTACTTAATTGATATGAAAGGCTTAACAGTTTGGGGGAAGCTAAATACATGGAGCTCATGCAGGGATCAAATGAGAGGTTGATACTTCTGTTTCCCTGTCTCCCCAGAGAGAATTCTGCAGTCTGGTGGTTCTATGAATTTTCCTTCAAACTGGCCTGGTTGCCCCAGAGAGAATTCTGCAGTCTGGTGGTTCTATGAATTTTCCTTCAAACTGGCCTGGTTGCC
>NW_020954641.1:1851021-1851532 GCF_900497805.2 Vombatus ursinus | reverse complement strand
GCAGTCTGGTGGTTCTATGAATTTTCCTTCAAACTGGCCTGGTTGCCAGGGCAGAATGGCTGATGTCACCAGAGTTCTATAGCTGCTACTCAGAACCCTGGGGCTCACTGAGGACTGAGTCTCAGAGCTGTGCAGTCGCATCTCCTTTGAGCTTGGTTACTCTTATTCTCAGAAAGCGTGGTTCTCTCTTTTTCTCAGAGCGCCTTGATCCAGAGACAAATACATTCCCATTTGGAAGTAGCCTGGGTCAGAGGGAGGGAAGTAGAGCTGAGGGGTGGGTGGGTGGGGGCAGGACTTGTCTGGGGAGATCATGGCCAGGCGTTTCCCTTTCTCTTCATCTGTGGGCCAGATCACCCTTACTGTCTCCCCAAAGCCCTCTCCAACATTGAAGATCAAAGAAGAAACCCCAGGACCTTCAGGTGAGGAGGCAGGTGGGAAGGGCAAAGAGGAGATGACAGGAAGATGGAGGATATGAGTCATTGGCAGAGAGAGGATATGGGATAGAAAGTGG
>NW_020954641.1:1814613-1836021 GCF_900497805.2 Vombatus ursinus | reverse complement strand
TTTTTTCTCTATCCCATTATCCCCAGAAGATAGAAAGAGATTTACCTTTACCATACCCACTACCAATAATGCAGGACCAGATTTAAGATATCAGTGGAAGGTCCTGCCCCAAGGAATGTGCTGCAGTCCCACCTTATGTCAGGCTTATGTGGGAAGAGTGCTGGACCCTATCAGGGTCAAATGGCCTAAAGCCATAATACTTCACTATATGGACGATATTTTATTAGCCACTAGCAGTGATGAGACACTAGCAAGACTGGTAAAAGAAACCGTCTCTGCACTTGCTCATTATGGTTTGGTGGTGGCCCCTGACAAAGTCCAACAAAATTACCCACTCACATACCTTGGCCTTCGTATGGAGGCTGTTTCTATTAGCAATCAAATTCCTGAACTAGGGCTGGATAAGATAACCACCTTGAATCACTTCCAGAAGTTAGTAGGACAGATCCAATGGCTCAGGGCCCGCACACCCATTCCTCTTGCTGAAATGCAGCCTTTATATGATATATTAAAAGGAAATTCAGATTTGAACTCCCCTCGGGCATGGACTCCTGCTGCTAAGGCAGCAGTGTCCCAAATATTCTCACTTGCTGCCCAGGCCCAGACCTCCAGATGGGACCCCAAAGGTAGAATAGAGGTCTCCTTGGTCAATCAACAGAGCCCTTTTTGTGTTATACACCAAGGTCCCAAATTGTTAGAATTTGTATATGCAAAGAAGGCTCACAAGGTACTGCCAAATTATTATGAGATGTTAGGGGAACTAGCCTTAGCTGCAGTACAAAGGGCTGTCCACTTGTCTGGGCAGCGACCTTTACTTTACTCAATTTTTGAACCTGGACAGCGAGAAGCCATTATGCAAACCTATTGGTCTTGGGCACATTGTTCCCAATGGGCTGAGATAAGTCCCCATTCCTCCTGCCTGCTTCTCCTCATGCTAGAGCAAATAACCTTAGTACCACCCCAACGAAAGGTTTTGGGAGAACCTGTTCAAGGCCCAAATGTTTTCACTGATGCTACAAAAAACAAAAAGGCCTCTATTTATCATGAGGCCTCCAAGGAAATAACAGTATTAGAAACCCCCTATGACTCTACCCAGAAAAATGAGCTCTTTGCCATCCTCCATGCTTGCCGTAAATATCCTGAGCCTATAAACATAATCTCTGATAGTCTATATGCAGTAAAGGTTCTTAGATGCATAGAGGACGCCGTCCTCCAACCTCATAATTCCACCATATCCTCTCTCCTGAGGGAATTACAGCAAATTTTGTTGCAGCGAAACAAACCCCTCTACATTCTCCATGTTTATTCTCATCAGTCCACCTCAGGAGGCATTTTTGAGGGCAATGATGTAGCAGATCATGCTTTACAGTGCTCCCTACTGCCAGTCCTCACCCCTCCTGAACAAGCCCATGATTTTTTACACCTACCAGCGAGCTCCCTGAGACACCTGTATGGTTTAACTCGTGAACAGGCTCGACAAATTGTGAGGTGATGTATGCACTGTGTTCCTTTTCTCCCCCCTCCATCCAGTAAGGGGATTAACCCACGAGGTCTTTTCCCCAATGACTTGTGGCAAATGGATGTTACTCACCTTGGCCGTGTCACTATCCATGTCTGCATTGATACTTTTTCCAAATTTATAATGGCCACTGTATCCAGTAAGGAGAACACCCCATCAGTTATTAAACATCTGTCCCATTGCTTCGCCTCTGTGGGGATCCCTCACGTCATTAAAACTGACAACGGGCCTGCCTATTTATCTACACAAATGACTGCCTTTTTTACATCCTTTGGCATTAAGCATGTTACAGGGATCCCCTATAACCCCACAGGTCAGGCTATTGTTGAGCGAGCCCATCGTACCTTGAAAGCTACCCTCAGTAAACAAAAAGGGGGAGTAGGAGGTCAGGGCTCTGGGTGGTGGCCCACCCAAGCAGACGTGGATAAAGCTTTATATACATACAATTTTCTCTGTCTAGATAGAGACACGGGCCTATCCCCTAGCATGCTACAGCTAATAACACCACCCACTTGTAATTCAACTGGCCCCTTAAAAACAGCACTACATGCACCATCCCTTAACCAGAAAGTCCTCTGGAAGGACGATGAGGGAAACTGGCAAGGCCCATCAGTAGTGTTGTGGAGAGGGCCGGGGTATTTATGTCTTACAGATCCTGATAGCCAGAGCCGCTGGGTACCAGAAAGAAGAACAAAACGAGTTGAAGAAGCCCCGGGAGAGACAACAAGGACGGGAGAAGAAACTCAGTCAACAGAAAATTCAGAGAGAGCAGAAAGAAAAGACAGTTAGGATGTCTAATCTGAGTACACTGTTTTCACTTTTTGCGCGATCAGGACTTTGCCACAGGTTGTGTCAGCTCCAGTGCCCTGGGACACAAGAGAGAATGGCTGGGGGCACTTGGCGTTGGCAGCATCCATCTTCAAGGAGTTCCAGATACAGGACTTATATAGTGGATAGCAATTGCTTGCCTCAAAAAATAGAGGAAATGGCCAATAAATTCGCCCAAGCCCTCCAAGTGCAGGCTGATATTGATCAGCAGCTGGAGGAGCAGATTCAAAAAGTAGCATTGGCTACCCAGGACATTGGGAATGAACTTATGTGGCTGGAATTGAGACAGCAGTTGCCATGCCATGGCTGATATTGATCCATTTGTGTAGCACCCTTAAACCATAACGCCACTTGAGACGCCCTTTCGCAAAGCATAAATGACACTCTCCCTTTCTTTTCTATTTGGTGTAATGATACCCGTGCCCTTTCCCAGATCCAGGCTACAAATCTTTCCTCTGTACTCCAGGCTTTACGGGTGTTAATTACACTGGCGCAGAACATATCTGACACTTGGCACCAGCACGAGACTGATGATATTGTTCATCACCTTAGCGATTGGATTAAGCATGCCTCTTTCCCCATCCCCTCCCTTGTAACCCATTGGGCATTTATTGTTACTACCCACTATATTAGGAGGTTTTCTTAGGATTCTTAGAGGTTCTATAGAGGCGCTCAGAACTGAAGGCCTAGTATTGAGACCCTGTCTCCGCCCCCTCAATTAAACAAAAAGGGGGAATTGTGAGGGACTGTCTGATGTTGGCTACTGCCAAGTGCGGATTGTGGCAAGGTTGGGGTAGAAACTGGGTATTAGGAAGTAACTGGAGCTCATGCTCCCAAGGCAGGGGCTGTGGTAGGCGGAGTTGTGGTGAACTGGGATGGGCTGGATACGGAGAAGTCCTGAGGCAGTGGGCAGTGCTATGTGAGCTTCGATAAGCTGGGGAAGGAACAGGATACAAGGAAGTAGCCAGAGCATGTGCTCCTGAGGCAGGGGGCTGTGCCACGTGGGAGTGGGACGGCAGAGGACGAGTTCCCTTTGCTTAGTCCCCTCCCTAAATGCAACGTCAACCCCAGACGCCTCCTTCCTGTGTCCTTCCTGACTTCCTGGGTCACCTACCTTCCCTTTGTGTAGCACTGACCCCAGACGCCTCCTCCTGGTATCTGACTTCCTAGGTTACGTACTCTCTCTTTGTCTATGCACTAATTCCAGACGCCTCCTTCCTGTATCCGGTCCTAGCCTCCTGCGTCACTTCCTCTCCCTTGGTGCGCTAAACTCAGACATCCCCTTCCGGTATCTGACCCTACAATCATTGACTAGTAGGCGGGCTGAGGAGGAGGGGCGAAGTAAGTACTTAAGGAATGGTCGTGGTCGGAACGAGCTTGCTCTCTTTGCTCCTGCTCTGTTGCTCTGGCCTTCCTGCTTGGCCTTGCTGTGATGGCCTCTGAATAAAGCTTGGGTGTTGGCACCTCCTGGTAGGCTCGTCTCTGTGTTTATCCGGTTGGGGACCGAAGACTGGTAAGTATGACTCTGGCAGCCTGCTCCTTATAGGAGGAGAGTGCATGGCGCGGCCGGCACATTCTCCATCCTCCCTAGGTCCTATCTATACCATTCCTCACACTGTCACAGCTTTTTCTCCTCAGATACTTCTGCAGGCTCAGTTCCTTGGATTATTTTTATTTTCTAATTCTCTTCCTTCCAATGCTACTGTTTCCTTTGCTGCTCCCTCTCATAGTACATAGATTTGGAGGTGGAAGGCATTTTGGAGATCATTTCTTTAGCTGTTGTACCACTTCTAGTTATGATCCCATTCTAATCACTCCTTTTATAGACTTCTCTCATAATCCAACTTATTCTCTTGTTGTTTTTGGTCTTTACCTTTGCTTCTATCTCCTTTGCTTCTCCTCTAATCTTTATTGGTCTACGTGCCTAAGCTATTCTCTTCTCTCCTACTTTTTCCCTCTAAGATACTCTTCTGCCAGCATTTATCCCTTTCTCCCTTAATCTTTTTTTGCTGCTACCAGATCAGTAGTATTCCTCCTCCCCTTCTCTTTGACTTTCCCTCTTTCCCTTCTCTTCTTTTCCTCCCCTTTCTCCCTCTCTCCCTTTACTCTTTCCCTTTTATCTCTTTTCTTTCTCTCCCTCTTATTCTCCCCTCCCCTTCCTCCCTCTCCCTTATTTCTCTCTCCTCTTTCTTCCTTTCTCTCCCTGCCTTTTCCCACTATCTCCCTTCCTTCTTTCTCCTCCCTACTTCTCTCTTTCCCTTACCTTTTCTCCTCTTCCCTACTCCATACTGTCCCTCTCATCTCTCTCTCTTCTCTGTCTCTTCCTCTGTCTGTCTCTCTTTCCCTCTCTCTTTCATTCTCCTTCTTCTCCTTGCTCTGTCTCTCTGTATCTGTCTCTGTCTCTCTCTCTCTCCCTCCTCTTTTCTCTCCTTTCTTTCCCTTCTCTTTCCTTCCCCTTTTTTCTTTCTCTCCTCTCCCCCCATGGTATGTTCTCTCCTTGGTTTGAAGCATCACTTCCATTCTTCTCATTTCAGCTTTTCCTCTGCATTAGGCAGTCTCCATCACATCAGCTCCTTTCTTATAAATGGATCATATCTTATCAGTTCCTTCCATATCCCATTTTTACTTCTACTATCTATTTCTATCACTTCAGTTGATTGCCTGCTTCTTTTGCCATTTTCTCAACCTCCTTCTTAACCTGGATCTGTCCTCAACTACTCCCACTCACGTTGCTGTTCCTAGCTAAACTCTTCTGTTTTAAATTGTCCCCATTACTGAAGATGTTTCTGGTTTCTCAGTTACTTCTATTAGTTCGCCTGCTCCCATTTCTAATCCTTCCCCTCAGATTTTCCTAGCTCCTCTGCTCCACCCTCTTCTCTAGCTACTCTAATCTCTTATAATTTTTTTCCTTCAACTCCTCCCATATACTCAGTTCCTCTAAGTTCCTTAACCTTTTCCATCTCCTCAATTTCTTCTTCAGTATTTCCTCCTACATCCTTTATTTTTCTCACCTCCTTCCATTTATTCATGTATTCTCTTATCTCCTCTAGATTTTCTCCTCAATTCTTGCTACCCAACTCTCCCAGGTCCTCAGCTCCTCCTATACTTTCAGTAATTCCCATATCTGAAGCTCCTCTACCTCTCAGGAAATTCTACCTTCTCAGATTTTCTTGTTTTTTATATTTCCTATCACTTTTTCCTACTCCCTCAATTTCTTCCACCTCTTCTTTAGCTTTCCCACCCCCCTCAGTCCCTTAGCAGTTCTCATCTCCACCTCAATTGTTGTACCACCATAAGTGTGTTGCTCCCACTTCAAATACTCTTTTTTTCATAAGCATCCCTCATAATACTGCACATTATCCTTTTTTTACTTATCTCCTTTGGTCTCTGCTGTTTTCATTTCATTTTTGTCTTTCTGGTTTTGTCTTGCTGTTTTTCTCTTTGTTGCTCTTATCACCCCGTCTCAGAGCTATTATAAGCATGTGCCACGAGGGCTTTGCCCCAGGGTGAAAAATACAGAAAACACACATTTAGATGGCACAAAAACACAACACATGCAGAGTAGAAAGAGATAAAGGGAATAATCTCAGATGCTAACTGAGGATCGGTGGCATTATGGGTAGGAGAAAGTGGAGGTTTGGATTTCAGGTGGTTATGGGGATGAAAGACAACACCTGTTGGTTTCCTTCTTGCCTTTTGTCCCATGAAGTAATCTCCAACACACCTCACACTGCTTGCTCCTCCTAGATTTCTTCTTTTCAGACAGATCAGTAGTATCAACTCCTACCCCCATAAGGATGAGACATAACCTTGGTGCTGATTTCTTTCATGAATGTTATGTGGGAGAGAGCCTTATCCAAATCTTTTTGATGGAGTATGAAGAGCATGGGGACCCCAAGTGAGTTGGAACTAGATGTCCTCAAAGGTCCCCTTTAAGTCTGAGATTCTATTCCCTAAGCCAATATATAGAAAAGAAGCCCCTTTCAATTGAATGCTGTAATTACTTTTATATTATTTTCACGTTGTGAATTAGAGTGTTGATTTGATATCACATGTCTTGGTCTAGCTGATGGTTTTCTTGGGCCAGTAATTTCCTTAGGCAATGAAATTGCTAGTTATAGCTCTGCCTCAGAACCCTTCTTTCTTTGTAAGTTTCTCTCTCAGCTCACTTCCTAGCTTGAACCTGTCTCAGTTCTTCCCATTCCTCCTTTTCTCCTAGTTCAATAGCTGCCTTCTCAGTTTTCCCCATTTCTGAAGCTATTTCTGGTTTCTCAGCTGTTCTGTCTCTAGGAAGAACTTATTTATTTCCATATCGTCTCCCACCTCCTCAGACTACTATAGTTGCTTCCATTTCTTCAGCTTCCATTATTTTTCATTTTCTCTTACCTCCTTAGCTATTCCCATTTCCTCAGCTTCTTTCACCTCATTTCTGTCCCCCCATTTCATCAACCTTTCTCCCTTCTTCATTCCCTTTCATCTTTTCAACTCCTCTCCTTTCTTTTCATATCCTTCCATCTGATCAACTCTACTAATTTACTCAGCTACCTCAGTTCTCTTAGACTCACCAGTCCCCTTACTCTCATCCCAACCCATCACTTCCTCTCTCCTTGACATAATGGGTTAAAACTATTTTTCTCCCTGGTGATTGCTGATATTTGGTGATATGTATACATGAGAGTTGACTCAGTTCAGAAAAATAGTCAATCATCTAAGATGGCTTCCTGCAGTGTGTGTCCATCAAAACTTTCTTAACACATGTTTATACTCTGTGGAGTGGTACATTTATTTCTAAGTTAGATGTGAGTTAAATGTCCAGTTTCTCATATCTTTTAGTGCCTTCTACTCCCTCTGCTTCTTATATCACTTCTGCTGCTCCTATTCTTTGATATCTTCCCACTTCCTCATCATCTTCCACCTTCTCTCTTTCTGCCTCTTCTTCAGTGTCCATCACGGCTACTATCTCCACATCCACAACCATTTCAATTTTTCCCACTTCCTCATTTGTCTTATCTCCTGAATTTTTTACATATTACCAGCTTTCTGCTCTTTCCCTCAACTATTAGCCCTTCTAGCTATTAGCACCTCATTTTCTTCTACCTTTTCACCTTCTCCCATCACCACCATTACCACTACTTCCTCCAGTTCTTCAGTTCCTCCTCATCTCTTAGTTCTTCCCAATCCCTTTGATGCCTCCATGTCCCCTGACCTCTTTCCATTTCCTTAACTCCTCACACTTTCTTGTCTTCTGTTCCCCTAGCTACTACTCAAGATGTTTCTCTTTCTCACTCTCTCCCATCTCTTCAGCCCCTCCAGGTTTCTTTCCTATCCTCTAAAACTGTCCCACATCCTCAACTCATCGATACCTCTTCAGCTGCTTCCATTTGGTCAGCTGTACACATCTCCTAAGCCCTCCCCACGTCTCATTTCTCATCTCCTCCTCAACTTCATTCTCATCTTTTTTGCTGCTCCAAATTTTTTGGATGCTCCCATTTTTTTAGTTTCTTTCACATCCTCAGATATACTATCTCTTCAATTCTTACCTGTTCCCATTTCTTAGGTCCACATACTTTAGCTATTCCAATTTCCTCTTCCAATTTTTTTTCAGTTCCTTCCCTGTCCTCAGCTCTTCTCATTTCCTAAGCTCCTTAAATCTCCTTAGCTATGCCTGTTCATTTCCTCCCACCTCGTTGTTCTTTTCACGCATGCCCCTTTCTACTATCTTCTGCTCAGTTTCTCTCAGCCCGTTGCCTTTTCCCATCTCTTCAGTTCTTCTGATCAAATGAGATAATATTTGTAAAGTGCTTAGCACAGTGCCTGGTACATAAAAGGCACTTAATACATGCTTGTTCCTCCCTTCCTATTCCCTCAATAATTTTTGTTCCCTTAGCTGCTCCCATCTCCTTAGCAATTCCCACTTCCTTAATTCCTGTTTCTTCAGTTCTGTAACTGCTCTTATCTCTAACTTTTCTCCATTCTCTCCCATTCTCCAGCTTCTTCCACCTCTCAGCTGCTTTGCCTCCCTAGACTCTCCCATAGAAGAAAATGCTCCCACATCTTTTGCTTTTCTTATTTTACCTATTTTTTATTTTCCTCTCATTTCTACAGCTGCTACTTTCCCTTCCCACCATGTCTCAGAAATACCTTACTACTTTGTAGTTCTAATCAAACAAACCCTTTACGGCATCTGAGTTCCACACTAATATACTAATATGAGAACTTCATGCTGCCCACCTTTTCCTCTAATCCCAGACCCACCTACTCAGCACTCTCTCTATCCCACCTCAGATCTTCCTTTCACTGGGTGGTTTCCTTCTAAAACGCCATCCTTTACCTAGTTTCTTGAGCCATCTCTTCCTCACCTACATTCAAACTCCTCTTCCTATGTGACACAGTTCTCCTTGATCCTCCCACCCAGATTATACTGACCCCACTTGGATATATTACAATATTATCCACCTCTTACTTAATGTTTCTGGTTTCATTCTGACCATAAAATTTTTGTGCTTATTCATGTTAGTTCCTGAAAGGAGTGGATCCACATCTCTGAATTCACAAAGTGCTTGTAACAGTTAGATGCAGAATAAAAACATTTTGAAAAAAGCCTGAGTCTCTGAAGGATTTATTCTATTAGCTATTTCTGGCCTGATTGGGTCATTCTCCCTCATAGAATGGAGTAGGGGTAGGAGCTGTACCATACTGGAATAAAAACTCATTTATACAGTGCTTTGAAATTTCAAGTCTTATCTCAGTTGCTCCTAACAAAAGTCCTGTGCCATTGGTTATATCATAATCCACATTTTTATACATTATGAAAGTCAGGAGTAGAGGAGTTAAGTGACTGGATCTAGATTGAATACTTACTAGATGTGTGACCTGGGCCAAATCACTTCAACTCTTTGGATCTCAGTTTCTTCATCTTTAGAATGAGATGGTTGGACTGCATGTTTCTTGTGGTTCTAAATTCTCTGGTTTGTCTAAGGTCACATAGCCAGTAAGTAACACAGCCAAAATTTGAACACAGGACTTCTGACCCTATAGGTCCAGTGTTCGTTCAGCAATTAATTTCCATTATACTACATTGTCTCTTAAATTGATGTATTGAATGGTTAAAACCAGACCCTATTTTCTAATAATAACTATATCCAGCTTCCTATCTTCTCTAAATCCTGGGTCTGTTCTTCTAATTCCTCCTGCCTACATAGTCATAGCTCACTTTTCTATAACACTCTAAGGTTTATAAAGTTTATAAATCCTTATTGCATCGCATTGTATTACTGTTCTTGGCTTCAAACAACCTCTTCAATGTTGACTTTTCATTGTCATCTTCACCAATTTGTAGGGTGGAAGATAAAACTTCAAAAGTGTTTTAATTTGCATTTTTATGATCTCATTTCCTTTTTCTTTTTTGATAGGAATATTCAAGTGGAAGGTGAGAATGCCATATTCAGCATACTTGAGATTTAGCTAACCATTTGTCAAAATGTTCTATGCTATCTTTATAAATGGAATGTAGACATGAGGGCTAGATGATTATAGAGTTTAGTGGGAAAAGAATGATTTGAATGACTGTACCTGTAGAGTTCAGCCATTAATTGATCAATATCTACCTGGAGGGAGGTCTCTAGAAAGTACCCTACAGATTTATTTTTGGCCATATTCAACTCTTTTATTGGTCCCTTGGATGAAGGCAAATATCATGATACTAAATCTATAGATGCCAAAGCTGATGGAGGAATGAATAGTTAACATATTGGGTAATAATGTCAAGAACTCTTTTCCTCCCACTCCCTGGAGCCTCCAAATCTCAAAAACTTCGTACAGCTGATTTGAATCTTCTATTTGGATTCTAAAGATTAACTGCCTAACTAGAGGATAGAGGAGATGTGACTAAACAAAAAAAATTATGTGAAAGATATATGGCAATTTTATTTAATTGTAAGTTCAATATGGGCAGCTAAGTGGCACAAGGTAGCTAGGTGGTGTAGTGGAGAGAGTGCTAGTCTTAGAGTCAGGAAGACTCATCTTCCTGAGTTCAAATCTGTCCTCAGACATTTTATTAGGTGTGTGGACCCTGGGCAAGTCACTTAACCTTGTAAGCCTCAGTTTCCTCATCTTTAAAACGAGCTAGAGAAGGAAATGACAAACCACTCCAGTATCATTGCCAAGAAAACTCCAAATGAGGTCATGACAAGTCAGATATGACCAAAATGACTGAATAACAAGTTCAGCACAAGACCACAGTATGACACGGGGAAAGGGGAGAGGAATAAGCATTTACATAGCACCTACTATAAGCTGAGTGCTGTACCAAGCACTTTCATATCTCATTTGATCTTCACAGCAACCTTCTGAGGTAGGTGCTGTTATTATCCCCATATTACAGTTGAGTAAACTGACACAGAGATTAAGTGACTTGCTCAGGGTTACACAGTAGGCATCTCAGGCCAGATTTGAACTTAGGTCTTCCTGGCTCCAGACCCAAAACACTCTCCGCTGAAATGTCTACTTGCCTTAGTTGCCATGACAACTGACATAGCAGTCAAAAGAGTTATCAGGATATTAGCCTATTGATAGTATCCAAAATGGTGGAAGAAGCATGATAGTCCTACTCTCCTCTGTCTTCATCAAATCACATCTAGAATGCTCGTTTTGATTCTCAGTGCCATGTTTTAAGAAGAGTATTAACAAGTTAGAATGGGCCAAGGAATTGGAGCATGACTAGGATAGTTAGGGGACCAGAGACAATGGTATATTAGAACTGATTGAAGGAACTTGATGTGGAGAAGAGAAGACTTGTTTCATGTAGCCATGGTCAAATATTTGAAATGCTATCATATGGAAGAGGGATTAGATATTCCAATTTTCTATCAGAAGATAGAATTAGCAGCAATTGCTAGAAGTTGTGGAGAAAAAAAATTGGCTTAATGTAAAGAAAAACTCTGCCATTAAGGTGTTCAAAAGTGGAATGTGCTGCCTTGGCAAGTACTGGTATCTAAATGGAAGTTTTCAAGAGGTGGTGGGGTGATTACTTGTTGATGATATTGGTGAAAAGAAATGAAGTCAGAAATGAGTGGAATTAGACTTTTCTGGTCTCTTCATGTACTAATTTTCTCTGAATATAGGACAAAATCTTTAGTTTTTACAGAGGAGGAAACTGAGACTTGGAGAAAGAAAATGACTTGCACTAGATCACTCAACAAATTTGTGTTTAAGTCAGGGATAAATCCCAGGTCTCTGGAGTCTCAAGCTAGTGCATTTTCTAGTTCTGTCTTCCCAGAAACTAGCCTATGTGGGTTCTGGGTAGCAAGCCTTGAACTTTTGTATTCTATAATAGACATTATCTGGCATTTCCAATGGGCTTCCAATTTTCAACTTAATGCAGGCTGTGAAGCCCTGGAGCCCTTCCAATAGAACATATGCTGACAACCACCCCTTAATTCTGGGGCTTCAGGAATGACTGACTTGTTTACCTTAGTCAATATTTTCTGAAGGAAAGTGAGAAGTTACCTTGTGAGAATAATGTATTGCTAGTTCGTTGGGTCTTACAATTTTAGCCCTTTTGGATTTAAGACCTTGTTCTTCCACTTATGGACCAGGTAACCTTGGACTAAAATCCATTTCTTTCTCTGAAGCTCAGTTTCTTATGTTTTCACCAAAGGAATAATACATTAAGCATCCCTTACCTCAGTGGGTGGTTGTAAGAGCAGCATACTGTGAACTGTAATTCCCATAAAAATGTGACAGCATGCTGTAACGGGTAGAGTAGTTGAATTACATTCAAGAAGACCTGGGTTCAAATTCTGCCTCAGACACTTCGTACATGTGTCACTCTGGGAACATCACTTAATAACAATGGGCCTCAGTTTTCTCTTCTGTAAAATGAGTGGTTAAGAATCTATGATTTCCAAGGTCTCATCTAGCTCTAAATATGTGATCCTATTTAAGCTGCTATGATTATTAAGCCATTGTGTAGTCCAGCCCCTACATGAAACATGAATTTTCTCTATAACATCTCAGACAAGTGGATATCCAATTGAACACTTCCAGAGATTGTAGACTATATGCATCACAATAGAGTCCATTGTTACACTGCTCTAATACTTGGAAAGTTCTTGCTTATATTACATGACTGGAAGCCATAGATAGGATCATAGGATCACAGATTTGAAGCTAAGAAGGCTCTTAGAGGTAGTTTTTGAGTTGAACTCCCATTTTACAGATGAATCAATTGAGTGTCAGAAAGATGAACAAAGTTAGTTTTCAAATCCAGGTCCTCTGATTCAATGTCCAAAACAGATTCCTCTGTACCAGGATGATTCTAAGAAGCCCCTATTCTAGTGACACTTCTACCATGAGGTTTTGATCTTGAGAAAGTCATGCCATCACTTTAATACTCAGTTTCTTTACTGTATAATAAAGGGATTAGATGAGATGTTTTCTAAAATCTTACTAGTCAGCCAATCTAGTTTCTAAGGTTGAATTAATTTAATCACTTTGTAGTTATAGTCTCTTAAAGGGAAAAGGAGTTAAGTCTCAAAAGGACTACAAATAAACTAGTGTCAATCTGAATTGGAGAAGCAAAAAATAGTATGGTAATTGACAGTACAAATAGAAACTTTTTATTTGATGATCCTGGCCAGGACAGTCTTTCATTTTTGAAACATTGAGAATCTCCC
The DNA here is from genome assembly GCF_900497805.2 of Vombatus ursinus. Taxonomy (NCBI): domain Eukaryota; kingdom Metazoa; phylum Chordata; class Mammalia; order Diprotodontia; family Vombatidae; genus Vombatus; species Vombatus ursinus. The sequence goes on along the minus strand of NW_020954641.1, from coordinate 1,822,998 downwards.
ATTTTAATGGAAAAGAAAAATCTTGTTTCTCTAATTGCTAGAGGGAAAAGAAAATGAGAGGGAGAGAGAAAGAAGGTGAGCAGCAGAGAGATAGAGATAGACAGACACACAAACAAACACATACACACAGAAAGAGAGACAGAGACAGAGGGACAAAGCCAGACAGAGATAGAAAGTCAGAGATAGAGTCAGACAGTGAAGGAGAGAGACAGAGACAGACTCAGAGAATGAAAGAGCAATAGAAACAGACTCAAAGAGCTTCAGAGTTGGAAGGGACTTTAGCAATCATATATTCCAGAACTTTGCCCAAGATGGATGTCCATTCCTGACTTTGCATGAATACTTCCATTCACAAAAAGTTCACTGCCTCACATGGCAGACCATTTTGCTGTTAGCTAATAGTAATTTTTTTTATGAAGTTCTTGAGTCTAGTACAAAATTCTGCCTCTTAGAAATTGCTACCCATTGGTCCCAATTCTACCTTGTAGGGACAAGCTTAATTCCTTTATCCTATAATACCCTTTAGTCACTTTGACAAGATTACCATGTCCATCAACATTCTGTTTTCTAAGCTAAACATCCCTTAGATCCTTCACATGACTCTCCTATGTGACCTCCAGGCCCTTCCCTATCCCAGTTGCCTCCTCTGCATACTCCTCAGCTCAGCAAAGACTTTCCTAAAGTGAGTAGGACACTTGAGATGTGATCTGATGAGGGTATAAGAGAGCAGAGCTCCTACCCTTCTCATTCTCCGTTCTAGACTTCTATTAAACATAGTGGAGATGAAGTCATGTGGTTGGCACGTAGCCCACATCTCCTTTGTGATGTTGTTCCCAGCCTCTCTAACACTAAAGCATTTGCTCAATCAGGACTCTGTCCTCTATGTGGGGGAATTCAATGGAGCCTTAGAAGCAGACTTCCTTGTCTTCCTGGAACAGCTTCTCCCTATCAGGTATTTCTCAGTACCCCCTGCAGACTTACCTTCAGTCTGCAGCTGATGGGTGGCTAATAACCAACTGGAAAACCTATAAGGATTAAACAATTGCCCTCAGGCCACATTGACTTTTGGCCAATAGCTTGTTAACATATGATGCCTTCTGCTAATGTTCCAAATTCTGCATTGTCCTTTTTCTGGGTTTTGTGGCTTCTTTTGCACTGACTGCCATTATTCTGTGTAGTTTAGAACTGGCTTCACAATTCATAAGTGGTTACTTCATTCAGTTCTCTTCCTTAGCTTTCTACAGGGACAACACGTTTTGTACACATTGTTACAATCTTCAGGAACTTGTATTTAATGTGCCATGTCCACCAGTACCAAAGAACATTTTACCAGCTGAGGGATAATTTGAATGTCATGCGATGGGGAGCCCAGGAGTTGAGGAAGAAAGGGAAATTGCATAGCAGCGCGACATTCTGGAGAGAAAATATGGCCTTTTCCCTGTTACTGAATAAGGCTTTTTTAGGTCTCTTCATCCTGGCATTGTCTGGTTTCTCAGGTGAGCAATGTTCTTAGTCATAGGTGGGAAACCTCTGATTTGCCAGAAACTGTAGGAAGAAAACAGTGCACCCCACTGCCTGATCTGGGCTGCTGCTGTCAATATTGGGACCCCCAAGCACACACTAGGAAAAGATTTGTTCCTATGTTAGTAGTAATGTGAAATGTATGTGAATGCAATGATCAAACCTAAACTGAAGAATTGTGCTGTCAGCTATTCAATTCCATCCCATCTTTATTAAGCATCTCCTCTCGGCAGTAATTGTTGCTTTGAGATGGGGAGGATGAAGAGTTTATAGAAATCATTGTCTCTGCCCTCCTGGTATTTGCTTTTTAATGGGGATTTAGATAACTTTTTATTTTAGATAAGTATTTTTCATATTTATAAATATTTATATATTTATTTTTATTTATTTCTATATAAATGTGTAATTTATGTTATTTATATAAAAATAGTTTAGATAAATTCAGACTAATACATTAAAAGTGCATTTTTTTAGTCCAGTAATTTGATTTCGTTGATTTTCTATATGTATAAATCCCCTCCAGTGATACACATATGCAACCCATTTCTATCCCATAGATTTAGAGAGATCCCTGAGGCACTGAGAAGGGTAAAGTGACTGGCCTCTGGGCACATAATTAGTGTACTTCAGAGACATGCATATAGGAATACCCCTTACATACCAGTGCAGTGTAAGGCCCTGCGGGTACAAAGATTAAGCATAGTCCTTGCCTCCAAAGAACTTGTGTTCTAATAGGGCAGGGGACCTGAGCATTGACATTATCTTAGCAAAAAACAGCTGATGATTTCTTGGGCTTAAATGAACCTATCTAATCAATATGAGGCCATTTTGTGAATATCCAGGCCTCACGTACCACATGGTTAGAAACACTGCATGGATTTCTGCTAGGGCCTGCACAATGAGAAGGTGTTATCTTATTTTACCAAAATCTGATATCATTCTCTATCAAAGATTAAGTGCTTTAATGTACCCTTCTATCCTCTGATTGCAGATGCTTTAAGTGGGAAAAAACCTAAACCAAAAATAAAGGTAAGAAATGTACAAATTGGATTTTAGGCCAAATTTTCGTTTCAGATCATATGCTCTATAGCTGAAAAGAAGTTAGGGGTCACCTGGTTCAGCGTTCCCATTTTACAGCTGAGGAAACTGAGGCCCACATACCTTCTTCAGTGACTTGTTCATGCTCACATAGAGGTAAATGAAAACACTAGAATGCAAACCCAGGTTCTCTGAAACCAATTCCAGTGTTCCTTCCATATCACACTGCTTCAGTGTCAACTTCCTGGAACCTAAATCTGAAGGAGAAACCAGTCCTCTGTTTTCACTTCACTTGTGTGCACAACACTCTACTTTGTACTGTAATTGTTGGTGTAGGTCTCTCAGTTCCCTCATTATATTGTGAGCCTCATGAGGGCAGTGTGGTGTAATGGAAAGAGCATTGGTTTGGAGGTTAGGAGACTTTTCTGGTACCAGATCTCCTGATTCCCTGAGTGATGTTGGAAAAAGCCCATCCTCTCTCTAGGCCTTCATTTATCCATTTGTAAAAGGAGGGAGTTGGGCTGGATGATCTCTAAGAGCACCTTCAACCCTCAATCTTTTATTATATTGCTAAGATCTCTTCTTGCTCCAGCATTTTATGTTCTGTGTTCTAAGGTTCTTTTCCAGATCCCAGTGGTTTATGATTCTACAAGTACAGGTTATTTTTCTGTGTTATCTCCCTGAGTACTTAGTATTAGGCCTAGCACATAACAATCAGGCTGTTAGAGAGTTGTGGGAATTGTGTGAACCAAACTAACTCCATTTTGTAAAACCATCAAAGCTCTTAATGGATATATATTGAATCAATGATGTAAAGCATGAGGGAATGTTATCTAAATAGCTTTTATTCCATATTTTAAAGTATCTAATCTCTTGTTAGAGGGTAAAATAGAGCTTTAGAACACATTCTGTGAGAAGAGTTTTCTATCTGTGTGTGTTCTATAACATATGTAGGAGAGTTAGATGGCAGATTGGATGAATATTAGTGTCAATAATTTCTAATTGCACTTTATGTATTATCAAAGGGATGTTGGTGAACACTTACCCAGGGAAACAATGATGACTACAAGTCAGCATGGATTAAGCAAGAACAAGTCAAATAACACTAACTTCATTTCTTTTTTCAACAGGGTTCGTAGAACTGAATTGCAAAGGAATGTCATAAGCATACTATACCTGGATTCTCAATATCCTTATGGACAAATGTAGAGTGTGCCAGCTTATAGTTGTTTTAGGTGAATTCAGAAAGGGTAGAATCACTGAACCGAAGGGGTAGTGATTGATGGATTAATATTCACCTCTAGAGAAGTCTCTAAGGTGTACTTCAGGACTTCCCTTATCCCTATGATGTTCACTAAAAGTGCTCTGGATGGAGGCATATCTATTGTGAATGTCGTATTCAAGGGTGATATGAAACAGGGAGTGATAGCTAGCATGCTAGATGAGCACTATGGTACTGTGAAAAGAATTTTAGACTTTGACTCAGATGATTGGTTTGGGTTTGAATTCTCAAATTGATGTTTAATAGCCCTGTGACCTTGAAAACTAGGCCTATATAAATTGGTTGAATAGCATCTATGTTGTTAGACTCAAGGGAGTGTTCCACATAAAGTGTTCTGTAAATCTTTATGTGGAACACTCCTTTGAGTCTAACAACGTAGATAAAGTTCTATGTTAAGTAAGTCGTTATGGGTATTAATCAAGAGTCAAAATATGTTCTGTCAGCCAAATCTGGCTGCCACCTGTTTTATGTGGCTGAGTGCTAAGGCTGTATGAAAAGAATCAAGTGGTCAGATGGTATTCTAGTCATAACATGCTGACCCCTATCATTGATGATGATGATGATGATGATGATGATGGTGGTGGTGGTGGTGGTGGTGGTGGTGTTGGTCCTTAAAGAGCTCAGCAAGCCAGAATAATGAGCTGAAATTAGTAAGATAAAATCAAATAGTGATACATGTAAAGTTCTACATTATGGGTAAAATGAATCAATTTACAAGTATTGGATGTAGAAAGTATGGCTTGGCAGCAGCTTGTGTTCAAGATACGTGGAAGTTTCACCAAAGTGATATAGTCCTCAAAGCTGTTGTGATCTTTGGTTACATAAGAAGTAAGACTCGTAACTGTCATACCTTCCCCTACCCTTTTGAGGTCATATCTGGAATATTATATCCAGATATGAACTCTATAATTTTAGATTGGCATTGATATCTAAAACATATTTAGGATATGAGGAACAGGATTCTGACTGGAATTGGAAACCATGTCATAGCCTGATTGGTTGATGAAAAGTTTTGAATTGGGGAACTGGGGAGTGGCTGACTTGTTTGGAGCCGATGGAGATTAGATGGGGATAATTTTTGACTTCTAGTTTTTTAAGGAATATCATATGAAAGGGACATTTGACAAAAGGATCAGAGATCTTCAATTTGAGGTTAGATTTTCATTGATCAGGTTTGTTGAAGTGGAGTTTCCTACTGAGATATGAATTGGACTAGATGCCCTCTGAACTTCCTTTCTATTCTGAGATTTTATTATTCTATAATTATTCTTTTTTATGAGTCCGCAGAGTATCACACTAAAATTAGTGGATCAAATCTATAGGAAGGAAAATTTAGGGTTGGTGTAAGGAAAAACTAACTTTCTAATAACTAACCTTTCCCCAAGTGGAATAAGCTCCTTTGAGAAGTTGGAGTTTCCTCATCAGTTTCAACAACCAAATGAAGGATGAATTACAATTTGTCACAAATTCTGTTGTGGGTGCCTTGTTTAATTATGGATTGCATTACATCCTCTGTGAGGCCCTCCTATCCTTCAGAGTCAATTATTCTATGTAAGTTTAGTATGAGAAGAATGGCAAGCTTGTTCAGTAGGATGCAGTCATGACTATGTAAACCTTGGTTAAGGGCAGGGTGGAAGAAGTTCATGATTTGGAAATTCAGGTCTGGGGCCTGAATTCTAGTCAATTAGGGCCTGAAGCCTGGAAGATCTTAGCATTTCTTTGCCTATAGGTGGTATTGAATCCCAGGAGAGTAATTATCATTAATGATGTTGGTCTGATAAGCCTGATCCCATGGCCATAGGACTTGCTATGTGATTTAAATTCTTATTTTAAAATTACTTTTACAGATTAAATGTACTTGGTTGTTAAGCGCATTTTACCTTCAAATTGAGAGAATCAAGATGTATTGTGTACATGCGATTGATCCAGTATGTGCATCTAATAAGAAGACTTATGGGAATCAATGTACATTCTGCCTAAAAACACGGTGAGGAGAGAATCAGATTTCCTATGATTTAAAGAATTTTTGAAAAGTAAGACACAGGAATGCATTTTTTACTGATTTGCCAGGTTGCAAAAAAAAAAAAATCAAAGAACCAAACTCTGGCTATTCTCTGAAAAAATGATGTCTCAGCGGTATCAGACTTGTACTTGGACATTTAATTTCAATATTTATACAATCAACATTTCTTAGGTTCCTACTATGTGCAATAGGTTGAATACTTACTGTGTGTGGAGGCAGTTTGGTGTAGTAGAAAGAGCCCAAGATTTGGAGTTGGGAAGACAGCAAGATATTGAACAAGTCCATTCTCCATGGGGATTAGTTTCCTCATCTGTAAAATGAGGTGTTCAGAGCATCACCAAGCTCTAAATCTCATGATCTTATGAAGAAGACAGTGAGATGTAGTGGATAGAGATCTGGTCTAAGATCCAGGAAAACCTGAGTTCAAGCCTCATTTTTGACACTTACTGGCTCTGTGACTGGACAAATCACTTAACCTCTTAGTGCTGTAGGTAACTTTGTGAGACTACAAGTTGTAGACAAGCTGATGACCTGCATTGGTTGAGGGAGTTTCCTCTTCCCAGTAAAATTATGAATGCATTTTCCATTGCAAGCCCTTAACTTAAAAGAGAGGCCTATTCTAGATAAACTTATTAAAGTGAGTGTTCTTTGTGGTCAACAGACAAGAAATACATTGTTCTGTATACCTTGTAGTAGTTAGTTTTATGACTGTGATGATATGATCTGCGCCAGATACTTTTTTCCCATTGAAAATATCTGCCTGTTTTTTTTAACAGTAAGGATGCCCTCAATACACATATAGATTCATCTTCATAAAGATTTTGCATATTTATAGTAAATCTTAATAAATAAAGATGATGAAATATGCATAAGGGACTCATCCTTTAACTATTTATCCTTTAACCCTCAACCTTTGACTATTTAAAGCAATGATCAAAATTAATACCAAATTAAAATGAAGGATTGAGGTGAAAAGGTAAAACTGCAACAATCTGACTAATTAAACCAAACTATTGATGTTAAAAAATGAGAATCAGCTCAACATAACAGTTATCCAAGACAATTCTGCAAGACTTATGTTGAAAAATGCTATCCACCTCCAGAAAAAGAACTGCTGTAGGCTGAATGCAGATCAAAGATACTTTTACTTTATTTTTTGGTTTTATTTCTGTCTGTGTTTTCTTTCAGAGCATGACCTACATGGAAGTGTATTTTTGCATGACTATACATGTATCACCCATGGCACATTGCTTCTCAATGTAGGCAGGAGAGAAGGGAGGGAGGGAGACGATTTGGAACTCAAAATGTGAAAAAAAGAAAGTTAAAATTGTTTTTACATTGGGGCAGCTAGGTGGCACAGTGGATAGAGTACTGGCCCGGAAGTCAGGAGGACTTGAATTCAAATCTGGCCTCAGACCCAACACTTGACACTTACTAGCTGTGTGACCCTGGGCAAGTCACTTAACCCCAATTGCCCCAAAGAAAAAAAAATTGTTTTTATATGTAATTGGGGAAAAATAAATATCATTTTTTAAAAAAAAATAAGAAATAGTGAAAAGCAAAGATACTGACTTTGAATTTCATGATTTCTTGCGAAAGCTTAAGTGACACAATAATGTAGCCTTCCATTTTGTTTCTAGTATCTCCCCTCACTATTTCATCCTCTATACCACTGCATAAGTGATTTTTCTACAGAGCAATCTTGACACCATCTGTCCCATCCTCAATAAACTTCAGAGGCTCTCTATGGCTGCTAGGATAAAATATTACTTTATCTTCATTCCACCTTTTTAAACACGTACTTTTAAACATATATTTTAAACACATATAGTACAACTACACTACCAATTGGTTATACTTATTTCATAGTATAATCAATTGTTAGTGCAGTAGTACTATGTAGTAGTAAATTGATTATAAATGAGCAAATAAAAAAGATATTTTGGGCTTGTATACTCAATGTTATTTTTATTGGTAGGGTGCTTGTTTAAAAAAAAATTGGAGACCACTGTCTTCAATTACATATGTCTAAAACCAAACCAATTTTCTTATCCTCAGGGAGAGGATTTTTTTACTCCAAATTTTCAAATTCTTGACCTTATTACTATTATTCAATTACAGAATATTAGAATTATGAGGGGCCTGAGGACATGGAATATCAGAATGTAGAATATTAGCTATTGAAAAGGTTCTCTTTTATCTGTCACTTATTCATAATGGAAGCTTTTGAAATTTTCTTTTAGTGGAGAGTTCACTATCATTCAAGGCAGTAAGTTGCACTATTGTTTAGCTCCAACGGTTATGTATTTCTTTCTTTTTTTCTTTGTTTCTCTCTTTCCTTCTTTCTCCTTCTCCTCTTTTCTCTCTTTCTTTTTCTGTCTATTCCTCTCTTTCCTTCCTTTTTTCCTTCCTTCCTTCCTTCCTTCCTTCCTTCCTTCCTTCCTTCCTTCCTCTCTCTCTCTCTTTCTTCCTTCCTTTCTTTCTTTCTTTCTTTCTTTCTTTCTTTCTTTCTTTCTTTCTT
>NW_020954641.1:1729372-1814603 GCF_900497805.2 Vombatus ursinus | reverse complement strand
TTCTTTCTTTCTTTCTTTCTTTCTTTCTTTCTTTCTTTCTTTCTTTCCTTCTTTCCCCTTCTTCCTTGCTTTCCATTCCTTCTTTCCTTCCTTCTTTAAAGCACCTTTTAGTTTTAACTCTATGATTTTTATGGTCCTGTGTCTTCCCTCGGTTTGGAAACTAGATGGGAACATGACATCAGCGTTGTTTGAGGTCAGAAATGTTTAAAACAAAATTATAACATTGCATTTACCTTCATTCTTGTCTCTTCTTCCTTAGAAATTCCACAAAACCAGTTCAGCCAGTCTATTTTGGTGAATGCCGACTTTTTTGATTCCTTTCTGGTGATGTCTGGCCTCAACCCTTCCCTGTTGTATGTCTTTCAAGAGAACTATTGTTGTCCATTTTTGCCCAGAATGTTTCTTATGATTGTAACTTATCAATCAAAAAATGTATTCAGATATTGTTTCTAGAAGAGGGGCCACAGAGACATTCTCTTTTAGCTGCAGAAAAATTTTGAAATAAAATCTATTTCTCTTGACAACTCTGGTTATTCAAATCACTCTGAGAAATATGGGCCCAACCATAACTTCTACAACTCTGTCAAAGCTAGCTCATGGATTCATAAATCCTGAACTATGGACAGGAAGTCCACTTTCTTCTCACCTACCATGCTTATCAAGACTCTACCCAGGTTTCCAGGTTACATTGTATGTATGATATGATACATGTATAATATATGATGGTGGTTCTTGCTTTCACACACAGACATTCTTGAGCTTCCCACTTATATGACTATCACTTTTAGAATGACAATAAGGGTAGAGTGATACGGTTTTTGTCCAAAGGTATTGAATATAGATGGGACTGACAGCACTTGAAATCCTTTTCCAAGTAGGAACAATAGAGCTTAGCATCCTAGCTTCTCCCTCTGTTTTCCCCTTAAAGACTCTCTTCCAGAGGAGGGAAGGGAGAGGAGGGAAGAAAGAAAGAATGAAAGAGAGAGAGAGAGAGAGAAACAAAGAAACAGACAAAGGAAGAAAGATTCTGGGAGCCAAGATGGCAGAGTAATTAGTAAGTCTCTCTCACTCTCCCTTATTGACCTTGAAAAACCCAGAAAATATCACCCAAGGAAACATCCAGAAACAGTGGAGCCAGCAGAAAGACAGTGTGCAGCAGTCTTTTAGCTCAAGTGTCTTGGGGGATTAATGGGAAAGGTCCCTCTTTCTGTGGTTGAAGGGGACCAGTACAGGCATTCCAGTAACCCAGCAGCAAGCCACATCTCAACAATCCCACAAGAGACCCTCAGCCCCAGGAGCAAGCAAGTGCCAACACCAATACACCTTGCCCCTCCCTGCCACTGTGTGCCTTCATACAGCCAGGGAAACCAGCAGACGTCAGTTTGGAGAATCCACCACATGTACAAGTGGACAGCTATCCACCAGCAACTGAACCTATCTGTGCTCTAGCACAGCAACAGGTGAGGAGGCAACCTCCAGTGGCCAGAACACCCCTTTCCCCACCCCACAAACTTCAGTGAAACCCCGGGCAAAAGCAGAAAAACCCTACCTGGCCTTTGCACACACCATCTACCAGCACCAGCCCCAGCTCAGCACCAGGTAAGCTACCGGACCCTTACAGCATTCATCTGCCAGCACCTGAGGCACAGCACACAAAGCCAGTAACCAGGCCCCTATCCCGCAGCACAAGAAGTGTGAGACAGTGCCCCCTGTGCCCCAGAAGCAGAGATCAATTTTAAAGGCCAGCAAACACCATGAAAAAAAAGCAACAAAGAAAAACACTGACCATAGAGAATTATTACGGTGACAGGGAAGATCACAACACAAATTTAGAAGAGGACAACATTGGCAATATACTAACATCTGAACCCTTAAAGAGGAATATGAACTGGTCTCATGCCAAAAAAGCCTTTTTGGAAGAGCTCAAGAAGGATTTTAAAAGTCAAATAAGAGATGTAGAAGAAAATTGGGAAAAGAAATAAGAAGTATGCAAGAGAGAGAGAAGTATGCAAGAGAGCTTAGAAAAGGAAGGACAAAAATTGACTGTAGAAAATAATTCCTTTAAAAATACAATTTGCAAAATGGAAAAAAAAATACACTCAACAAAACAACTCGTTAAATAATGGAAATGACCAAATGGAAAAGGAGGTACAAAAGCTAACTGAAGAAAACTATTCGTTAAAAATTAGAGGGGCAGCTAGGTGGCTCAGTGGATAGAGCTCCAGCCTTGGAGTCAGGAGGACCTGAGTTCAAATATGGCCTCAAACACTTGACACTTACACTTACTAGCTGTGTGACCTTGGGCAAGTCACTTAACCTTGATTGTCTCACCAAAAAAATAAAAAGTAAAAATAAAATAAAAATTAGAATTGGGCAAGTGGAAGCTGATGACTCTATGAGACATCAAGAATCAAACAAAATCAGAAGTATGAAAAAATAGAAGAAAATGTAAAATACCTCATTGGAAAAACAACTGACCTAGACAATAGATCCAGAAGAAAAGAATTATCGGTCTACCTGAAAGTCATAAAAAAAAAAGAGCCTGGACAGTATCTTTCAAGAAATCATCAAGGAAAACTTCTTTGAGATCCTAGAACCAGAGGGTAAAACAGTCATTGAAAGAACTCACCAATCACCTCCTGAAAGAGATTCCAAATTGGAAACACCAAGGAATATTGTAGCCAAATTCCAGAATTACCAGGTCAAGGGGAAAATACTGCGAGCAGCCAGAAAGAAACAATTTAAATATCATGGAAACATAGTCAGGATTATGCAGGACCTTGCAGTTTCTACATTACAAGATCAGGGGGCCTGGAATATGATATTCCGTAAGGTAAAGGAGCTTGTATTATGATCAAGGATCAGCTACCCAGCAAAACTGAGCATAATCTTTCAGGGGAGGAGATGGAAATTCAGTGAAATATGGGACTTCCAAACCTTCCTGATGAAAAAACCAGAGCTCAACAGAAAATTTATTTATTATATTAGCTCAGCCTACCAATGAGCAGTTGATGTTTTTTTCCAATTATTTATATCTGACTTTATTTGTGTGAAAAGTGTTTTGTAATTGTGTTCATATGGTTCCTACGTTTGTCTTGGCAGGTCACTCCCAAATGTTTTATAATGTCTACAGTAACTTTAAATGGAATTTCTCTTTCTATCTCTTACTGTTGTACTTTGTTAGTAATATATAGAAATACTGATGATTTATGTGGGTTTATTTCATATCCTGCAACTTTGCTAAAGTTGTTTATTATTTCATGTAGCTTTTTTTAATTTTACTTGATTCTCTTGGATGCTTTAAGTATATCATCATATCATCTGCAAAGAGTGATAATTTTGTTTCTTCTTTGCTTATTCTAATTCCTTCAATTTCTTTTTCTTCTCTTATTGCTAAAGCTAACATTTCTAATACAATGTTGAATAACAGTGGTGATAATCGACATCCTTGTTTCACCCCCAATCTTATTGGTGGGTGGGTGGGGAGGGTTTTTCAGCGTCCTTTTGCGTATTGTTTTCCCCTAGTAGACTGTAAGCTCCTTGAAGGCAGGGATTGTCTTTCATTTTCTTATTTGTTTCACCAACTCCTGGTGCCTGGTACATGGTAAGCATTTATATGTTTTGTATCATATTATATATCATATCATATCATATCATATCATGTATCATATTATATATTGTCAAAGGACTGGAGACTATTATATTATATCATATTATATTACATTTGGCTGAAGGAATTAGGGATATTAAACATGGAGAAGAGAAGACTAGGTTGGTATAGGCATGATCAGATATTTGAAGTGTCATATAAAAAAAGATTAGACATTCTATTTTTCTATCATCTCTTTGAGAGGAAAGAATTAGTAACAATTGCTGGAAGTTGCAAAAATAATTTTGGCTTAATGTAAAGAAAAACTCCACAATTAGAGGTGTTCAAAAGTGGAATGGGCTGCCTTGGGAAGTGCTGACATATAAATAAATGGAAGTCTTAAAGAGCTGGGGAGGCGACTAGCTGCTGAAGATGTTGAACAGGAATGAAGTCAAATAAATGGGACCTGACTTTTCTGCTCCCTTCAAATTCTAAGTTTCTGTGATTCCATAGGACTTGACTTTTTCACCCATCAAAACTCAAGATTTGGCCAGACTGTGCTGGGGAAGCTATGATTGACATGATTGGACGGATAGATTAAGAAAAAAATGATATTTTCTGTTTTTTATATCACAATGGTATCCCATGTATCCCTTGTCCTGCCCTTCCCTGAAAGCCATCCAATATGACAAATTTTTTTTTAGAATGGAACAAAGTCAGCACAACTAATTGATGTATTAAGAAAGCCCAAAATCAAGTTCAGTGTATAACACCAGTGAACCTTACACCTCCCCAAAGGGGTACGTTGAGGATTTCTTCTCACCTGTCTTCATTTGAGTCCCACTTGATCTTTATAATTTTGTTGCATTTACTTTTATTCTTTGTTTTATCACTCTTTCCATGTAATTGTTGTAGTTATGAGGTATGTTGTTTTCTTGACTCTGCTTACTTCTTTTTGCCTCAGTTAACATAGATCTTTCCATGCTTTTCTGTATTTATCACAAACATCATTTCTTACAGCACAGTAGTATTTCTTTACATTGATGTACCCCAATTTGTTTAGCCATTCCTCATGCGGTGAACATCTCCTTTATTTCCAATTCTTAGGTATCACAAAAAGTACTGCTATAAATATTTTAGAGAACATGGGGACTTTTTTCTTATCTATGGCTTCCTTGAGCTATACACCAAGTAATAGAGTCTCTGATTCAAAGAGTAAGACTGATTAGTTACTTTATACAATTCCAAATTGCTTTCAAAAATGTTTGTACCATTTCACAGTTCTACAAATGTTATTGCATTTATCTTCCCATTCTCTCTCCAATATTGCTGTTATTTTTTTGTCTGTTTTTTTGCCCTTTTGTAGAGTATGAAGTAAAACCTCAGTGTTGTTTTGATTCATATTTCTTTTATTATTAGTGATTTGGAGCATTTTTCATATGGTTGTGAATACTTTGCAGTTCTATTGAGACTTGTTTGTTCATATCCTTCGACCATTTATCTATTGGAGAATGACTATTAGTCATGTACATGCACCCAAATTACACATACACAAAGAAACATACACATACACACATATGTACACACACACACACACACACACATATATACATATGTATATCTTGGATACTAAAACGTTATCCGAGAAATTTGATACAAAGATTTTTTTCCCCATTCAACAACTTCCCTTCTTATCCTAGATGCATCAGTGTTATCTTGGGCAGAAACTTTTCAGTTTCAAGTAATTAAAGTTATCTATTTTATCTTTTGTAATTGCAACTATCTCTTGTTTGACTAAGAATACATCTCTTGCCCATTGTGAGAGTTACATGTCTGTTTCTCTTCTAATTTTTAAATAGCATAAACTTTTATATTAAGGACACATATACATTTAGAATGTATTTTGGGATGGAGTGTGAGTTGTTAGTATAAACCTGGTTTCTGTCAATTTTCAAATTTCCCTAGCACGTTTTTTTTTTCAACCAAATAGGGAGTTTTTCCTTAGTTAACACATTTTCCACTTTACAAACACTGGCTTATTTAGTCCTGTCATTTTTTAATTTCCTCTTCTCTTGTCTTTAAGTTTAATCATCTATCTCTGTTTTTTAGTTAATATCAGATTGTTTTTATGAATGCTACTTTATAATATAGTTTGAGGTCTAGAAGGACTATTCCCTCTTTATCTTTACTTCTTTTCATAATTTCTCTTGATATTCTAAACATTTTTCCCCAAAGGAATTATTATTACTTTATCAAACTCTGAAAAGTATACTCATGATAGTTTGATTGCTATAGAATTAAAAATCTATGTCAATTTTGGTAATATTGTGATTTCTATTATATTGACCCGGTTGAGCCATGAACAATGACTACTACTTATTGACTATAAATGACTATTTAGATTGTTCTTTAATTCTATAAGGAGTGCTTCGCAATTTAATCTATAAAAGTCTTTTGTGTGCTCTGGGAAGTTGATCCCCAGATACTTTATGCATTTTGTAGTTATTTGCAATGGGATTTCCCATTCTGTTAGGTTCTTATGTTTCATTATTATATAGAAATGCTATTGATTTTTGAGGATTTATTTTGTAGCCTACAACTTTGCTGAGGGTATTAATCTTCTCATTTAATGTCTTTGCTGATTCCCCTTGGGTTTTTCAAATGAACCATAATATCATCAACAAACTGACATGGTTTTATACTCCTTTCTTATCTTTATTCCTTTAATTCATTCCTTTTATCTTATTGCTATTGCTAGCATTTCCAGAATTATATAAAATAATAATGAGAACAATAGGCATCTTTGCTTCACTTATGTATTTATTGGAAAATGTTCTAGTGTATTCAGATTACGTATGATGCACGCTTTTAATTTCAGATAGAAAGCTTTCATGGTATTAAAAAAAAGGTTCCTCTCATACTTTTTAGATTTTTTTTTTAACTATAAAAGTGTTATACTTTCTCAAAGGCTTTTTCTGCATCTTGTGAGATAATTATATAACTTTGATTTTAAATACAATTAATTATATCAATTGTTTTCCTAATGTTTAACCATCCTTTCATCCCTGGCATAAATCCCACATGATCATAATGAATGATTTCTTGCATAAATAATCTTGTTTGGAATTTTTTAGTAATGTTCATTAATTATGTTGACCTATAATTTTCAGTCTGTGTTTTATCTTTCCTTTTTTTAGGTATTAGTACTAGATTTGTCTTGTAAGAGAAATCAGGTAAGATTCTATTTCACTCTTATTTGTTAAGGAAGGGTAGTAACTGTTCTTGAATAGTTTAATAGATATTTCCTGTGAATCCATGTCATCCAGTACTGTTTTTTCCCTTTGAAAGTTGTTTTACATTTAAATTCACTTCCTTTATGAGATTGGATTATGTAATATCTCCTCTTGGTTTTCTGATATTTTGGAGTATTTTATATTTTGAAGATATTCCTCTGTTAATTTTGTGTTCTCAGTTTTGTTAGCATATAGCTGCATAAGATGTTTTGATTATTCTTTTAATTTCTTTGTGGTTTTCTGTGATTTCAGCATGCTTATTCACTACTTTGTTTATTTGATTTTCTGCTCTCTTCTTTTTAATCAGAACAACTAAGGTTTTATTAACTTTATCAGTCTTTTCAAAGAACCAGTGCTTTGTTTTATTCAACATTTCAATGTTTTTTGTGGTTTCCAGTTTATTTCCCTTCTAATATTTAATATCCCCTCTTTTGTGTTTACTTTATGTTGGTTTATTCATTGATTTTTAGTTTTAAATGCTCTTTTTCTATTTACATTTCTTTATTTTATCTTTCCATTGTTGCACTGCTGTAAGATTTAGAATGTTCTTGCTTGTATTATATGATTAAAAGTCATAGGATCAAAGGTCACAGAATTACAGTGGTCATTTCGTAGTCCGATTCCCTCATTTTACAAATAAGGAAACTGAGTGTCAGAAAAATGAACAAAGGCAGTTTTCAGTTCCAAGACCTCTAACTCTTTGTCTGGCACTAATTCCTCTGCCAGGCTGCCTCTAAGAGGCCTGTATTCTAGCATTCTAATTCTGCCATGAGATTTTGACCTTGATAAAGTCACACCATCAGTTTGTTCCTCAGTTTCTTTACTGTGAAATAATGGGGTGAGATGAGATGTTCTCTAAAATATTGGTAGCCCTACCAACCTAAGTTTTTAAGGTTGAGTTAATTTCATTACTTTATAGTAATATATGTTATCTGATAGGGAAAAATAATTCACAAAAGACTGACTGTAAAAAGATTAAGTGGCAATTTGAGTTGGAGAATTAAAAAAAAATAAAGACTGAAGTAGACAAATATACACACTTTCTATAATAACCCTGTCCTGTGCATTCTTTCATTTCTGAAATATCAAGAACCTCACATTTAAATGGAAAAGAGAAGTCATATCCTACTAATTGATAGAATGAGTGTGTGTGTGTGCACGCACGCATGTGTGTGATAGAGACAGAAAGACAGAAAAAGGTAGAGAGACAGAGATAGTGTCAGAAAGACAGAGAGAGAGAGAAAGAATCATGAACTCAAAGAGCCTCAGGGCAGGAAGAGACCTTAACATATATGCTACTCTTCCACCCAAGACAGGAGTCCCTTGTATCACAGCACCAAGAGTTGTCCTCCTGACTTTTCATGAATACCATGAAAGAAAGAGGGAGAATGATAGAGAGATAAAGACAGATACACACACAGAGAAAGAGAGACAGAGATAGAGGGATGAAGCCAGATAGAAAGAGATAGACAGAGATGCAGCCAGACAGTGAAGGAGAAAGGGACAGAGAAAGACATACACAGATGTAGAGAGTGAGAGAGCAATAGAAACATAGATTCAACAAGCTTCAGACTTGGAAGCGACCTTAACAATGATATATTCCAGAACTTTGCCTAAGGTGGGTGTCCCTTGTATTCCAGCACCAAGAAGTAATCCTCCTGACTTTTCATGAATATTTCCATTCACAAGAAGTTCACTGCCTCACATGGAAGACCATTTTATTGTATGCTGACAGTATTTTTTGGGGGGAAGTTTTTGAGTCTAGTATGAAATTCTGCCTCTTAGAAGTTTGTACCCATTGGTGGGGACAAGCAGAACAAGCTTAATTCCTTTATCCTATAATGCCCTTCAATCACTTTGATGAGATTACCATGCCCATCAACATTCTGTTTTCTAAGCTAAACTTCCCTTAGAGCCTTCCCATGAGCCTTGTATGACATGACCTCCAGGCCTTTCACCATTCCAGGTGCCTCCTCTGCATGCTCCTCAGCTCAGAAAAGACTTTCCTAAAAGTGAGTAGACACTTCAGATGTGGTCTGGTCTGATGAGGGCAGAAGAGAGCAGAGCTCCTACCCTCCTCATTCTCCATTCTAGACTTCTATTAAACATAGTGGAGATGAAGTCATGTGGTTGGCACGTAGCCCACATCTTCTTTGTGATGTTGTTCCCAGTCTCTCTAACACTAAAGCATTTGCTCAATCAGGACTCTGTCCTCTATGTGGGGGGAATTCAATGGAGCCTTAGAAGCAGACTTCCTTGTCTTCCTGGAACAGCTTCTCCCTATCAGGTATTTCTCAGTACCCCCCTGCAGACTTACCTTCAGTCTGCAGCTGATGGGTGGCTAATAACCAACTGGAAAACCTATAAGGATTAAACAATTGCCCTCAAGCCACGTTGACTTTTGGCCAATAGCTTGTTAACATATGATGCCTTCTGCTAATGTTCCAAATTCTGCATTGTCCTTTTTCTGGGTTTTGTGGCTTCTTTTGCACTGACTGCCATTATTCTGTGTAGTTTAGACCTGGCTTCACAGTTCATAAGTAGTTACTTCATTCAATTCTCTTCCTTCGCTTTTTACAGGGACAACACGTTTTGTACACATTGTTACAATCTTCAGTAACTTGTATTTAATGTGCCATGTCTACCAGTACCAAAGAACATTTTACCAGCTGAGGGATAATTTGAATGTCATGCGATGGGGAGTCCAGGAGGTGAGGAAGAAAGGGAAATTGCATAGCAGCGCGACATTCTGGAGAGAAAATATGGCCTTTTCCCTGTTACTGAATAAGGCTTTTTTAGGTCTCTTCATCCTGGCATTGTCTGGTTTCTCAGGTGAGCAATGTTCTTAGTCATAGGTGGGAAACCTCTGATTTGCCAGAAACTGTAGGAAGAAAACAGTGCACCGCACTGCCTGGTCTGGGTTGCTGCTGTCAGTATTGGGACCCCCAAGCACACACTAGAAAAAGATTTGTTTCTATGTTGGTAGTAATGTGAAATGTATGTGAATGCAATGATCAAACCTAAACTGAAGAATTGTGCTGTCAGCTATTCAATTCCATCCCACCTTTATTAAGCATCTCCTCTAGCCAGTAATTGGTGCTTTGTGATGAGGAAGATAAAGAGTTTATAGAAATCATTGTCTCTGCCCTCCTGGTATTTGCTTTTTAATGGGGATTTATATAACTTTTTATTTTAGCTAAATATTTTTCACATTTATATATTTATTTTTATTTCTCTATAAATGCATAATTTATATGATATATATACATAATTTAGATAAATTCTAATACACTGTAAGTGTATTTTTGAGTCTAGCACTTTGACTTCATTGATTTTCTATATGTATCAATCCCCTCTAGCAACCAACATATGCAAATCATTTCTATCTCTAGTCTTAGATGCCTGAGGCACTGAGAAGTGTTAAGTGACTTGCCTCTGGGTACACAATTAGTGTGCTTTGGAGACAGGTATATAGCAAATACCCCTTACTTGCCAGGACAGTGCAAGGCCCTGGGGGTACAAAGATTAAGCATAGTCCTTGCCCCCAAAGAGCTTGTATTCTAATAGCGCAGGGGTCCTGACCATTGATATCATCCTAGCAAAAAGCAGTCCATGATTTCTTGGGCTTTAATGAGCCTATCTAATCAATATGAGGCCATTTTGTGAATATCTAGGCCTGAAGTACCACATGGTTAGAAACACCCTATGGATTACTGTTAGGGCTTGCACAATGAGAAGACATTGTCTCATTCTACCAAATCTTGATATTATTTCCTCACAAAGTTCTTCATTGTACCATTATATCCTTTGATTGCAGATGTTTTAAATTGGAAAAGTCCTAAACCAAGAAAAAAGGTAAGAAATGTATGATTGAATTTTGGAACAAATTTTCATTTTGCGTCATATGATCTATAGCTGAAATGAAGGTTAAAGGTCAACTGGTTCACCATTCCCATTTTACAGCTGAGGAAACTGAGGCTCACATATCTTCAGTGACTTTTTCTTGGTCATATAGAAGTAAGTCACAACACTAGAATGCAAACCCAAGTTCTCTGAAACCAATTCCAGCTTTCCTTCCATGATATCACACTGCATCAGTGTCAACTTCATGGAACCTAAATCTGAAGGAGTAAACAGTACTTCTTTGTTTGTACTTCACTTGTGTGCACAGCACTTTACTTTGTATTATAATTATTGGTGTAGGTGCCTCAGTTCCCTCGTTATGTTGTGAGCCTCATGAGGGCAGTGTGGTGTAATGGAACGAGCATTGGTTTGGAGGTTAGGAGACTTCTGGTACCGATCTTCTGATTCCCTGAGTGATGTTGGGAAAATCCCACCCTCTCTCGAGGCCTTCATTTATGCAATTGTAAAAGGAGGCAGTTGGACTGGATGATCTCTAAGATCACCTTCAACCCTCAATCTTTTATTATATTGCTAAGGTCTCTTCTTACTCCAATATTTTATGTTCTGTGTTCTAAGGTTCTTTTCCAGATCCCAGTGGTTTATGATTCTACAAGTACAGGTTATTTTTCTGTGTTATCTCCCTGAGTACTTAGTATTAGGCCTAGCACATAACAATCAGGCTGTTAGAGAATTGTGGGAATTGTGTGAACCAAACTAACTCCATTTTGTAAAACCATCAAAGCTCTTAATGGCTATGTATTGAATGAATGAGGTAAAGCATGAGGGAACATTAGCCAAATAACTTTTATTCCACATTTTAAACTATCTAATTTGTTGTTAGACGGTAAAATAGAGCTTTAAAACACACTCTGTGAGAAGTTTTCTATCTGTGTGTGTTCTGTAACAGATGTAGGAGAGTTAGATGGCAGATTGGATGAATATTAGTGTCAATAATTTCTAATTGCACTATTTCATATTATCAAAGGGGTGGTTGGTGAACCCTTACCCAGGGAAACAGTGATAACTACAAGTCAGCATAAATAAATTGAGAACAAGGCAAATAACACTAACTTCATTTCTTTTTTCAACAGGGTTCGTAGACCTGAATTGCAAAGGAATGTCATAAGCATACTATATCTGGATTCTCAATAATCCTATAGACAAAAGTAGAGTGTGCTGGTTTATTAGGTGAATTCAGAAAGTGTAGAATCACTGAACCCCAAAGGGGTGTGATTGCTCAACTAATATTCACCTTTAGAGAAGTCCCTAAGGGCATACTTCAAGACTTCCTCTAGCCCTATGATGTTCACTATTTTGATCATTGCTCTGGATGGAGGCATATCTATTGTGAATGTCGTATTCAAGGGTGATATGAAAAAGGGAGTGATAGCTAGCATGCTAGATGAGCACTATAGTACTGTGGAAAAAAATTTAGACCTTGACTCACATGATTGGGTTTGGGTTTGAGTCCTCATGTTGATGTTTCATAGCCCTGTGACCTTGCCAACCTAGGCCTCTTAAGCGTCATGTCCCTTACCTATAAATTGGGTGAATAGTATCTACATATCAGTTTCAAAGGAGTGTTCCACATAAAGTGCTTTGTAAATCTTAAAGTTCTATGTAAAGTAAGTCATTGTGGGTATTAATCAGGAGTCAACAAACTATGTTCCATCAGCCAAATCTGACTGCCCCCTGTTTTTATATGGCCCAGTGCTAAGGTTATATGAAAAGAATCAGGTGGCCAGATTTGGCATTCCAGTCATAACTTGATGACTCCTATTATTGATAACGATGATGATGATGATGATGATTGTCTTTGAAGAGCTCAACAAGCCAGAATAATGAGCTGCAATTAAGAAGATAAAATTGAATAATGATACATGTAAAGTTGTACATTATGGATAAAATGAATCATTTTACAATTACTGGATGAGGAAAATGTTGTTTGGCAGCAATTTATGTTCAAGATATCTGGAAATATTAGTGAATCAAAAGCTCAGGTTGAGCTAGTGATATACTAAGTATCTCCAAATAATATAGTCCTCAAAGCTATTGTGATCTTTGGTTACATAAGTAGTAAGACTGGTAATTGTCATACCTTCCCCTACCCTTGACAGATCATATCTGGAATATTGTATCCAGATACGAACTCTACAATTTTGGGAGGACATTGTTATCTAAAACATATTGAGAATATGAGGAACAGGATTCTGAATGGAATTGGAAACCACGTCATAGTCTGGTTGATGAAAAGGATGTGGAATGGATGACTTGGTTGGAGGTGATGGGGATTAGTTGGGGAAAATTTTTAACTTCAAGTATTTTAAGGAGTATCATATGAAAGGGACATTAGGTAAAAGGATCAGAGATCTTTAATTTGAGTTTGGATTTTCACTGGTCAGAATTGTTGAAGAGGGGTTTCCTACTGAGATATGAATGGGAGTAGATGCCCTCTGAACTTCCTTTCTGCTCAGAGGTTTTATTATTCTATGATTACTCTTATTTTATTAGAGTCCAGAGGATCCATACTAATATTAGTGTATCAGATCTATAGGGAGGAAAATCTAGGCTTGATATAAGCAAAAACTAACTTTCTAATATTTCACCTTTAGTGGGATAAGGTCCTTTGAGAAGCTGAGTTTTCCCATGAGTTTCAGTAACCAAATAAAGGATGAATGACAACCTGACATAAATTCTATTGTGAGTGTCTTGCTTGCATTGGGTTAGATTACATCGTCTGTGAGGCCCTCCTACCTTTCAGAGTCAATTATTCTATATAGGTTTAGCATGAGAAGAATGACAAGCTTGTTCAGTAGGATGCAGTCATGATTATGTGAACCTTAGTTAAGGGCAGGGTGGAAGAGGTTCATGATTTGGAAACTCAGGTCTGGGGCCTGAATCCTAGTCAGTTAGAGCCTGAAGCTTGGACAACGTCAACATTTCCATACCTGTAGGTGGCATTAATCCCAGGAGAGTAATCATCATTAATATTGTTGGTCTGATAAGCCTGATCCCATGGCCATAGAACTTGCTACCTGATTTAAATTCTTATTTTATAATTACTTTTACAGATTAACTGTCCTCGGTTTATAAAAGAGTTTTATGAGGGAATTGAGAGAATAAGGAAATATTGCCTCTATACAATTGATCCTGTATGTTCACTTAACAAGACAACTTATGGAAACCAATGTGCGTTCTGCCTAAAAACAGAGAAAACAAGGTAAGGAGAGGAATAAGAAGGTAAGGTAAGGAGAGAATCCGATTTCCTATTTTTTCTTAATCTTTTCATATTATCTAAAGGATCTTTGGAAAGTAAGACACATGAATGGGTTTTTACTGTTTTGTCAGGTTGCCAAAAAAGATCAAAGAACCAAACTCTGGCTATTCTCTGAAAAAATGCTGTCTCAATGGTACTTGTACTTGGACATTTAATTTCAATATTTATATAATCAACATTTCTTAGGTTCCTACTATGTGCAATGGGTTGAATACTTGCTGTGTGTGGAGGCAGTTTGGTGTAATAGAAAGAGCCCAAGATTTGGAGTTGGGAAGACAGCAAGATATTGAACAAATCCATTCTCCGTGGGGATTGGGTTCCTCATCTGTAAAATGAGGTGTTCAGAGCACCACTAAGATTCCCTCTACCTCTAAATCTCGTGATCTTGTGAAGAAAACAGTGAAACATAGTGAATGGAGATCTGGTCTAAGATCCAGAAAACCTGAGTTCAAGCCTCGTTTATGAATTTACTGGCTCTGTGACTGGGCAAGTCACTTAACCTCTTAGTGCTCTAGGTAACTTTGTGAGACTACAAGTTGTAGACAAGTTGATGACCTGCATTGGTAGAGGCAGGTTCCTCTTCCAGGAGTTTCCTGTCCCAATAAAAACACAAATGCATTCTCTACTGCAAACTCTTAACTTAGAAGAGAGACCTATTCTAGATAAACTTATTAAGGTGAATGTTCTTTATGATCAACAGACAAGAAATACTTTGTTGACTGTGGAGATAATGATCTGTTCCTGACACTGTTTTTCCGGTTGAAAATATCTGTCTATTGTTTTTTTTATATATAGTAAGGATGCCCTCAATACATACATAGATTTATCTTAATAAAGATTTTGAATCATTATAATGAATCTTAATAAATAAAGATGATGAAGGGACTCATCCTTTAACTATTTATCCTTTAACCTTCAACTTTTAACTATTTAAAGCAATAATCAAAATTAATACCAAATTAAAATGAAGGATTGAGGGGAAAAGACAGAATATGCAGTGAAATTGCAACAATCTGACTTATTAAACCAAACTATTGATGTTAAAAAAATTAGAATCAACTCAACACAAAAGTGATCTGAGACAATTCTGAAGGACTTACATTGAAAAATGCTATCCACCTCCAAAAAAAGAACTGGTGGAATTTGAAGGCAGAACAAAGATACTTTTCCTTTACTTTATATTTTATTTTATTTTTGTCTGTGTTTTCTTTCACAGCATGATTTACAATGACATATGTTTTTGTATGATTACACATGTATAACCTATGTCAAATTGCTTCTCAAACAAGGTATGAGGGAGCAAGGGACAGAGAGAATTTGGAACTCAAAATTTGAAAAAAAAGAAAGTTAAATTATTTTTATATGTAATTGGGGAAAAACAAAATATTAAGTTATTTAAAAATGAGAAATAGAAAAAAGCAAAGATATTGACTGTGATTTTCATGATTTCTTGAGAAAGCTTAAGTGATGCAATATAGTAGCCTTCCATTTGGTTTCTAGTCTCTCCCCTCCCTATTTCATCCTCTATACCCCTGCATAAGTGATTTTCCTACAGAACAAGTTAGACTCCATCAGTCCCATCCTCAGTAAACTTCAGAGGCTCTCTTTGTCTGCTAGGATAAAATATTATTTCATCTTCATCCCACCTTTCTAAACTATATTTTTAGTTTGCTCCATAGTGTAATTAATTGTTAGTACAGTAGTAGTATGTAGTAGTAAAATGATTAAATAAAAATAGATATATATATTGGGCTTGCACACTCAATGTTCTTTTTCCTACTAGGGTGTTAGATTAAAAAAAATTGGAGGGCATTATCTTCAGTTAAATGTATCTAAAACTAAACTAATTTTCTCATCCTCAGGGAGAGGATTTTTCCCCCCAGATTTTCAAATTCTTGGCCTTAAATTGTATAATTTGATTATAGAATATTAGAATTACATGGAACCTGAGGACATGAAATAACAGAATGTAGAATATTAAATCTTCAAGAGGCCCTCCTTTATCTGTCACTTATTCATAAAGGAAGCTTCTATAATTCTCCTTTGATGGAGAATTCACTCTTATAAGGCAGTAAGTTGCATTGCTTTTTAGCTCTAATAGTCATGAATTTCTTTCTTTCTCTCTTTTCTTCCTTCTTCCTCTCTTTACCTTCTTTTTCTCTCCATCGTTTTTCTATTTCTCTCCTTTTTTCATCCTTCTTTCCTTCCTTCCTTCCTTCCTTTCTTGTTTCCTTTCTTCTTTCCTTCCTTTGTTCTCTAAAGTCCCTTTTAGTTCTAACTCTGATTTTTATGGTCCCATGGTGTTATGTCTTCCCTCAGTTTGGAAGACATCCCTCAGGTGTCAGGATGACATAAGCATTTTCTGAATTCAGAGATGTTTAAAACTTAAAATTATAACATTGGATTTACCTTCATTTTTGTTACTTATTCCTTAGCAATGCCACAAAAGCAGTTTGGGAAGCCTATTACGGTGAATGCTGACTTTTTTGGATTCTCATATGATGACGTCTGGCCTCAACCCTTCCCTGTTGCATGTCCCTCAAGAGAACTATTATTGTCCGCATTTGCCTACAAAATTCCTTATGATTGTAACGTGACATATAAGTTGAAAAAATGTATTCAGATATTGTTTCTACAAAAGAGGCCATTAAAGCATTTCCCAGAGATAATCTTTATCAACTGTAGGAAAATTTTTATGATAAAGTCTATTTCTCTTGACAACCCTGGTTATTTAATCACTCAGAGAAATATGGGCCTAAACAGGACTTCTGCAACTCTGTCAAGGCTAGCTCAAGGATTCACAGATCCTGAACTAAGGACAGCAGGTCCACTTTCTTCTCACCTGCCATGGTTATCAAGACTTTACTCAGGTTTCCAGGTTACGTGTATGTATGATATGTATGACATGATACATGTATAATATATGGTTGGGGTTCTTGCTTTCACAAACAGGCATTCTTGAGCTTCCCACCTATATGGCTATTATTTTTAGAATGAAAACAAGGGTAGAGTGATAGCGTTTTTGCCCTAAGGTACTGAGTATAGAGGTGACTGACAGTACTTGAAATACTTCTGCAGGTAGGAACAACAGCGCATAGCATCCCAGCTTCTCCCTCTGCTTGGCCCTTAAAGAATCTTTATCCCAAGCTCTCTCCCATGAGGCGATGTCCTGACATTTGTTCAACTAAGAAGGATTTCCACCTATTCAACCCTAGGCCCAGCTGGTACATAGTTAAGACAAGTATTTACCAAACATTTACTCCATTTCAGGTTCTGAGCTAAGTGCTAGGGATACAAAGGAAGGCATCATACCGTCCCTGCTCTCAAGGAGCTTATAATCCAATGTGGGGAGACAACATAGAATTATACACAAATATGATATGTATAGATTAAATTAGGGGTAGTCTCAGAGGCAGGCACTAAGACTAAGGATGACTAGGAAAGATTCATTCTAGAACATTCTGAGAGAGAACATTAGAACACTGTCCTAAGTACTTTTTAAAAACTTTTTTTATTTGATCCTCACAAGTCTATCTAGTATGTGCTATCATTATCCTAATTGTACAACAGTTGAGGAAACTGAGGCAAACAGAGTTTACATAACTTGTTCAGGGTCATGTAGCTAATGTCTGAGGCTGGAATTGATTTCAGGTCTTCTTGATTTGTGGGTCACACTCTCTCCACTTCACCACCAGATTCTTTAGCTGAGACTTGAAGGAAGCCAGGGTAACCAGGAGGTGGAGATAAGGAGGGAGAGAATTGCAGGTAAGGGGGATAGTCAGTGAAAATGCTCAGAGTCAACAGATGGAGTATCGTGTGCCAACAACAGCGAGGAGGGCATTTTCATTAGATTTCAGGGTACATGGAAGGGAACAAGGTGTAAGACTGGAAGGGTGGAAAGGGTGCAGACTATGAAAGGCTTTAAAATCAAAATAGGGGATTTTATATATAATCCTGGAGGTAACAGGGAGCCACTGGATTTAACTGACTAGAGGAGAGTGTTACATGGTCAGATATATGCTGTAAGAAGTTCAATTTATGGTCAAATAGTCTCAATAAAAACACTACAGGTCTAGTCAATTCAGGTAAGCAATAAGGTCTATATTTCACATTTTCAATTACCTATCAACGTGCAACCCTATGAGAAACCAATACAGCAAGAGCAGCTGCTCTAGGTGACTTTGGAACTCCCCAAATCCTTGGCTCATGTCCCCTCATCTTGCCTAAGATGAGGAAAGAGCAAACACAAAAAGAACATAGCCATCTAGGGGCATGTGGATGAGGCTGCCTGGTTGAGTCCATGCTTCTTGTGAGGCCGGTGGTGGGAGACTATGAGAGTGTCACTGTTAGTCATGCATGGGAGAATCAAAGCAGAGGTCCTACTCCCTCTCACCTAGGCTGAAGCCATGAGGCCACAACCTAACTGAAAGCAACAGTCATACAGTTGATCATCCTGGAAAGGCCCAAGCAATGAGATGCAATATGCTGAGAGCCCCTGGAAGTTCCCCAGGGAGTGCTGGGTGCATTTTCCCTGGGATCGTCCTTATAGGTATATTCAACTTTGTTTTATTTGCAATCCTATCCTGGTGTCCTTGAAACTACATGTTATTGAATGTCCTGCCCTTATTTCACAAAATTACTCTGTCTTCTCTTTCCTTTCTGTTAGATAAGCTACTTGCCCTGGATATGTCCCTACAAGGCAAAGGTTGTAATCTGGGGTAAATGCTTAGAAATCTTTTGAATTTAACCTTGAGAAATATTATGCCAAGCTAGGGTACTTGGTGGATAGAGACAGACCTTTGTATCAGGAAGCCATCATTTAAGGAGCTGCTCCATATAACTAATAAGTGCTTCTAATTGATGTTATCTTTAAACACAGCAATTGATGTTTCATTTTATTTATTTAGACACCTTTATGTTCCCTGCAATAATGAGGTTACTTATGCTCCACATTGTTAGTCTTTAATCAATGGACTCAGAATAAAGGAGGGATTTATGTTTCGTTGTCTGTTCCCCTGGATTATTACAGATTTTTCCATTCCTCAAAGTCTGACTTCCTTTTAGGGACCTTTTAATTTAGATTGTAGTCATTGTACAAATTGTGATTCTGGTTTTGCTTCTTTCCCCCTGTGTCAGTTGGTACAAATATTCCCATATTTATCTGAATTCTTCATATTAATCATTTATTATTATGCCATGATATTATCATGCATTCACGTGCCATGCTGATTGGCACTCATTTTGTTTCTTGTTCTTTGCTACTATAAAACATGTTGCCAAGATTATTTTGGCATGTATTAGCTTTTTGCTTCTGACTTCCTTGGGATAGATACCTAATTGAAGGATTGGTAGATTGAAAGGTTTAAAGCATTTAAACACCTTTCTTGAATAATTCCAAACTGATACCAAGAAAAGCTGGCCCAGTACTTTACAGATTCTCTAACGATGTTTTAGTTTGCTTATCTTCAAACAACCTCTCCAACACTTGCTGTTTTACTTTTTGTTTTTGTTGTTGTTGTTGCCTTTACCAATTTGTCAGTTGTGAGATTAAATCTCACCTTCTAATTTGCATTTCTCACATTTCATTTCCTTTTTTTAGATAGAAATATTAGAATGGAAGATGATTAAATTATACAGACATAGTAAACCTGGGATTTAGCAAAATCATTTGTAGAAAGATCTCATATTATCCTTGTGAATGGGATGTAGACATGAGGGTTAAATGATTATAAAGTTTTTGGGAAAAAGACTGGTTGAATGAGTGAACCCAAGGCTTTCCATCAGTAATAGATTAATGTCAATCCTGAGGCAGATATCTAAAGGGATACTCCATAAAATTATCTTTCTTCATTCTCAACTCTTTCATTAAGGGCTTGGATTAAGGCAAAAATGATGATATTAAATCTGTAGTGCCAATGCTGGTGGGGGAGAAGACAGCTAAAACATTGGATGATAGTGTCAAGTCTCCTCCTTTAATGTCAAGAAATTAGAAGGATAGTTGGCTCTTAATTGAAATTGATGCAAGTCATACATTTGGTTTCTAAAAATCAACTGTCCATCTAGAGGATGGGGAAGTATGACTAAAACAAGATTTTACATGAAAAATATGGCATCTTTGGAGTATGTAACTTCAATATGACATAATAGTATGACATAGAATCAAAAGACTTATCAGGATCTTAGGCTTCAATAATAGATATAAAGTATCCAGATAGGGACAGAGGAAGAATAGTCCAGTCATCCTCTGTCTTCATCAGACCACATCTGGAATACTGTGTTTAATTTTTGCTGTCATGTTTAAGAGGAGTATTTATAAGTTGGTGTGATATGAGAGGTTGGAGAGTGACCAGTTGCTCTGATTGGCTTTGACTCCCCCATCATTATTATTCTCTTCCTGCTTCTTCCCAATGTAAGTTCATCATCATCAGGAAGCTCATCATCATGGAGAGTGTTTCAGCACCCTTAGTTGAGTTTACATTTCTGATCAAAGGGCTGGAGGATCTAGCCAAATGTCTTCCCTTAGCCACCCTTTATAGAAATCACAAAGATCCTAGCTGTCTCTTGATTTGCAGCTTAGTACCCTGCCTTGGTTTCAACCTCACCCTCATCATTGTGCCACTGGCCAAGTATCCTTTGGTGCTTGCCCCCATCTTTTTTAGCTTCCTTTTGTGTATTGTTTTCCCTTAGTAGATTGTAAGCTCCTTGAAGGCAGGGATTGTCTTTCATTTTCTTATTTGTATCATCAGGGCCTGGTGCCTGGCCCATAGTAAGCACTTAATATATATTTTGTATCATATTGTATCATATCATATCATATCATATATCATATCACATCATATCATAACACATCATATCATAACACATATCATAACACATCATATCATATCATATCATATCATATCATATCACATCATATCATATCATATCCTATCCTATCCTATCATACCATACTTTACCAAAGGACTGGAGACTATATTAGATTAGATTAGATTAGATTTGGCTGAAGGAATTAGGGATAATAAACCTAGAGAAGAGAAGACTTGGTTGGTATAGGTATGATCAGATATTTGAAGTGTCATATAAAAAAAAAGTTTAGACATTCTATTTTTCTATCATCTCCTTCAGAGGAAAGAATTAGTAACAATTGCTGGAAGTTGCAAAAATAATTTTGGTTAAAAACTCCACAATTAGAGGTGTTCAAAAGTGGAATGGGCTGCCTTGGGAAGTGCTGACATATAAATAAATGGAAGTCTTCAAGAGTTGGTGGGGTGACTACTTGTTGAAGATGTTGAACAGAAATAAAGTCAAATAAATGGGACCTGACTTTTCTGCTCCCTTCAAATTCTAAGTTTCTGTGATTCCATAGGACTTGACTTTCTCACCCATCAAAACTCAAGATTTGGCCAGACTGTGTTGGGGAAGCTATGATTGACACGATTGGACTGATAGATTAAAAAAAAATGATGTTTTCTGTTTTTTGTATCACAATGGTATCCTGTGCATCCTTTATCCTGCCCCTCCCTGAAAGCCATCCCATAAGACAGATTTTTTTTAGAAAGGAAGAAAAAGTTAGCACAACTAATTGATGAATTGAGAAAGCCCAAAATCATGTTCATTGTATAACACCAGTAAACCTCCCACCTCCAGAAAGGGGTAGGTTGGGGATATCTTCTCACCTTTCTTCATTTCAGTCCCACTTGATCTTTATAATGTTGTGGCATTTACTTTTATTTTTTGTTTTACCACTCTTTCCATGTAATTGTTGTAGTTATGAAGTATATTGTTTTCTTGGCTCTGCTTGCTTCTCTTTGCCTCAGTTAACATAGATCTTTCCATGCTTTTCTGTATTCAACACAAACATCACTTCTTACAGCACAGTAGTATTTCTTTACATTGATGTACCCCAATTTGTTTAGCCATTCCTCATGTGATGAACATCTCCTTAATTTCCAATTCTTAGGTATCACAAGAAGTGCTGTTTTAAATATTTTGGAGAACATGGGGACTTTTTTCTTATCTATGGCTTCCTTGAGGTATAAACCAAGTAATGGAGTCTCTGGTTCAAAGGGTAAGTCAGATTAATTACTTTATTTATATGATTCCAAATTGCTTTCAAAAATGTTTGTACCATTTCACACTTCTACAAATGTCAGTGCACTTATCTTCCCATACCTTCTCCAACATTGTTGTTATTTTTTTGTCTTTTTCTTGCCCTTTTGTAGAATATGAAGTAAAACCTCAGTATTGTTTTTATTCATCTTTCTCTTATTATTAGTGATTTGGAGCATTTTTCATATGGTTGTGAACACTTTGCAGTTCTTTTGAACTGCATATATTCTACTCCTCCACCCAAGACAAGGGTCCCTTGTATCACAGCACCATGAACTGTTTGTACAAATCCTTTGACCATTTTGCAAGCACACATATTACACACACACATACACACGCACACACAAACACACACACATATACATACATATTACATATATATCTTGGATACTAAAACCTTATCAGAGAAATTTGTTTTTCCCATTCAACCACTTTCCTTCTTATCCTAGATGCATTAATGTTGTCTTGGACAGACACTTTTCAATTTCAAGTAACTAAAGTTATCTATTTTATCTTTTGCAATTGCATCTGTTTCTCATTTGGCTAAAAATACATCTCTTGACTATAGTGAGAGGTGCATGTCTGTTTCTCTTCTAATTTTTAAACAGTATAATCTTTTATATTAAGACACATATACATTTAGAATATATTGTGGAATGGAATGTGAGTTGCTAGTAAAAAGCCTGGTTTCTCCCAGATGACTTTTCAAATTACCCCAGTAGTTTTTTTTAAATGAAATAGAGAGTTTTTCCTTAGGTAACATATGTTTTCCACTGTTCAAATGCTGGCTTATTTAGTCCTGTTGTTTCTGAATTTCCCCTTCTCTTGTCTTTTAATTTAATGATCTATCTCTCTATTTTTTAACTACTATCAAATTGTTTTGATGAGTGTTACTTTTTAAAACAGTTTGATGTCTGTAAGTACTATTCCCTCTTTGTCTTTACTTCTTTTCATAATTTCTCTTGGTATTCTAATCATTTATCCCCAAAGGAATTATTATTACTTTTTCAAACTCTGAAAAGTATCCACATGATAGTTTGATTGCTATAGAATTAGAAGTCTAAATCAATATTGTTAGTATTGTAATTTCTATTCTACTGACATGGTCTAGCCATGAGCATTGACTATTACTCCAGCTATTTAGATTGTTCTTTAATTCTGTAAGGAGTGCTTTGCAATTTAATCTATACAAGTCTTTTGTGTGCTCTGGGAAGTGATCCCCAGATACTTTATGTATTTTGTAGTTATTTGCAATGGGATTTCCCATTCTGTTAGGTTCTTATTTTTTGTTATTATATAGAAATGCTATTGATTTTTAAGGATTTATTTTGTGCCCTACAACTTTGCTGAAGGTATTAATCTTCTCATTTAATATCTTTGCTGATTTCCCTTGGGTTTTTCAAATGAACCATGATATCATTAGCAAACAGGCATGGTTTTATACTCCTTACTTATCTGTATTCCTTTAATTCCTTCCTTTTATCTTATTGCTATTGCTAGCATTTCCAGAATTATATCAATAATAGTGAGAACAATGGGCATCTTTGATTCACTTGTGTATTTATTGGAAAATGTTCTAGTCTATCCTGATTACATGTGATGCATGCTTCTGGTTTTAGATAGAAGGCTTTTAGGTATTAAAAAAGGTTCTTCTCTGCTTATACTTTATACAGTTTTTTTTTTTTTAGTATAAATGTGTTGCACTTTCTCAAAGGCTTTTTCTGCATCTTGTGGGATGATTATGTGTTTTGATTTTTAATACAATCAATATAATTGATTGTTTTCCTTATTTTGAACCATCCTTTCATCCCTGGCATACTTCCCACTTGATCATAATGAATGATTTCTTGGATAAATAATTTGTTTGGAATTTTGGAGTAATTTTCATTTATTGTATTAGCCCATAATTATTGGTCTGTGTTTTATCTTTCCTTTGTTTAGCTATTAGTACTTTATTTGCCTTATAAAAGAAATCAGATAAGGTTCTATTTCAAATTTTGAGAAGCATTTGTTAAGGAAAGGTACTAACTGTTCCTGAAGAGTTTGATAGATTTTTCCTGTGAATCCATCTGGTCTAGGAATTTTTATTTTCCCTTTAGAATTTGTCTTACAGTTAAATTCACTTCCTTTTATGAGATTGGATTATGTAATATCTCCTCTTGGTCTTTTGATATTTTGGAGTATTTTATATTTTGAAGATATTCCTCTATTAATTTTGTTTTCTCAGTTTTGTTAGCATGTAGCTGCATAATAGGTTCTGATTATTCTTTTTTATTTCTTTGGGATTTTCTATGATTTAAGCTTGCTTATTCATTATTTCGTTGATTTTATTTTCTGCTTCATTCTTTTTAATCACAATAGCTAAGTGTTTATTAACTTCATTAGTCTTTTTAAACAACCAGTGTTTAATTTTGTTCATCATTTCAGTGTTTTTTGTTGTTTCTAATTTATTTCCCCTCTAATTTTTAATATCCCCTCTTTTGTGTTTATTTTAGGTTGGTTTATTCATTGATTATTAATTTTTTAAATGTACATTCAGTCCATTAACATGCTCTTTTTCTATTTACATTTGTTTGTTTTATTTGTCCATTGTTTCACTGCTGTAAAATTTAGAAAGTTCTTGCTTGTATTATACGATTAAAAGTCATAGGATCAAAGGGTCACAGATTTAGAAGTAAGAGTGCTCTTAGTGGTCATTTCATAGTCCGACTCACTCATTTTACAGATAAGGAAACTGAGTGTCAGAAAGGTGAACAAAGGCTGTTTTCAGCTCCAGGACCTCTAACTCTTTGTCTGGCACTAATTCCTCTGCCAGGCTGCCTCTAAGAGGCTTATGTTCTAGCATTCTAATTCTGCCATGAGATTTTGACCTTGATGAAGTCACACGATCAGTTTGCTTTTCAGTTTCTTTACTTTCAAATAATGAGGTTAGATGAGATGTTCTCTAAAATCTTGGTAGTCCCACCAATCTAAGTTTTTAAGGTTAGGTTAATTTCATTACTTTATAGTAATATTTATTGTCTGATAGGGAAAAATAATTCACAAAAGGACTGACTGCAAAAAAGTCAGTGACAACCTTAGTTGGAGAATAAAAAGAAAAAAGACTGAAGTAGACAGAAACGTACATTCTTTCTATAACGACCCTGGCCTGGACATTCTCTCATTTTTGAAATATCAAGAACCTCCCATTTGAATGGAAAAGAGAAGTCATATCCTACTAATTGATAGAATAGGGGCGTGTGTGTGTGTGTGTGTGTGTGTGTGTGTGTGTGTGTGTGTGTAACAGAGAGAGAGAGAGGGAGAAAGACAGACAGACAGACAGACAGACATACAGACAGACAGAGAAAGAATCATGGACTCAAAGAACCTCAGAGTTGGAAGAGACCTTAACATATATTCTACTCCTCCACCCAAGACAAGGGTCCTTTGTATCACAGCACCATGAATTGTTCTCCTAGCTTTTCATGAACACCACGAAAGACAGACGGAGTGGGACAGAGAAATAAAGACAGACAGACAGACACACACAGAAAGACAAAGATAGTGGGACAAAGCCAAATAAAAAGAGATAGAGAGACAGAGATAGAGCCAGACAGTGAAAGAGAGAGACAGAGACAGAGAAACACAGAGATAGAGTCAGAGAGTGTGAAAGCAATAGAAACATAGACTCAACAAGCTTCAGAGTTGGAAAGGACTTTAACAATTATATATTCCAGGACTTTACCCAAGATCGGTGTCCCTTGTATTACAGTACCAAGAAGTAGTCCTCTTGACTTTGCATGAATACCTCCATTCACAAGAAGTTCACTGCCTCACATGTAGCCCATTTTGCTGCAAGCTGACGGTATTTTTAGGAAGTTCTTGAGTTTAGTCCCAAATTCTCCTTCTTAAAAATTTCTACCTATTGGTTCCCTATTCTGCTTTGTGGGGACAAGCAGAGAATAAGCTTAATTCCTTTATGCTATAATAGTCCTTCAATCACTTTGATGAGATTATCATGCCCATCCAAATTCTATTTTCTAAACAAAACATCCCTTAGATCTTTCACCTGACCCTATTATGACATGATCTCCAAGTCCTTCACTATTCCAGTTGCCCTTCTCTGGATGTTCCTCATCTTAGTAATGACCTACCTAAAAATAAATTTAACACTTTCTATATGGTTGGCAAATAGCTAACATTTGCTTTATGATATTATTCCTAGTCACCCTAATATCAAATTTGATTAATCAGGTAGGACTCTGTTCTCTATGGGTGTGGGGGGAGCAGCAATAAGGGACGAGGGCTACTTCATGGAACTACTTCTCCCTATCAGGTGTTTCTCAGTACCCCTTGGAAACTTATCTTCAGTTTTACTTGGTGGGTGGCCAATACCCAACTGAAAAACATGGGAATTAAATAATTCCCTTCAGGCCATATTGATAATTGCCCAGTAGACTGTAAACATATGATACCCTCTGTTAATCTCTTCATTTCTGTTGTTTTCCTCTGTTTGAGCTCCATTTGTAGCTTCTTTTGCTCTGACTATGCAATTGTTTTATGGAATTTAGAACTGGGTTCACTCTTCATAATTACTTGCTTCATTGAATTCTCTATATGAGCTTTGCACAAGGACAAAATATTCTGTACAAATTGTTGTAGTCTTCAGTAGCCTGCATTTAATGTGCCATGTCAAACAGACACTCAAAGGCATTTTACCACCTGAGGGATGATACTCTCTATGATAATATCATATGATGAGAGCCTGGGAGGTGAGGAAGGAAGCAAAATTGCATAGCAACAGAACAATCTGGAGAGAAAATATGACCTTCTTACAGTTGAACAAAACTTTCTTGAGTCTCTTCATCTTGGCATTGTCTGATTTCTCAGGTGAGCAATGTTCTTAGTCATGGGTGGGGAACCCCTGGTTGGCCAAAACCTGTAAAAGAAAGCAGTTCTCTCCATTACCTGACCCATGTTGTTCCTGTCGGTGTTGGGCTCCCCACAGTTTGCATTCGGAAATGATTTGCTGAGATTCTCTTTTGAATGTGTGTTGCCCTCTACAATCTAGTCAAACTGCTCTTCTCTCTATAAGAGCAGTTTGACTAGATTGTAGAGGGCATCAAAGAGAGTAATGTGAGACAAAGATGGAAAAAATAGAACAAAGCTATATTTGGTAGACCTTGACTTGCAGCCAAGAGGTTTTTTTAAATTTTATTTAGTAGGAAAGAGGTTGCCTTTAGATATTTTGAGCAGAGGAGTGATTCAACTAGTTCCATATGGAAATAATATTCTTGGCAGTGGTGTAAAGAATGAATTGTAAGGGGAGATGTTCAAGGCACAAAAACCTGTTAGTTAGCTACTGAAGTGATTCAGATGAGCAACTGCATTAGGGTGATGCAGTAGGAACAGAGAAGGTACAATTGGGAAAGACATTACAGAAATGGAAACAACAGGACTTGGTAGTTAATACAATGAGAGATAAGGGAGAAAGAAGAGTCAGAGAGAGTGCCAAGATTACAGACAGGGGAGATTGAATGAATGTTGATGCTAGAGAAGGATATAGTGAAGTCAGAAGGATAATCATCAATTGGGGGTGGGGAGGAGAAACCTAATGACTTTGGTTTTGATTCATGAGCCTTCCAGATTAAAACATCTCTGCAAAATGATGTTGGTGAGTTGATATGGATGAGCCAGAGAACAAGGAATATATTGGATAGGCAATCCTTTAACCTAATTAAAAATCTTTCAAAAATACTACATGGCCATTGCCTAATTCCCCGGTCCTTAACTCTGAGTACATCACATAGTCCTTGCTACAAATCTATGGGCTCTTCAAGTATCCAGGTTTCAAGTATTACCAGGTTAAAAACACTCCAGGGATCTCTGGTAGAGCCTGTGCAGTCAGAAGGCATTGTCTTATTCTACCAACACCCGATATCACTTCCTATCAAAGATGAAGTTCTTAATCCTTCTGTTCTTTGGTTGCAGATATTTTCAATGAACTATGGTCTTCAGGATGCCAAAGAATAAGAAATCTACAGATTGGGTTTCAGACAAGATTTCTAATTGTGATCATATGATGTAGGGCTAGAAGGGAGTTTGGAGTCACCTAGTTCACTCTCCCTATTTCACAGATGAAGAAATTGAAGCCCATAGACTTTAAGTGATTTGTCTAGGGGCACACAGTGGTAAGTGAACCTTGGTTTTCTGACACCAATTCCAGTGTTTCTTCCATGAGACCACACTGTTTCAGTATCATACAACCTCATGGGGACTAAATCTGAAGGGACAAGCCAATATTACTTTTTATATCTCTTGTGCTTACAAACCTTGACTCCGTATTAGTTATTGGAGTGTCTTAGCTTTGTCACTGTACTGTAAACCTCATGAAGTCAGTGTGTTTTAACAGAATGAATATTGGTCTGGAAGTCTGGAGACCTCCTTTCTAGTCTCAACTTTCCTGACTTTTTATGTGACCATAGGAAAATTCTCTATCCTATCTGGGTCTTGTTTTTTCTGCTCCAAAATTTTGTGTTCTATGTTTTAGGATTCTTTTCTACATTCCAATAGTTTATGATTCTACAACAACATGTTACATATCTGTGTTATCTCCTCAAGTGCTTAGTATAGGGTCCTGCACCTACTAGACAGGTTCTTTAAATACATATTTTTAAATTTATAATTTTTTTAAGTTTTTTTTAATTTGAGTTCCAAATTCTTTCCTTCCCTCTAGCCCTTCTTCTACTCACTAAGAAGGCATGAAAAGTGATGCCTGTTATACATATTAAATTGTGCAAAACATTTCCATATTAGCTGTGTCACAAAAAGCAAGAAAAATAAAGAGAAAATCATATTTCAATTTGTAGTTAGAGTTCATCAGTTCTCTCTTTGGAGGTGGATATCAGTTTTTGTCAAGAGTCCTTCTAAATTATCTTTGATCATTGTACTGATCAGAGTAGCTAAGTCTTTCACAGTAGATCATTATTATAATATTGCTGTTTCTGTGTACAATGATGTCCCGGGTCTGCTCAATTTGCTTTGCATTGATTAATGTAGGTCTTTCTCAGGTTTTTTTGAAATCATCCCCCTCATCATTTCTTACCCACAACAGTGTTCCATCGTAATCATATACCACAACTTGTTTAGTCATTCCCCAATTGACAGGTATCCTCTGAGTTTCTCATTCTTTGCTACTACCAGAAGAGCTGCTATAAATAATTTTATGCGTATAGGTCCTTCTTTTTCCTTTGATCTCTTTGAGATAAGACTTAGTAATGATATTGCTGGGTCAAAGGGTATACATAGTTTTATAGCCCTTTGGATATAGTTCCAAAATGTTCTCCAGAATGTTTGGACCAGTTCACAGCTCCAGCAACAGTTCATTAATATACCTATCTTCCTACATCTCCTCAAGTAATTGTCATTTCTGATAGATATGAGGCGGAAACTCAGAGTTTTTTAAATTTGCATTTCTCTAATCAATAGTGATTTAGAGCATTATTTCATGTGGCAATAGATAACTTTGATTTCTTTTTCTGAAACCTGCCTGTTCATATCTCTTGACCATTTATCAATTGAGGAAAGCCTCTTATTTTTATAATTTTGTCTTAATTTCTTATGTAGCCAAGAAATGAGGCCTTTATCAGAGAAATTTGCTGTAAAATTTTTTGATATTACTTCATTGTCTATGGCATTTTTATCAAAACACAGTTTTTCTGGTTATTTATTTTAATTAGTTCTATTTTTGCTTTTACTTTGTCTGAATTTATTATTGCAACCTCTGCCCCCTCCCCCCATTTTTTTTACTTCAGCTGAAGAATAATAGATTCTGCTCCAGTTGCTTATTTTAACTTTGCATGTCTTTCTGTTTCAAGTGTGACTCTTATAAACCACATATTGTTGGATTCTGGTTTCTAATTCACTCAGCTATCTGATTCTGTTTTATGGATGAGTTTGCCCCACTCACATTCACAGTTATGATTACTAACTGTATATTTTCCTCCAAACCATTTTCTTCTGTTTATCCTTCTCTACCCTTTTCTCTGTCTCTGTCTCTGTCTGTCTCTGTCTCTGTTTGTCTCTCTCTCTCTCTCCCACGCCTTCTCAAGAGTTCATTTTGTTCTTGACTACTGCCTCTCTTTTATCGCCTTCTTCTTTCTCTTATCCCTTTGCTGTCCTACTTCTTTGATACTGTCATTCATAAGCGCCTGTGAAATATTATGGAAAAATTCTGTTGCATGGAGAAGTTCATCAGTATTGTATATTAGTTTAATGACAGCATGCTTGCCTGGGTTCTGGATAAAGGACAAATGCTCTCATGCTTTCCTGGTCACCAATAGAATGAAGCAAGGTTTCTTCTTGCTCCCATGCTTTTTAGCATGATGTTTTCTGAGATGTTGTCAGACACCTTCAATGAGAATGAAAATGGCATCAAGGTTAGCTACCACACTCATGGTAAATTATTTAACTTAAGTGGAGATAGAGTTGGTGAGTGACTTTTTGTTTGTAGATGACTATGCACTCACTACAGTCTCTGAGGCTGAGATGTGACAAAGTATTGATTGATTCTTTGCTGTTTGTGCTAATTTTGGCCTAATCAACAGAGATTCTCCACTAGCGAGCACCGTGCCATTCCTACATGGAACAATCAGTTACAGCAAATGGAGAAATTTTGAATGCTGTGGATCAGTTCACTTACAGTACACTTTCCAGGGATGTCCACATAAATGCTGAGGTTGATGAACGTATTGCCAGAACTAGCTCATTGTTTGGAAGTCTCCAAAAGAAAGTGTGCGAGGGAAGCGTTATTAGATTACTTACCAAATTGAAGATCTATAGAGCTGTTGTGCTGACTTCGTTGTTATATGCCTTTGAAACCTGGACAATCTATCAGCGCCATGCCAGGAAACTGAATCGCCTCCATTTGAAATGTCTTAGGAAGATTCTGAAGATCACCTGGCAAGATAAGGTGCCAGACACTGAGGTCCATTTTCACGCTGAACTTCCAAGCATTCAAATTCTAATACAGAGATCATAACTTTAATGGGCTGGCCATGTTGTTCAAATGCCAAAAGAACATTTGCCTAAAAGACTTACAGAGAACTCACATAAGACAAGCACTCACATGGAAGTCAGAAGAGTGATATAAAGACACTCTCAAGATCCCTCTGAAGACCTTTGGAATTGATTGTGAGATATGGGAAACACTGATACAGAACCATTCAACGTGGCATACCAGCATCAAAAAAGGTGCTACACTCTATGAACCAAGCAGAATTACAGTAGCTCAAATAAAACATGAGATGCTCAGATTTAGAGACATTTCCACTGCAAATGTCCATATAAACTATTTGTGCCCAATCTGTGGTAGAATCTTCTGAGCTCTTATTGGTCTGATCAGCTACAGTCAGACACACTGTACCTTGACTCCAACATAGTAATATTATTTTGGTCTTCTTCGAGCATGAAGGACAACAACCATATATAGTCTTCCCTCTTTGAACCAATTCGGAGAAGAGTAAGGTTCAAGTGTTGCCCACAAGCAACCCCATACAGGAATATAAACACTTTAACTTTATTGAGTCCCTTATGATTTCTCTTTCATGTTTACTTTTTTATGCTTCTCTTGAATCTTGTGTTTGAATGTCAGAATTTCTATTCAGCTCTAGTCTTTTCATAGAGAATGCTCAAAAGTCCCCTATTTCATTAAATTCCATTCCCTCCAAAAAAGGATTACACTCAGTTTGTTGTGTAGATTATTCTTGGTTGTAATCCTAGTTCCTTTGCCCTATGACGAGGCCTTTATTATTTCTGTGATAGCTCATTCCTCTGTTGGATTTAGTATTTTTTCCCTCTTAGGAGTTGAAATCTGCCTCTTTAACACTTCTCCCACCCCCTATCTTGTCCTCCATGACTCCTAGTTCTGCCTTCAGGAGAACAACAGATGAAGTATTAGACCTAGAGCTGGAAGGTACCTCACAGGCCATTCAGTCTAACCCTCATTTTACAGATGAGGAAACTGAGACCTAGGGAGATTAACTGACTTACCCACAGTCATACTGACAGTGAGCATTGGATGTGCGGAATTTTAGTGATATAAGGAGGTCCTGATGCAGAAGGCAGTGTGGTCATAGTAACAACAACAATAGTAGTAATAACTAGCATTTGTGCAGTGCTTTAACATTTGCCAAGCACTTCACAAATATATGTGTGTATATATATATATATATATATATGTATATATATATATTTCACATTTTACACTTGTGGAAACTGAAGGAGTTAGAAACTAAGTGACTTTCCCCAGGTTACCCAGCTAGTAAATGTCTGTGGCTACATTTGAACTCAGACCTTTCTTAACCCATGTCTAATAATCTATCCAGTGGCCACCCACCTGGAAAGTCCATTGGCTCAGGTGCCAAAAGGCTGGGTTCAAATCCTTCAATGGACACTTACTACATGGGTGTGTTTATGCAAGACTCTTTACTTCCCTGGCCTATTTCCTCACTTGTAAAATAAGGGTGTTGGAGCTGATGTCCTCTAAGGTCTCTTTCAGCACTGTATCTCTAATACTATGAATTCTCTTTATCAGTCACTGCAGATTGACAGCTGCTGTGTGACTTAGAGATTGCCTGGGAACACTGAGAGGTTAAGTGACTTGGCCTGGGTCACATAGTCAGTGTCATGGGCAGGATTTGAATCTTAGTCTTCTTGACTATGAGGCTAGCTAGCTATTCACTACTCCGTTATTCTTAAAAAATTAATTTTTTTCATTTATCTAGAATGCTATATGACCTTAACATGTGACATAAGGCATTCAGTGGAAAGGAGCCTTCATGATAACATTTTGTCCTATTGAAGCAAAAACTTTTTTATGATTGACAAATAATCAATACATTGGCCTCTATGCCTTCTAGTCAATTTGTCTTTTCCTTTTTTTTGTTTTGTTTTGTTTTTATTTTTAGTTTTCAACATTCACTTCCATAAGATTTTGAGTTTTAAATTTTCTCCCCCTCCCATTTCTTCCCCTGCCCCTTCCTGAGACAGTGTACAACCCAATAGAGGTTCTACATTTACATTCATGTTAAGCAGATTTTCCAATTAGTCATGATGTAAAAAACAATTAGATCTAATGGGAGGAAGCATGAGAATGAAGCAATAAAACAAAACAACAAAGGAAAAGGAGAGCAAATAGTATGCTTCCATCTGCATTCAGACTCCATATTTCTTTCTCTATGTGTGGATAGCAATTTCCATCATGAATCTTTTGGAGTTGTCTTAGATTCCTACATTGCTATGAAGAACCAAGTCTATCAAAGTCAGTCATCCCATAATGTGGCTGTTACTGTGTACAATATTCTCCTGGTTCTGCTCATTTCACTCTGCATCAATTCATATAAGTCCAAGTTTTTTTGAATTCTGTCTGCTTATCATTGCTTATAGCACAATAGTATTCCATTACATTCATATACCACAACTTGTTCAGCCATTCCCCAATTGATGAGCATCCCCTCAATTTCCAATTCTTTGCCACCACAAAAAGAGCTGCTATAAATATTTTTGTACATGTGGGTCCTTTTCTCATTTGTATGATCTCTTTGGGATACAGACTTAGAAGCAGTATTACTGGATCAAAGGGTATGCACAATTTTATAGCCCTTTGGGCATAGACCCAAATTGCTTTCCAAAATGGTTGGATCATTTCACAACTCCACCAACAATGTATTAGTGTTCCAATTTTTTCACATCTTCTCTAACATTTACCACTGTTCTGTTTTGTCATGTTAGCCAATCTGATAGGTGTGATGTGGTACCTCAGAGTCATTTAGATTTGTATTTCTCTAATCAATAGTGATTTAGAATATTTTTTCATATGACTCTAGATAGCTTTAGTTTCTTCCTCTGAGAACAGCCTGTTCATATCCTTTGACCATTTATCAATTGGGGAATGACAATGAGGCCTTTATCAGAAACACTGGTTGTGAAAATGCTTTCCCAGTCTTCTGCTTCCTTCCTAATCTTGGATGCATTGGCTTTATTTGTGCAAAAACTTTTCAATTTAATGTAATCACAATGGTTCATTTTGCATTTCATAGTGTTCTTTATCTCTTGCTTGGTCATAAATTCTTCCCTTTTCAATTGATCTGAAAGGTAAATTATTCCTTGCTTTTCTAGTTTGTTTATAGTATCAGTCTTTATATCAAAATCCATTTTGACTTTTCCTTGTTATGGGGTATAAGATGTTGGTGTATGCCCAGTTTCTACCATACATTTTTCCAGTTTTCCCGGCAGTTTTTGCTAAATAGTTGGATATTATCTCTTAAACATGTCTAAAACCAAACTAATTTTCCTTCTCCTCAGAGAGAAGATTTTTCCCCCAGATTCTCAAATTCTTGTCATTGTTCCTGTAATCATATTATAGAATATAAGAACTGGAAGCGACCTAAGAATATGGAATGCAAGAATGTGCAATGTTAGCACTCAAAGAGACCTTCCTATGTTTGCTTCTTATAGTGTGACTGATAAATCTCGGGGCCTCAGTTTCCTCAGCAGTAGTATCAATGATCTCTGAAATTGTGGATTTTTTCTTTTCCCTCACTTCCACAGCTAGAAAATAATCTAACTTTGATGATTCTTTGTCTCTTCCATTCATTCTTTTATAGTTGTTTTTT
The DNA here is from genome assembly GCF_900497805.2 of Vombatus ursinus. Lineage (NCBI taxonomy): Eukaryota > Metazoa > Chordata > Mammalia > Diprotodontia > Vombatidae > Vombatus > Vombatus ursinus. The sequence continues at coordinate 1,779,779 of NW_020954641.1, read as the reverse complement.
GATCCAGCCCATACCCAGGGCCTTAATTTCTTTCCTATTGCAATAGCCTCATAAATTATCTGTGACACCCAGAATCTTTTATTGGAAAGCAATCCTGAACATAATTTCAGTCATCCTCTTAAAGTGTCTTTCTCTGATCCAACCTCTGAAAATTTATGGAATCATAGATGTAGATATTGAAAGTTCAACCCCCTCCTTCTACAAATGATGAAGATGAGGCCCAGAGATGGTATACTTAACTTGCTCAAGGTCACATAAGTAATGTGTTAGAGGTAGGATTTAAATTTGGGAATTTTGACTCTGAATCCAGGGTTCTTTATCCTTTCATGTGTTGTCCATTAATAAGACAAGTGGCATGGATACTTTCCTGTACCCTGCAGGACTCATTTGTAATATTTCTTACCTATATTTTGCTTGTGTATTTCTTGTCTCCACAGCTAAATTGTAAACACCTTGAAGACGGACCTCATGAATAAATATATCTTTTTTTGGCCCACCTGCAAGAAAGTGACTTCATGTACCAGTACATTTGAAATGTTGGAAGTGACCTATAGAGTCCTAGAACTGGAAGACACCCTGCAGGGTCAACTTTATTTGAACAGGAATATTTGCTTTAAGTAATTCTGATAGTTGGTCCTTAAGTCTCTGCTCTATCCCTTCCACTGGTGGAGAATTCACTGCCTTACAAGGCAGACATTTGCACTGTAGAGTTCTAATGATCAGAAAGTTTCTTTGTTTGTTTCACAAAAAAATCCCCAAAATCTTTGGGCAGTTTTAATAGTTTTAAATAATGCATTTTAGACTACATTAAGATTTTTTGGGACACCTTGTATTTAGTTGACTTTGGCTTCCCCAGAACTTTCCCCCACTGATCCTAATTCTGACTTATGAGGCTCTGGAGAATAAGTCTAATTATTCTTCAATGTGTCAATCCTTGCAATAATTGAAGATAACCCTTATGTGCCCTTCAGTTTTGTCTTCATTATTTATATGACATGACTTATAGTTCCCTTACTAGGTAGTCTAGTTTATAAAAATGGCACCCTGAGCTGATCATGTTACTTCAGATAGGTTCTGACTAATGTAGAGGTCAGTGGGACTCTAAAGGAATGGTCTCTAAAATTGCTTCCAGCTCTAATTCTATGATGTTATGGTCCCATGATCATATGGGTCTTACCTCAATTTGGACACTAGTTTTGAGGATGACATTAGCCTTTTTTGGGTTTAGAGATGTTTAAAATTCAGGAGTATAACATTGGATTTATCTTCATTTTTTTTCCTTCAGAACACATGAACCACCAGTTTACATAGACCATGATGGTCAGTGCTGACTTTTTAGAGTTCCTGTAGGATGATGTCTATCCTCAATTCTTCCTTGTTTCATATTCCTAAAGATAAATATTTTCCACTTTTGCCTGAAAAGTGCCTTATTATTGTAGCTTGACATGTTCAATGAAAAACTGTATACAGATATCGTTTCTAGGAAACTGTCCAGCCAAGCATATCCGAGAGGCATGTTCTATTGGTTATAGGAAAATGTCTGTAATAAAGGGTATTTCTCTTGATGACCCTGGCTATTTAATCACTTAGAAAAACATGGACCTTAACTGAACTTCTGTTACTCTGTCAAGGCTAGCTTAAGGGCTCATAGATACTGAACTATGGACAAGAGGTCCACTTTCTCCCCACCTGCGATGCTTATCAAGATTCTACACCCCAGGTTACATATTCTGACCTGTATGATGTATGATATATTCTTTCTTGTTTTCACACACACACACACACACACACACACACACACACACACACACACACATTTTTGAGCTCCTTAAGTCTATAACTACCACCTTTAGACAGAACTATAACATGCATGTGGTGATGAGTTTTTGCCTTAAGGTACTGAATAAAGGGGGTGCTGAAGTCCTTTTGCAAGTAAGGACAACATACCTTAGCACCTAACTTGTAAAAATAGCTGGTTAAAACAAGAACTAACCAGATGGAAAGGTAGAGTGAACTCCTCCCTATCCCATCTTAGTTTCTTCCTCCCCCTTCCTCTTGGATGGAGAAGACTCTCCAAATAAGGGTCTCTGTCTCCCTTCCATGTGGCAATATTCTGGCACTCATTTGACTGATAGGAATTTCCTCCTATTCAATTCTAGGCCCAGTTGGCATATCAAGTCAAGTCAACAAGCATTTATTAAACATGTGCTCTATGCCAAGTACTATGCTGAGACCTAGGGGGATTAAGCAAAAAGGCACAAAACCATCCTCTTCTCAAGGAGCTTTGAGTCCAGATGTGGGGAGACAACATGCTGTTAACTGTTCACAAACATGATATGTACAGGATAAATTGGGGATAGTCTTGGAGGAAAGATACTAAGTTAAAGGAGGGCTAGGAAGGACTTCTTGTAGAATGTAAGCAGGTAGAAAATAAGCTTTTATATAGCACCTGCTATGTGCCAACCACTATGCCAAACACTTTTTGAAAAATAAATATTTTTCTCCTATTCTCATAACAACTCTGTCAAGTACAGCTGTTATTATCCTCATCTTACAGTTGAGGAAACTGAGACAAACAGAGTTAAAGTGACTTGCCCAGGGTCACACAGATAATATGTATCTGACACTGGATTTGAACTCAGGTCTTCCTGAATCCAGGTCCAGTCTTCTATTCACTGAACCAATAGACTCTTTCATTGATTCAAGGAAACCAAAGAATCCAGGTGATGGAGATGAAGAGGAAGAGCATTCCAGGCATGAGTGACAGCCAGTGAAAATGCTCAGAAAAGGGGATGAAGTGACTTATGCCAGGAATGTCAAGGGTCTGGTGTCACTGGATCGCACAGTGTGGTGGGGCTCATGGATACTTGCACAGTATGTTGGGGGTGGGGGTGGAAAGCAAAATATAACATTAGAGACATAGGAAGAGGCCAGGTTATGGAGAGTTTTGGAATAGAAATTGAAGTTTTTTTTATTTATTCTAGAGAGAGCTACTGATGTTACTTGAATGTTTGTCAGGGGTTGAGGGGGACAGGTAAGAAGGGAGAAAGACTGACATCAGACCTGTGCTTTATGATGATCAAGTAGGAGTAAATTAGTCTCAACAGACAACGAGTAACCCATGCTATAGATCTAGTCAATTCAGCTAAGCATTAAGGCCTATCTTTTATATTTTCAATTACCTATCAACGTGCAACCCTAATGTTCTACTTCTACAGTGGGAAACCAATACAGGAAGAGCAACTGCTCTAGAAGACTTGGCACACGTCCCCTCATTTTGCTTAAGATAAGGAAAGAACCAACACAAAAAAAGAATATAGTCATCTAGGGGCACCTGGATAAGGCTGCCTGGTTGAGTCCCTGCTCCTTGTGAGGCCAGTAGTGAGAGAGTATGAGAGTGTCACTTTTAGCCATGCATAGGAGAGTCAAAGCAGAGGTCATACTCTCTGTCACCCAGGTGGAAGCCTTGGGGCCACAACCTAGCTGAAAGCAACAGCCACACAGTTGATCATCCTGGAACGGCCCAAGCAATGAGGTGCCATATGCTTAAAGTCCCCGGAAGTTTCCCAGGGAGTGCTGGGTGCATTTTCCCTGGGATGGTCCCTATAGGTACATTCAACTTTGTTTTATTTACAATACCCTCATCTTATCCAGGTGTCCTTGAAGCCATAGGTTATTGAATTTTCTGCCCTTATTTCACAAAATCTCTCTTTGTCTTCTCTTTCCTTTTGGTTAGATAAGAAACCTGCCCTGGATATGTTACTACAATGCAAAGTTTGTAGTCTGAGGTAAATGCTTAAAAATCTCTTGGAAGATTATTTAACCTTGAGAAATCTTATGCCAAGCTAGGACTCTTGATGAATAGAGAGAGACCGTTGTATCGAGAAACCATGTAATTGATTTTATCCCTAAACACAACAATGGATGATTCAACTGATTCATTTAGACAACTTTATGCTACATGAATAGAGGAGCGTGCTTAGGTAGTATATTGTGATGTTAGAATTCAACTGCGGTAGTTCTACTGTCACTGCAGAAAATAAAAATTGTTTGCAGATATTTTCCATTTTTTTTTGGTCTGATCTACTCCTTCTAAATTCATCCTTAATGCTCCTGGGCTAATCTGTTTTAATTGAATCTCTCACCACTACTACTACTAATACTAACAATCCTTCCTTAGCACCACAGGTAACCAAAAATTTGGGGCACAGCAATTCCTAAAACAATTCTTGAATGTATAGAGGGTTTTTGATGTGAAACAGAAGATGTATATAATCTATATTGATCAGATCACAGATTTTTTGAAATGTTGAAGTCATATTCTTATATATTCATAATAAAGCATTGTACTTTTCAAACAACTTTGACTCCAGTGCAATCATGGCCTTGTTATCCTGCTAGAAAATCAGAATGACCTATTGAGAGGAAGCAGGTAATAAAAGGCCAGTGCTCCATTTCATTGACATATTGGAATGAATTAATTAAATCAAGCCCCAAATGTATGGTCCTACTTTTTATAATAGAAATGGTTTAGGACACATGAGTTGATCCCAAATTGTTATAAAGAGGGATAGTGATATTTCTATGAAAAACATTGACTAGTTCTTGAATTTCAAAGAATTTTTAAAACTAGGGCAAAACAAAGACACTAAGCAGGAAGGTAAGTAGGCAGATACTTTAATAAGGTTCTTTGTTTTGTTTTGTTTTTACAAGTAAGCTGTAGGAGAATCAGAGCTGAGTCTGATTCCAGTCTTAGACACTTAGCAGCTGTGTGACTTGACTTGCAAATTTCTTGACCTCTTAGGCTCAGTTTTCTCATCTGGAAACAGAGATGGTAAAAATAGAACCTATGTCTCAGAATTGTTGTAAAGATCAAATGCAAAATGCTTTGTAAACCTTGAAAATGCAACATAAATCTCAGTTTTGGTGGTGATGATGATGACAACGATGATGATTATGACATGAATGAATTATCATCTGTACCACCAGAGAGAGTTCTAACACCAATGAGATACTGGATACAGTGAAATATTACAGGATTATGGGCAAGATTTTGTGTGGCATGCTGTGGAGTATACCCAGAAGCCTTTCTTCAATACTTCAAGGATATATGATTTCATCAATGTGTTTCCTAAATGAATCAAGTTGCAAATCCTCAGTGACTTATTCAATGGTTCTGCACGAATTGTTGTAACTGAACAATATTCATCCCCTGGTGATCAGCCTTTCATTGATGAGGCTCTCCACACTTAACATAGCTAGTCCTCAGATGACAGATGGGCACTCCATTACTGGACCAGTACTCAAAGACTTCCAATTTGGTAGCACTTGTCAGAACTGGCATGCCCACTGATATAGCCCTGAGGACATAAAATCATTTCTGGTCCATTGTGAAGTCCTAATTAGATATTTATAGAAATAGCTACAATAAAAAAATGTGTAATGTGATAAAGTCCACTAAAACAGACACAAATAGGCCACATAGTACAATATTCTGTCACTTTAAAGTTTATTTATTGGTGAGGCAATTGGAGTTAAGTGACTTGCCCACAGTCACACAGCTAAGTAAGTGTCAAGTATCTGACACTACATTTGAACTCAGGTCTTCCTGACTCCAGGGTCAGTGCTCCATCCATTGCTCCACCTAGCTGTCCCCACTTTAAAGTTTATTGTTAAGTATCTGTTCAGAAATTTAATCAATCTGAGTCCTTATTTCTAGATTATTATAACAGTATACTTCCTGTCTTCTTTGAATGCTTATTCTATCCTTTTACTTTGTCCTGCCTACATAATGATTGCTCACCTTTCTATAATACACTATTGTTTATAAAATGATTTTTCCTAACACCCCCTAGGAGATAGGTAACATAAATATTCCCATTGCCATTCTACAGATATAGAAACTGAGGCCCAGATAGGCAGAGGTAAAAGACTCATCTTGTTAGTAACTAGAAGATCCAGGACTAAAACTCATGTTTTCTTGTTCCAAGTCCACTGAGAAACACAGCTTATCATGTGGTGGCAGACTGAATATATTTATGTTAACCATGAGAATCTGATTTCACAACTGAATCCCAACTTTCAGTAATATTATTTTTATTGAAAAGGAAAACTAAATGTGTTGTGTTTTACAGATATGTAAGGGCAGGAGGGATACCACAGGTACTGCCAGAGAATAGCAACTAGATTGGAACATCAGTCAGCCCACCCACACACATGCAGGAAACATCAGGGAACCAAAGTGGTTCAGATGGTGATGAAGATGATGAAGTTACCATTTTTCTATTCTCTTATTCATGGGGGGAGTTAGCAATGTCCATCACGAAGATAAGTCACTTTTCCATTTGTTTTCCTAAGGACAGAGAAGAGTAACAAGTGTTATGAGTTACAGATTCACACAATGTCAGGAGTAGTGGCCACCTTAGTGTAACCCATTAGTCCAAACTACCTTAGAGGGAAACTAAGTCCTAGATATGCTAAGGGAACTGTATAAGGTTACACAGTGGCAAGGCTAGAACTAGAAACCAGGTCTTTCAACTTCCAGATCAGGACTACTCACAGAATCATGACATAAGAGTCAGAAAGGTACTTCAGAAGGTATCTAGACCAACCTATACCTGAACGGGAATCTTTGGGAAGTGGTCATCCATTTTTTTGCTTGAATATTTCCACTAAGGAGGAAAGTGCTATCCCCTAAGATGCCATTCAACTTTAAAACAGCTCTATTGCTAGTGTGTATGTGTATGTGTCTGTTTACATATCTATATCTATATCTATATCTATATCTATATCTATATCTATATCTATATCTATATCTATATCTATATACATGTACACACACACACATAGATTTTATATATATATATATATACATATACATACATATATATATATATACACACACACACATATATATATATATATATGTATTTTTTTTCCTTTTGGTCCCGGAGGACAGAACTAGAAGCAATGAGTATAGGAGTATAAATATGTGTGTATGTGTATATATGTATATATGTGCATATGTATATATGTATGTGTATGTACATATACCTGCATATATACATGCATGAACATACATATACATGCATATATACACATATGTATATGACCCTCTGGGACCAAGCAGAAAAAGTAATTCTTCTTCTACATAGAAGGACAACTATTTTGTTTTTGTCTTCTTTTCTGTTGTGTCATACTGTTAAATCATGCTGAACTTATAGTCCATAAGATTCCCAGGTTTTTTCCACACAAACTACTTAACAGCCATTCATGCCTTCCCTGTCTTATATTTGTGCAGGTGATTTCTTGAGCCCAAGGGCAGGACTGTATATTTATCTTTATTAAACAGCATCATATTAGATTTAATCCTTTCTTGAGATCTCTTGAGTCTGAATTTTGTTTAATGTGTTAGCCATTCTTTTAAGCTGTATGTCACCTGCAAATTTTTGCAGGCAGTAATTTTTGCTTTTAGCTAAATTACTGATAAATAAGTTGAATAGTACAGGATGAAAGAAAGAGCTAGAAGGCCCTTCACTAGAGATCTTTGTTTGGATATCTATCCATTACCCTTGAAGCCTTTAATGCAGATAGTTCTGAATCTACCAAATTGTATTCTCATGCAGCACACATGTCTTTAGCCTATCTACAAATCTTTCATGAAAGAATTTATATAATATATATATATATATATATATATATATATATATATATGTCTACCTCATTTCCATGAGAAGCTAGTCTGGTAATTCAATCAGAAAAGGAAGTGCTATGTATGTATGAAGCAGTGACCCTCACCCTGCCATTCCTTCAGCCTCTTTCCATACTCACAAGTTCTCTATGCACAGATGACATCCATTGCCATAAGTCATGTAGTCAGAACCACACACAGGGAAATATGTAACAGGGCAGGGAATAGCTGACACTGGGAACTTCTTATAAATGCTGCAGTCTTCCTAGAAAGGAGGAAGAGGAGGGAGTGATGGAGGGAGGGAGGGAGAGAGAGAGAGAGAGAGAGAGAGAGAGAGAGAGAGAGAGAGAGAGACTTAAAACTCTTGACCTTATAAACTCATAAGACAGGCAAGTCACTGTACTTACAGGAAAAGAATCCTGGCCTAAAATCTAGAGACCTGTTTGCAAATCTTGACTCTGACATCAACTTACTGGAAGCTTTCAGTTAAATTATATCCTTCTCTAAGTATCAGTTTTTTCAGCTATAAAGTGAGTGGTTTGGATTAGGTAATTGCTGAGATCCCTTCCAATGCTATTATTCTGTCTTACTTTCAAAGTCCCTCTCAACTCTTATTTTCCAAGATCCATTCCAGCTTGAATAAATAACATTCTTAGTTGTAAGGGCCATTCCTGCTGAGACATTTCATGTTTTATTTCTCAAGCTCATGATAAGTCTGAAGTTCTGTGTTTTAATACTCCCTCCAGGTTGGCCTTCCTGTGTCTTTTGATGTTCTTTGAATCCATTTCACCCTTCCCTTTATGAGGAGAGGCTGACCATAGACCAGGATACATCTCTGTGTGGCAGAAGTTGAGCCTACAGCTCCTGCCTTTAATAATACCTTGCAGGAGAAGGTGAAGTTGACAAAACCAGTGTATTCTAGAATATCCTCTTCTATCTGTCCATAAGATTTCCTAATATTACCAAGGGTCATTTATGTAAGTAAGAGGAGAGGGTTTCACTCTTCAAGGGATTTTCTACAGGGATGATGAGGCAGGGAAGTTACTTCCCCAGTTCAAGCTCTATTTTTCATCTCTCCTATCCACACACCTAGAAGTGATCTTTGTAGTCAAATCCAATCTTGACATTTTACAAATAAGGAAACTAAACTTTCCCAAAAGGGGAAGCTACTTGCTCTCAGTCCCATAACTAACAGGTACTAGAAATAAATTTGAGCATAGATGTCCTAGTCTTAAGAGTAGTGTTTTTCAATGAGAAATCACTGCATGTAATAACAATTCTTATTATACTTTACAGAGAACTTTCTACACAACAGTTTTGTGAGATTGCTAGTGGAAGTGTTATTGTTCTCATTTTATAGATGAGAACATCAAGTCTCAGAGAATGACAAGTCACATAGCTAATGTTGGGCTTAGAACTCAAACCCAAGTCCTCTGATTCCAAGTTCACTGTAATGAGGCCCCTCCTCTTTTAGGGACCTTCTTGATCCCTACAGTGTAGCATAGGATTCTATGTTCATTCAATTCTTGCCCAATGAATGTATGGTAATGAATAATAAGAAGGAAATGAAAACAATCTGCTTACCTTCCCTAAATTCTGACCAGGAACTCCTGAAACAGAAATAGAGAGAGAAGTTCAGTTCAGTGATCGCTGTTCTCCTTCAACTAAGTGACAAAGGCTGGGTTTAGGCTGTGCAGATTGTTAGCTTCTGAACTGTCGTTGTTGGTTTATAATTTAGGCCTGGGCCACTCTTGTTCAGCCCAGGTCAGTCAACAAGCTTTTTCTTTTCTCTATTATCTATCCACATAAATATCAAGGGAAGAGCACTTGACTTGGAATAAAGAGAACTGGGCTAGGGGCTGAGTTTTCACACTTACTAGCTCTGTGACACTGGAAGGATGGAAAGAAACAAGCATTTGTTAAGTGCATACTATATAATAGACAATGTACTAAGCACTTGGCAAATATTAACCCATTTAATCCTTGCAGCAACCCCGGGGGTTAGGTGCTATTTATTTCCCCCATTTTATAGTTGAAGAAACTGAGGCAGACTGAGGTTAAATGACATGGTCAGAGACATACAGTTAGTAAGTGTCTGAGGTCTTTCTGACTCCTGATCTAGGGCTCTGTCTATTGCACTATCTATCTGGCTCTAGGCAACTGTGTAAGACAGTTGAGAACTTGACCTCTAAGCCTCTATTTACTCATCTGCAAAATGGAACTACTTGCACTATTTACTTTATAAGCATTTTAGGCAAGCACTTTGTAAACTTTAAGGGGAAGAGGAGAAGAGAATAAGCAATTATATATCACCTACTATATGTCAGGCACTATGCTAAGCACTTTACAAATATCTCATTTGATCCTCAAAATAACCCTGCTGTTATTATCCTCATTTTACAGTTGAGGAAACTGAGGCAAACAGAGTTTAAATGACTTGCCCAGGGTCACAGTTCTATGTGAATCTGATGCCAGATTTGAACTCAGGTCTTCTTTAATCGAGGGCCAGCAAGCTATCCACCACACCATCTAGTTACCTAGCTAGAAATAAAGACCCAGCTTTTGACCTAGAGAGAATCTTAGAGTTTATTTAATCTAACCTCATTTAATAGATGAGCTGGTACTTTCAGATCATAAAATGTTAGAGCTGGAGGGAACCTTAGAACAAGCTCTTTCTACAGATGTAGAAACTGGGGCTCAGAGAAGTGGTTTAACTTGTTGAAGGTCACTGAGCACATCAATGGCAGAATTCCAACTTTCAGAACTTAGGTCTGTTGACTTGCAGGCAAGGATTTTCTCCACGGTGTCACGTTGTATCTCTAAATCAATATAACCAGTTAATATCAGGAATAACAATAATAAATGGCATCTATGTAAGCTTTTATTATCACTTCCCATACATTACTTAATCTGATCCTCATAACATCATGGCGAGGGAGGCAGGATAAGCATCATTATGCTCATTTGACAGCCTGGGAGACAACTTCAATGAAAGGAAGTTACAAGGCCCTGAAGCTAGGTCTCCTAATTTTCAGATCAGGACTCCTTTCTGTCCCTGTCAGGAAAACTCATCCTATTGAGACTAGTTGGGGGAAATCCCAGGGTAAAGATACTTTTAGAGAAGGAGTTCTATTTTACTCACGGGAGGCTAGGCAGAGATGAGCCAGGGCAAACAATAGTAGGAAACCCCCACTGATCTTCATGGTCAAACTGGTAGAGTTGGAATCACTGGCAAGAGACTTCTCCATGGAGAGTAGTGGATTAGTACCCAAGAGTGGGATCACTTTTATATGCCCACAGAGGTATTCTCCACCTATATATTGTAATCTTACAGAGACACTATACAAACTGTTGGCACATCCTGGGTGGGGGAACTCCTCCCACCTAATTGTTAAGTCCAACCAGTCAGACAACTGGGTTATTAACTTTATTTGATGTAACAAATAATTCAGTGATGCTTTTAAGAGCGGAGATCATGTCATGAAGTAGTTCTCATAATTTCACAAATTTTTTTTTTCACTTGGCACTTTTGATTTCATTGAAATAGGAAATTCCAGTGAGTTCTCCCATACAGTTCTCCAGTGAAACTCCCTCTACCAAGGCAGACCAATAACTGCTCTATAGCTTAAATTCAGAGAATTACCTGGAGCCATTGGAGATTAAGTGACTTATCCAGAGTCATACAGTCAGTAGGTTAGAAGCAAGACTTGAACCCAAGTCTTCTTGACTCTGAGATTGGCTTGATATCCACAAATGATTTTAATTCATGGTGCATTAGTAATAGTGACATTTATTTAATGCCTTGTATTTACAAAAGCACTGAGTGTGTTGGATAGAGTCTTAGATTTTGCACCAGGAAACCTAGATTTGAAATGCCAGCTATCAGAATGGTTAATTGTGTGGCAATGGTCCTACTCTAGGCCTCACTTTCTTCATCAATGAAATGAAAAGTGTAAACTTCATGCTCCCTTCTAGCTCTAATGATAAATGTTCCTCACTATATCTAGGAAGGAGGGATGGAATATCATTATCCCCATTTGACAGAAGAGGAAGGGTTCATATATATTCAGTGCCATAGTCTCATAACTAGGAAGGGACAGAATCTGGATTCCACCCAGCTCTTCTGTCCAGGACTCTTTCTAGTACATCACCCTGCTTTTCTACGAAACATAGTATAGATAAGGGTCAACTTCAGTATGCATAAGAGAAATTAGCCTGGCACAGATGATTCTGACCTACCATCTGCAAACTTGCCAAATGTTCACCTAGAATAAGAAAATTGCACTTCTAGAGATTAAGTATTCATTTGATATCATCTTCTTAATATCTCACCTGCTTGTTCCTTTTGGAAGAGAAGATTTAGTAAGTGAAGGATGAGGACTTGAGCAGAAAGAGGAGGAGGACTCTAGGAGAAAGACAAGAAGGAATCAAGGAGAAAAACTGGAATGGAAGAAGGATGTTGTTAAGACAAGAGAAACAAAATCTAATATATCCATCAAAGCCTTCATCATGTGAAGAAGAGAAGCATCACTAGAGTTCAGGATTACCACCAGCACTTTGCTATAGCAGTTGTCCTGGCTGGTTGACCACAAGTGCCAGCAGAACAATGGTAGCCTGGGGTCTCTGGATCATGGACCGGTATCAGGTTGTCTGTGAATGTGGATGAGGAAAAATGACATCTTGACGTTCTAACCAAAATCTAGCTCTCATTCCCTTATCTAAAAGTATTTTTTTCTGGGAAAGGATGCAAAGACTCCACCAAAGACTGCCAAAGGGATATAGGACACATAAAAGGTTAAGAATTCCTGGACTAGCCAAAAAGAGGAAATATGAGAAGTTTGGGAAAGTGATCAAAAGCTTGGTGCAGAGTAAGGAGGAAATTTCAATATCTTGACATTTACTAGAGCTCTCTTCATATAAAAAGTAGAGTAGTTACTCCTTCCAGGATTTTCTCTAGTAGTAATCTCATCTTTTGAAAGGTAGAGGAAATAACAAAGGGAATTGCTAGTCTGGATCTGATTCTTACCAACCAGGAAGAACTAGAGACTGAAGTAGAGAAATTTGGAACCTTATGGAAAAATGTCCATTCTGTGTTCGATTTTATGATAGATTGTGCCAGGTTAGTCCCATTTCATTCATTTTTAAAAATTGATTATTTTGTTCATATACCACGGACAATGATTGGCTGCACATTGATTCACATGACATAACTTTTTAGCCATTCTTCAACTAATGGGCACTCATTTTGTTTACAGTGCTTTGCTATCACAAAATATACCACTAAGATTATTTTGGTATACATTGACTTTTTGTTTCTATTTTTCAGTTCCTTGGAATATATGCTTAGTAGTAGGATTGGTAGCTCAAAGGGTTTGAAGTGTTTAATCACTCTTCTTGCATAATTTCAACTTATCAAGAAAAGTTAGACTCTTCACAGTTTCATCAAACAATCTCTCCAACATTGACTTTTATTTTGGTTAGCTTTAGTGATTTGATAAGTATAAGGTGAAACCTTAGAGATATTTTTTTGCATTTTTTTGTTTCATTTCCTTTTTCTTCTTTTTTTTATTGGGAATATTAGATTGGAAGACAAGGAGGATGCCATAGACATAGTAAACTTTGAATTTAGCAAAGCATTTGTTAAAATGTCTCACATTATCCTTGTGGATGGGATGTAGATATGAGGATTATACTATTATACATTTTCTTGGGAAAAAGACTGGCTTGAATGATTGGACCAAAGAATTCAGTCATTAATAGATCATTGTAAACCAAGAAGGAGTTCTCTAAAACGGAAACTCCATGGAGTTATCTTTAACCACATTCAACACTTTAATTAATGTCTTGGATGAAAGCAAAAATGATGGCATTAAATCTACAAATGCCAAAGCTGGTGGGGGAGAAGATATATATTAAATTGGATAATGGTATCAAGTCTCCTCCAACCTTGCCAAATTAGAGTAATGGGTGAGTCTTTATTGGAATTGATGTAAACCCTACATTTAGTTTTTAAAGATCAACTGCCCAACTAGAGGTTAGCGGAAATGTGATGAAACAGTTTACATGAAAAAAATGATAATTTTATTGGACCATAAATTCATTATGAGATAATAGTGTGACATAGCAACCAAAAGACTTATCCCACATCTGGAATGCTATGTTTAATTCTGAGTGTCATTCCCCAAGGAGAATGTAAACCTCTTGAGTCTGTGGTAATTTTTGTTTTGTTTTGTTTTGTATTTATACCATCAGCACCTAACAGGGTGCTTGGCATAGATTACACGCTTAATAAATAGTTAGAATGGATTGGATTGGATGAGTGTCTTCTAAGATGTCAATGGAACTTTTGATAGAGAGACTACCCAAGCTGATGCAATAATAGAGTCTTGACATGTGGAATTTAGCATCATCATTATTGACATATCTGAAATACTGATAAAGAAAAAATAATAATGATACCTCAAGGCAACTGCATGTTATGAAAGTATTTCAGTGAGCTGAGAAAGAAATCTTTTAAATTTCCTCGGACTAGGTTGATGAATTTGCAAATTGCTTTTCCTGCAAACATTACTCATCACTGTGGCATTACCTTTCACTATGCTGCATGGACATGTCTGACACTGCTCACCCAGAACCTCGCCTTTAAAAGTATGTTGAAAGTAGGCTAAATCTTTGGATTTCCAGAAGAGGAAACTGACACTTGGAGACAGAAAATGACTTGTAGTGTTTTACCACAACTTTATAGTTGAAGCAGCGATATGTCTCAGGTCTCTAAATTCTCAGGTTAGTGATATTTCTGGTCCCACCTTTCCAAAAACTAGCCTATATAGGTTCTGGGTAGCAAACCCTGAACTTTTATGTTCTATGAAAGACATTATCTAGTTTTTCCAGTTGGTTTCTAATTTCAGCCTCAGGCAGACCATGAAAACCCTCGTGGCCATTCAACAGGACATGTTCTGACAGGTACCTCTTAACTCTGGACGTGCAAGAGTGATTGGCTTGTTTACCTCAGTCAATATTTTCTTAAGGGAAGTAAGAATTTGCCTTACCAGAATGACTTCTTGCTTAAAATGTTAGCTTTTCTATATTTAAGTCCCAGCTCTTCTATTTACAGGCCAAGAGACCTTGGGAAAGTCCCTTTTTTCCCCCTGAAGTTCAGTTTCCTATATTATTCTTACCAGAGGAACAATATATTAATTATAGCTTGCCTCACAGGGTTGCTATAAGGGAAATGTGCTGTGAACTGTAACTCCCATTAAAATGTGGCAGCACACTCTAGTGGGTAGAGAGCATGACTTTCAGTTCAGAAGACTGATTCAAATCTTGCCCTCAGACACTTAGTAGTTATGTCACCCTGGGAATATCATTTAATAACAGTGGGACTCAGTTTTCTCATTTGTAAAATGAGGTTAGAATCTATGATCTCTAAGTTTCCGTCCAATTCTAAACATGATTCTGTGACTGCTATCCTGATTATTCTTGAGCTGTTATCTAGTTCAACCCCTACTTGAAGTACAAATCTCCTCTTTAACATCTCTGGCAAGTGACTATCCAATCTCCACTTGAAAACCTCCAATGATTGGGGACTTTATTACTATGAAGTTCATCGTTGCAGTTCTCTAATATTTAGAAAGTTTCCTCTTATATTATGTGCTCAGAAGACAGAGGGCGACAGGATCACAAATTTAGAGCTAAGAGAGCTTCCTGAGGTCACCTCATAGTTCAACTCCCTCATTTTACTGATGAGGAAACCTAGCATCAGAAAGGTGAACAAAGTCAATTTTCAAACTGAGGTCCTCTGACTCTATGTCCAGCATTGCTTCCTCTGCCAAGCTGTCTCTAGGAGGCCTATATTCTTCTAGCTTTTGTTTGCTATGAGTTTTTGACCTTTAGAAAGTTGCATCACCACTTTGCTCCTCAGTTTCTTCATTGTAAAATAATGGAATTAATGAGATGTTTTCTAAGGTCTTCCCTGCTCTGCCAATCTAGTTTCCAAGGTCAAGTTAATTTTATTATTTTAGAGTTATATTCTCTTAAAGGGAAAAAGAGTTAATCCTCAAAAGGACTGCACAAAATCCAGTGGCAACCTGAGTTTGAGAAACAAAAAAAATCATGAAAGTAAATAGTGTAAAGTAGACACATTTTCTTTGATGACCTTGGCCAGGACATTCTTCCATTTTTAAAATGTCAAGAACCTCCCATATAAATGGAAAAGAAAATCCCTCTAATTGATAAAGTAAGACAGAAAGCAACTGAATCATGGACTCAGGCTTGGAAGGGACCTCAACAATTATGTATTTCAGTCCTCTGCCCAAGGTGGGTGTCCCTTGTATTATAGCACCAAGAAGTAGTCCTCCTGACTTTTCATGAATGTCTCCATTCACAAGGAGTTCACTGCCTCATAAGATAGCCTATTTTATTGTGAATTGACTAAATCTTGGGGGAGATTCTTGATTATAGTACCAAATTCTTACTCTTAGAAATGTCTACCTGTTGGTCCCAATTCTGCCTTTTGGAGACAAGCTTAATTCCTTTATGTCATGATAGCCCTTCAAACACTTTGATGAGATTATCATGACCTTCTAAGTTCTGTTTTCCAAGAAAAACATCTTTTAGAGCCTTCAACAGACCCTCCCATGACTTGATCTCCATGCTCTTTACTATTCCAGTTGTCTTCTTTTGGATATTCCTCAATTTAGCAAAGACTTTCTTAAAAATAAATATGACACTTCAGATATGGTCTGATGAGAGAAAAGCTCTTAACTCCTCATTCTCAATTCTAGATTTCTATTAAGCATAGTGGAGATGAAGTCCTGTGGTTGGGACATAAGCCACATTTGTTTTATGATATTAGCCCCCCAAAACTAAAGCTTTTGATCAATCAGGTAGTACTCAGGCTTCTATGAGGGAGGAATTCAATGGAGACTAAGAAGAGGACTGACCCATCTTGCTGGAATAGCTTCTTCAAATCAGATATTTCTTAGTACCCTGAGACTTGCATTCAATTTGCACCTTATAGGTGTCCATTAAACCACTGAGAAGCATATGGTTACTTGCATTCTCAATGATGGGTGGGTGGGGAGGGAGGAAGGGAGAAAATTTGGAACCTAAAGTTTTAAAAACAAATGTTAAAAAAATTTGTTTTCACATGCAACTGGGAAATAAGATATACAGGAAAAGGGGTATAGAAATCTATCCTGCTCTACAGGAAAATTGAAGCGAAAGGGGATAAGAGAAGTGGGAGATAGATAGAAGGGAGGGCAGATTAGGGGAAGGGGTATTCAGAATGCATGCCATCTTGGGGAAGGGGGACAGATGAGATGAGGAGAAAATTTGGAACTCAAAATCTTGCTGAAGCAAATGTGAAAAACTAAAAATAAATAAATTAATAAAAAAAGAAAAAAAAGAAAAACATATGGGAATTAAGTAATTATCCTCACGGCCATGACATCCTCCTTTTCCTAAATTCTGAGGTTCTCCTCTTTTTCACCTCCATTTGTAGCTCCTTTTGAATTGATTATTCCATTGTTCAATGGATTTTAAAACAGGCTCACTCTTCCTAAGTAGTTGCTTCATTAAATTCCCTGCACTGGCTTTGTGCAAAGACAAATTATTCTGAACAAATTGTTATAGTCTTCAGTAGCCTGCATTTAATGTGCCATGTGAACAAATAAATAAGAGTGATCACCAACTGAGAGATAATGTTCTCCATTTTAGGGTCATGTGAGAAGAGCCTGAGAGGGGAGGTAGGAAGTAGAAAATTCTGGAGAGAAAACATGGCCTTCTCCCTACTGGCAACCAAGGCTCTCTTGGCTCTCTTTATCTTGGAATTATCTGGTTTCTCAGGTGAGCAATGCTCTTAGTCACAGGTGGGGAACATCTGATTTTCCCAAACTTTTAGAAAGAAAATAGTGTACCCCATTACCTGGCCTAGGTTGTTCCTATCAGTGTTGGGACCCCTGAGCAACCATTAGGAAAGGATTTTCTATGATGCTGATTATAATGTGCATTTCCTGATCAAATCCCATACTGAAGAACTGTGCTGTCAGCCATTCAATTTCATTCAACCTTTATTAAGCATCTACTCTAGGCAGTAATTGGTGCTTTGAGCTGAGGGAGTTAGAAAGAGTTTATATTTTTTAAATTTTTTTTAAACTAACTGTATTTCCCTTCATCCTATCCCACCCCCCATTTATTCTCTCCTCTCTTTTAACCCTCTCCTTCCTCAGAAGTGTTTGTTTCTGATTACCCCCTTCCCCCAATCTGCTCTCCCCTTTATCATCCTCCCACTGTCTTATCCCCTTCCTCCCTATTTTCCTGTAGGGTAAGACAGATTTCCATACCCCATTGTGTATGTTATTCCCTCCTTAAGCCAAATCCTATGAGAATAAGATTAACTCATTCCCTCTCACCTTCCCCCATTTCCCCTCCACTGTAAAAGCCTTTTCCTGTCTGTTTCAAGTGAGATAATTTACTCCATTCTACCTCTCCCTTTCTCCTTCTCCCAGTATAATCCTCTCTCACCCCTCAATTCTATTCTCCAGATATCACCACTTCATCTTCAACTCACCCTGTGCCATCTATCTATCTATCTATCTATCTATCTATCTATCCATCCATATAATTTTTTCCTCCAATTACCCTAATGCTGACAAGGGTCTCATGAGTTACAAATATCATCTTTCCATGTAGGAAAGTAAACAGTTCAACCTTAATAAGTCCCTTATGATTTCTCTTTCCTGTTTACCTCTTCATGTTTCTCTTGAGCCTTGTATTTGAAAGTCAAATTTTCTATTCAGCTCTGGTCTTTTCATCAAGAATGCTTGAAAGTCCTCTATTTCACTCAATGTCCATTTTTTCCCCTGAAGGATTATACTCAAGTTTGCTGGGTAGGTGATTCTTGGCTGTATTCATATCTCCTTTGACCTCTATACTATTATATTCTAAGCCCTCAAGTCCCTTACTGTAGAAGCTACTAAATTTTGTGTTATCCTGATTGTGTTTCCATGATACTTGAACAGTTTCTTTTTGGCTGCTTGCAATATTTTCTTCTTGACCTGGGAACTCTGGAATTTGGCTACAATATTCCTAGGAGTTTTCCTTTGGGGATTTCTTATGGGAGGTGATTGGTGGATTCTTTCCATTTCTATTTTACCCTCTGGTTCAAGAATATCAAGGCAGTTTTCCTTAATAACTTCCTGAAAGATTATGTCTAGACTCTTTTTTTGATCATGGCTTTTAGATAGTCCAATAATTTTAAAATTATCTCTCCTGGATCTATTTTCCAGGTCAGTTGTTTTTCCAATGAGATATTTCACATTTTCTTCTATTTTGTCATTCTTTTGGTTTTGTTTTACAATGATTTGATTTCTCATAAGGTCACTAGCTTCCATTTGTTCCATTCTAATTTTTAAAAAAGTATTTTCTTCATTGAGCTTTTGGACCTCCTTTTTCATTTGACCAATTTTGCTTTTGAAGTCATTCTTCTCTTCATTGGCTTTTTGGATCTTTTGCCATTTGGGTTAGTTTATTTTTTAAGGTGTTATTTTCTTCAGTACTTTTTTGAGTCTCCTTTACCAAGCTGTTGACTTGCTTTTCATGATTTTCTTGCATCACTCTCACTTCTCTTCCCAGTTTTTCTTCTATTTCCCTTACTTGCTTCTCAAAATCCTTTTGGATCTCTTCCATGGCCTGGGACTGATTCCTATTTTCTTGGAGGCTTTGGATGTAGGAACTTTGATTTTGTTGTCTTCTTCTGGTAGCATGTTTTGATCTTCTTTGTCACCAAAGAAAGATTCTATGGTCTGACTTTTTTTGCACTGTTTGTTCATGTTCCCAGCCAATTACTTGAGTTATAAACTCTTTGTTAAGGTAGGGGTCTGCTTCAAGTGTGAAAAATGTACTGTCCCAAGCTTCAGGGGTTTTGTGCAGATGTTTTCAGAGACACTTCTAGGGACCTGTAAATTTTCCTTTCTTCCAAAGTGATATGATCAAGGGCAAGGTATTTACTCCTTTCCTGTACTGTACTCTGGTCTATGAGTGACCACAAGCACTCTTTTCTGCATTGGAAATGAGAAGAGGATTCCCTCTCCACTGCCACTACAAGTTTCATTACACCAGCACTCCTCCTCGCCCTAGGACTGCCACCCAGAACTGCGACCCAGATCCAACCACAGGCAAAACAAGAAAATCCTGCTTCATCACCAGCAAAGAGATCCCTGTGAACCCCCTCTGACTAGCCACTTGACTGCTCCTCTGTCTGTGGGCCAATAGCTCTGGAAGCAACTCCTGCCCTGGGGCTGTGCTGGGACTGGGGCTGGGAGCGAGCTTCTCTCTCATTGCTGTCATAGACCTTTCCTACTGACCTTCAAAGTTGTCTTTGGTGTTTGTGGGTCGAGAAGTCTGGAAATGGCTGCAGCTGCCCATGATTCAGTCCTCTGAAGCCTCCTCCAGGTTCACAGAGGCCTGGTCTTTACCTGTGTGACCCATGCTGAACTAAGCTCCTCTCCCAGCATGGCACAATAGACCTTTCCAATCAACCATTCAGGTTGTCTTGGGATGGAAATTTGTTTCACTTTGTCTTTTTGTGGGTTTTGCTATTCTAGGATTTATTTAGAGCCATTTTTATAAGTATTTGGAGGGGTTTGGGGGAGAGCTCAAGCAAGTCACTGCTTTTACTCCACCATCTTGACTCCACCAAGAGAGTTCATATAAACCATGATCTTTGCTCTTGTGGAGCTTATGATTTAGTGGAGAGCTAGATAATCATTAATTCATAGTAATATATTATAAATGCATTTTTTAGTCCTTTGACATCACAGTCAGGTAACACCGTGGATAGACACTCTTAGCCTAGAATCAGGAAGACCTGAATTTAAAGTTGGCTTCAGATATGTCCTAGCTGTGTGACTCTTGCCAAGTTGCTTAATTTCTGTCTGCCTCAGCTTCTTAATCTGTAAAATGGGGATGATAATAATATCATGTTACCCCCATGGTTGTTATGAGTATCAAATGTGATAATAATTGTAAAGCACTTAGCACAGTGTCTAGCATTTTCTAAGCACTATATAAATGTCAGCTATCATTTCTTTTTCATTGACTTACGTTTATAAAATCCCTCCAGTGATACACACATGCAACTCATTTTTATCCCGTTGTCTTAGAGAGATGACTGAGGCACTGAGAAGGCTTGTGTGACTTGCCTCTGGACACACAACTAATGTGCTTCAGAGATAAGATCCCCTATGTGATGTGCCAGGGCTGTGCTAGGTCCTAGGGATACACTGACAAAAATGAAATAGTCCTTGGCACCAAGGAACTCTTGTGTTCTATTAGGGCAAGGGGACTGAGCATGGATGTTAACCTTGAAAAAAACAACTGCTGATTTTCCTGGCTTAAGTGAGGCCATCCAATAAATAAGAGGCCATTTTGTGAAGAAAGTTCAAGCATTTGGGAGCATCAGGAAAGGCCTTGTTTAGGAGGCGATGCTTGAACTGAGCTTTGAGGTATTCTAAGAGATGAAGAAACCCAGGTCTTCTTGACCCCAAGGTAGGCCCCATATATCCACCAGACACAAAATGTATATTATAAGAGTGCAAACAAAGCTTTATATTATAACAATAAGGGACTATCATGAACTATAGGGGAACTAGGGAAGGCAAGATGGAAGAGTAGGCAATTTAAGTTGGACTTTCAAGGATAGGTAGAAATGTAATAGGTGAAGAGAGTGAGAGAGGGCCTTCTAATCATACAGAATGCCATGAGGGAAGGCACAGAAATGTGAGACTGCAGGATATCTTGGAGGCATAGAGGGTAGAGCAGTCTGGAGAGTAGAGTGCATGGAGGGAGACTGTGAGACAAAGATGGAAAAAAATGAATGATGCTGTATTGTGGCAGACTTTGAATTGCAAGCAAAAAATTTCTATTTTGTTTAGTAGGAAAGAGGTAATCATTATATGTTTTTGAGCAGAGGAGTGAGTTGACCAGCTCCAACCAGAATAATATTCTTGGCAGTGATGTGATGAATTATAAGGAAAGATGTCCAAGTCAGGAAGACCTGTTACCTACTGAAGTCACCTACTGAAGTGGTTTAGATGAGTAACTGGCACCTACTGAAGTGGTTTAGATGAGTAACTACATTGGGGTGGAGGCAGTGGGAGTAGAGAGGAGGAAACAATTGCAAAAGACATTGCAGAAATGAAACAACAAGATTTGGTAATAAGCAGTAAGGGAGAAGAAAGAGTCAAAGAGTGTGCTAAGATTATAAACAAGGGAGTACTAATGCTATTAGATGGAAATAATGAAATTAGAAAGATAATCATCAGTAGGAGATGGGGAGGGGGAACATAATAACTTTGGTCTTAATCTGTGAGCCTTCCTAAGTAAAACTATTTTGTGGAGAGAAAAATGTAAATGATACAGATTGGCCAAGAAGGAGGAAACTATTGAATAGCCAGTCTTTCAACCTAATTAAAGTCTTACAGAATACTACCTGGTGACTACCTGGTCCTTTGCTCTGAGTACACACTATAATCCTTGCTATAAAATCATGGGCTCCTTAAATGTTCAGGCCCCAAGTTCCGTGTAGGTAGAAACATTCCTGAAGGATGAGGAGGTATTGTCTCATTCTACCAACACCTGACGTCACTTTCTTTAACTGCTCTTGTCGTTTGGTTGCAGAGGTTTTCAGTGGTCTGCAGTCTTTAGTGTTCCAAAAGGTAAGGAATGGACCGATTAGGCCTCAGGCCAGATTTCTAATTGTGTTCATATGATGGAGAGCTGGAAGGGCACTTACGGGGTCACTTAGTTCAACTTCCCCATTTCACAGATGAGGAAATTGAGAAGTCAAGTCATTAAGCAGCTTGTCTGTGGTCACATAGAGGTAAGTGGCAGAACTAGGCAAGTGAACCTTGGTCTTCTGACCATCTTAAGTGCTCCTTTCATGACACCCCCCTGCTTCAGTGTCATACAATCTTTTACAGACTAGATCTGAAGGGAGAAGCCAATACTAGCTTCTCTGTGCTTCCTTTGTGTGGATAGCACTCTGCTTTATAGTTATAGTAGGTGTCTCAGCTGACTATTTCGTGAGTTCATGAGAGTAATGTGGTTTAATGGAAAGAACATTGGTCTGGAAATCAGAAGGCTACTTTTCTAGTTCCAGCTCTCCTGACTTCTTGCATGACCTTAGAAAATTCCCACCTCCCAATCTGGGACTTGATTTTTTCGATTTATAAAATGAAGAAGTAGGACTGGATAATCTTTAAGGTCCCTTCAACTCTGAATCCTTTGTTATATTTTTAAGGTCTCTTACTGTTGTATTTATAGTGCTATCATTATGTGTTCTGAGTTCTAGGATTCCTTTCCAGATTCCAGTGGTTTATGACTCTATAACAACAAGTTATATACCTGTGTTGTCTCCCCAAGTGTTTATTATGGGGCCCTGCATATAGTAGGCAGGTTCTTAATGATTATAAACTGAATGAATAAATTAACACACGAAGGAACATTAATCAAATAGTTTTCATTTCACTTGTTAAATGATATAATTTATGATTAGGCAGAAGACACAGAAAATATGGAGCTCTAGAAAAGACTATCAGAATAGATGTCTATCTATATTCATTCCATAATGCAAGTAGATGAGTTAGATAGTAGAATCAATGAATATTAGTTGCCTCATAGATCAGGTGTCAACAACTATAAATTGCACAATTATGCATCAACAAAGGAATATTTGGTGAGCATTTACTCAAAGAAATAGTGATTACTACAAGTCAGCATGGATCAATTAAGAACAAGTCACATAATACTAACCTCACTTCCTTTTTCAACAGAGTTCCTAGGATGGAATTGCAGAGGGATGTCATAATTCCCAATATGTTTCTGGACAAAATGAAAAGATGTTTCCTAGTTGATACTAATTTTAGGCAAATTCAGGAAGTATATAGTCATTGAATTGAAAGGGTAGTGATTGACAGATCAATACTCACCTTGAGTAAAGCTTCTAAGGAAGTACTTCAGGACTCCCCCTAGCCCTAACTATTGCACTTTGTTATCAGTGATGTGGATAAATACATAGATGGTGTGAATATCATACTTGTGAGTGATAGGAAGCAAGGAGGAATAGCTAATGTTAGATTGCACTTTTGCACAGTGGAAAGAATACTGGGCTTGGAGTCAAATGACTGCGTTTGGGTTTGAATCCTCGTACTAACATTTAATAGCTCTGTGACCTTGGAAACCCAGACATCTCTAAGCTTCACCTTCCTTATCTATAAATTGGGTCTAATAATATCTATGCTATCAATATTACAGGAGTGTTCCATGTAAAGGGCTTTGTAAATCTCATGGTGCTATGTAAACTAAGTTATTATTGGCATTAATTAGGGATTGGCAAACTATAGCCCATCAGCCAACGTAGCCTGGCACCTGCTTTGGATGTACCAGAGCTAAGGCAATAAAAAAAGAGCAAGGTGTCCTGACTTGGCCCACAGGCAAAAGTTTGCTGATCATTATTATTACTACTACTATTATTAATGCTGATGATAACTGGGGATCCTCAAAGAGCTCAACTAGACAGAATAATGGTCTAAACTAACTGATAAAATTGAGTAGTGATACATGTAGTCCCACGTTATGAATAAAATAAATTAATCTTATTAAGTACTAGATGTGGAAAATGTGGGTTGGCAGTAGTTTATATTCAAGTGATCTTGAAGTTTTAGTGAATCTAAAGTTTAAGATGAACTAATGTTACAGTATGGCAACCCCAAAAGATATTGTGATTTTCAGTTGCATAAGAAGTGGGAGAGGTGATCTTTATATCATCCACTGCCCTTGGGACATATCTGAAATATTGTATCCAGATATGGGCACTACATTTTGGGAAGGATATTTATGTCTAAATCATACTTAGAACTTGAGAAACAGGATTCTGAAGGGAATTAGACATCATATCATAGTCTAATCTGCCATAGTCTGACTGATGAAAAGGGGAATGTTTGAATTGGGTATTTGGAAGGGGGAAGACTTGGGTGGAGGCTATGGCGGTTGGGTGGGGAAAATTTTTTACTTCAAGTATTTGTAGTGCTATCACATGAAAGGGATGTGAGGCAAAAAGAGCAGAGATCTTCAATTTGAAGCCAGAAGACCACTGTTCAGGGATGTTGAAGAGGAGTTTCCTATTAGTGTATGAGTTGAACTAGATGTTGTCTCAGTTTCCTTCCAGCTCTGAGATTTTGTTATTCTGTGATTACTCTTAGGGCAGCTAGGTAGCACAGTAGACAGAGCACTGGGCTTGGAGTCAGGAAGATTTGAGTTCAAATCTGGCCTTAGACACTTACTAGCTGTGTGACTCTGAGCAAGTCACTTAACCCTATTTGCCTCAGTTTCCTCATCTGTAAAAGGAACTGGAGAAGGCAATGACAACCACTCCAGTATCTTTGCCAAGAAAACCTCAAATGGGGTCACAAAGAGTCAGACATGACTGAACAACAATGATTACTCTTATTTTGTGAGACACTGGGGGTCACATTAAAACCGGTGGGTCATGCAGATCTAGTTTTGGTATAAGGAAAAACTTCCTAATAATTGAGATTTTCTCCAAGTGAGATGAACTGTGTAGATAATCAAATGGAGGACTGATGACTATTTTTCAGGCATTCTGTTGCGGTTATTTTGTTCAATTATAGGTTGGACTAGATACCCTCTGAGGCTCCTCTTATCTTGGAATAGAGCAAGTTCATGGTTTAGAAACACATGCCTTGGGCCTGAAGTCTAATATATTAGAGCCTGAAGCCTAGACAGGCTTAGCATTCCTTTACTTCTAGGCTGTACTGAAGCCAATGGCATTAATCATTAATACTATTGATACAATGATTTTGAACCTATGGCTATAGGACTTGCTCCCTGATTTATATTCTAATGTTTTATGATTTTTCCAGCCTAACTGTCAAAAATTCTTATGAGAACTTGAGAAACAAAGTAAAGAAGGAAATAAATGTTCTCCGAATGTTGACCCAGTATGTACATCTAACCATAAAACTTACAAGAACTTGTGTGAATTCTGCTTAGCATACAAGTAAGGACAGATAAATTTCCTATTTCTTTCTTAATCTTTTGAAATGACTCAAAGGATCATTGGTGGGCATGACAGAGATGTGGATTTTTACTGATTTGTTGACCTGTAAGGTAGCATCCACTTTGCAAAAAAGACCAAGCAACTCGATCATGACTATTCTATTCTGGGAAAAAAAAATCATATCTCAAAAAACATCAGGCCTGTATTGGGGACATCTAATTTCAACAAACACTCATTTAATCAACATTTCTTAAATGCATACTATGTGTAATGCCCTGAATACCTGCTGTGTAGGGAGGTAGTTTGTTGGAGGAGAAAGAACCCTGTATTTAGAGTCAAGAATCCAGTGGGCTCTTGGGCAAATCAGTTCTCCCTGGGCATCAGTGTCCTCATTTGTAAAATGTGGTGTTCAGAGCATCACTAAAGTTCATCCTATCCTAAATCTCATGGATCTTACAAATAAGACAGAAAAAAAGTATAATGTAAAGATATCTGGCCCAAGACCTAGGAAGACTTGGACTCAGGTGCTGCCTCTGACGCTGGTTCTGTGACTGTGGGCAAGTCACTCAACTTTTTAGTGCTTTAGGCATCTTGTAAGGCTACAAGTTGTAGAGAAGCTGATGACCTGCATTGGTAGAGAGAGTTCCCTGTACCAACAAAATCACAAATGCAATCTCTATGGCAGTGCCTTAATTTCAAGAAGCTTATAGTCTACAGGAGTGGGAAGACTGAGCACATTTATAACTACACTAGAAATCATAAACTGGTCAGTACATAAGAAGTGCATAAATGAAATACTTTGACATCAGATATTAACTCAGTTTTGTAGCATGTTTCAGGTTCCAAAGCACTTTACTCATAACGTGCCTATTAGTCAAGCAGAGTTAGTTTTCCTTTGAATGAATAAGGAGACTGAAGCTCTGCCAGATTAAGTGACTTGCCCAGGGTTGTACAGTTACAGGGAATATGTTTTCCAGTGTGGACAAAGGACTTAGGTTTTTTGTCTGCACTTAGAGAACTTTCCCCACTCATCCTTCTTCGTAAGGTCAGAGCAGGGGGTAATCCAGAGGCCGCTGGTGGCCCAGTGGATATAGGGCTGGGCCTGAATTCAAATCCAGTCTATTAATAACTATATGACCCTGGGCAAGTCACATAACCTTTGTTTGTCTCACTTTTCTCAAATGTAAAATGGAGATAATAATAGCACTTACCTCAAGTGATTGTTGTGACGATCAAATGAGATATTTGTAAAGCTCTTAGCACTATGTTTGGCCCATAGTAGGTGCTATATAAATATTTAATCTCTTCTCTTCCTCCTAAGCAATGCTGTTTGGAGGTATGAGGGAGGATTAGAGAGAGAGATGACATTGTATCTGGGCCTTGAGAAATGAGAAGAGTTTTAATAAGTGCAGTAGCAAGGAAGAACATTTGGGTTTTTAAGAATTAGTATCAGGGCAGCTAGATGGCACAGTGGATAGAGCACTGGCCCTGAAGTTGGGAAGACCTGAGTTCAAATGTGGCCTCAGGCCAAACACTTGACACTTACTAGCTGTGTGACCCGGGGCAAGTCACTTAACCCCAATTGCCTTAAAAAAAAAGGAATTAGTATCAACAAAAGCATGTGATATGCTGAGGCACTGGCAAGTAATCACATAATTATGGAGTCTTGGAGATGGAAGGGACCTCAGAGAGCAGCCCATCAAACTCATATCCAATGGGCATCCCTGTTACTGTATTCTTGACTACTTAACAAACAATTCGATTCAAGAAATATTTATCAAAAGTTTCTCATGTGCTGACCACCAGTAGATATCATGTGTACAGTTTGAATCTCAGGCTTCCTGACTATGAGACGGGCTTCCTGTGCTGTACTCCATTCATGCTGAACAATTTAATTCTTTATTTTCTGGTGTAAGGGAGCAGATTGGGGTCATTGAATGTGGGTGTAATTTCCCAAATTCTTCTCTACTTCTTCTTCCCCTCCTATTCCATTATTTACTCAATTCATTGCCCAACTGTAGGACTTGTTTTAGATGTATGTACTGATGGACTGACTCAACATATGATTAATAATTCACCAATTTTTCTCAGACTGGACAAAAGATTTTTTTATTATCTTGTTTTTTATTGTATGTACTGTTTGCCAATATTTTTTGAATGATCATGGATTACATTGAGAAGAATATATGATAATCTTGGGCTTGACATAATCAGAAGAACTAGGAACAAATTGGAAAACCTCACCATAGATATGGAAATGCCTTATCCATTTGGATACTTTGAAGGGCATCTTCCAAGATAACCTTCAATGAGCATATATCTCATTCTTTGCTTGATAATGATAAGGATTGTTGAATCCATTATCTCTGTAGTTTCCTTTTCCTAGAATCTTATATGATCTGAACATGTGATATGCATAAGGCACTCATTGGTGGATGAAAGCCTTTATGTTTACATTTTATTTCATTGAAGTACTTGTTTTTTATGATCAACAAACAAATACATTGGTCTGTATTCCTTTGAGTTAATTTTATGATTGTGGAGATGTGATCGGCTACGGACATTTTTTTCTTAGCAAATGTCTGGTTATTCCCTTTTCATATTTTCATCAAAGATGCCCACAATACATGTATAGATCATCTTCTTAAATATTTTGAATCTTTATAACAAATCTTGAGGAATCAAAAGGATGAAGTATTTATAAGGGCCAGTAGTTATTTATCATCTATTTAAAGATTAAAATCAATACCAAATCATAAATCAAGAATAAAGGTGAAAAGATGCCATCTGCAGTTAAAACTGCAACAATCTGACCTATTAAACCAAATTTTTGATGATGAAAAATGAGAAATAGAAAAAAGCAGAGCTATTAACCTTGGTTTTTCATGATTTCTTGACAAAGATTAAGTAATGCAATACAGTAGCCTTCCATTTGGTTGATCGTCTCTCTCCTAGCTATGACATTCTCCACACACCTACCTGAGTGATTTTCCTAAAGGCCTGAAACCATTAGTCCCCTCCACAATAAACTCAAGAGGCTCCCTATGGAAGTAAATATTATTTAATCTTCATCTCACCTTTTAAAATGTCTATTCTCAGTGCATTTTATAATGAGTGCAATAGTACCACGTGGTAGCACATAAATCATAAATTAATCAGTGTAAATAGACACATATAGGGGATGTATGTTTAAAGGTGTTTTTATTGGTGGAGTGCTTGATAAAAAAATTAGAAATCACCCTCTTAAATTAAACATGTCTAAAACATGTCTTCATCCTTCAAACTAATTTTCCTTCTCTTCAGAGAGAAGATCCCCCCCAACCCAGGTTCACAAATTATTAACATTATAACTATAATTAGAATATAGAATAAAGGAATGTGAATTATTAGCCCTTGAAGAGGCTAATGTCAGTTACTCAAAGTATGACAGGGAAATTTTGAAACCCCAGTTTCCTCAGTAGTAATATAAATAATGTCTGAAGCGATGTATTTCTTCCTCTCCTTCCTCTTCCTCAGGTAGACTATACTCAAACCCTGATGATGCTTCATAAGTCTCTTCCAGTGATCCCTTTATATTCATTTTTGATCTAGCACATGCCCTGGGCCTCACTCCCTCCACCCTAGAGTATTGCACTCACCTCCTTTTATCTGACACGAACATCTTTTATTTGAAAAAATCCTAAACATAGTATCAGTTATTTTCCTAAAGTGTTCCTCTCCTGTCCAAGCTCTGAAATGTTATAAGGTCATAGATGTAGATCTTGAAAGTCATCTAGTCCAACCCATTCATTTTATAGATGAAGAAAACAAGACCTAGCAAGGATACAGATGACTTGCTCAAGGTCACATAGTAATGTGTCAGAGGAAGAATTTGAACTCAGGTTCTTTGACTCTGGATTCAGGAGTCTTTCCCCTTCTCGGTGTTGTCTATCAATGATAAGTGGCACAGACACTTTTCTGTACTTTACAAGATTCATTTGTATTTCTTACCTATTTTTCCTTTTGTGTTTCTTGTAGGTGCTTAAATTTTATGCTCCTTGAAGACAAATCACATGCACAAACATATTTCTTCTTATCCCAGTTCCAAGAATTTGTCATTTAACCACAATATCTTAGAACTGGAAGGAACCTCGGCGGGGTCAACCCTATTTGAACAGGAATCTTTGCTCTAACAAATCCTGACAGGTAGTCCTCCAGACTCTGTTTGATCACTTCCATTGGTGTAGAATTCACTATCTTCTAAGGCAGACAGTTGCATTGTTGGATAGTTCCAATGGTCAAGAAGTTTCTTCCTTCCTTTCTTCCTTCCTTCCTCCCTTCCTTCCTTCCTTCCTTCCTTCCTTCCTTCCTTCCTTCCTTCCTTTCCTTCCTTCCTTCTTTCTTTCTTTCTTTCTTTCTTTCTTTCTTTCTTTCTTTCTTTCTTTCTTTCTTTCTTTCTTTCTTTCTTTCTTTCTTTCTTCCTTCCTTCCTTTCTTCCTTCTTTCTTTCCTCCCTACCATTCCTTCCTTTTTTTCCTTTCTTCTCTCCTCTCCCCTCCTCTCCTCTCTTCTTCTTCTTCTTCTCTCTGTCTGTCTGTCTCTGTCTCTGTCTGTCTCTGTCTCTCTCTGTCTCTCTGTTTCTCTGTCTCTCTCTCCGTCCCTCCCTCCCCCTAGAATCTTAGTGCAGTTTTGATTCTTTTTTTTTTTTTTGGAACATCTTGTATTTAGTTGAAAATGGCCTCCTTGTAACTTTCTCCCTTGATTCTAATTCTGCCTTATGAGCTCACAAAAAATAAATCTAATCCTTCAGTCCTTCCAATAACTGAAAACAACCCTTATGTGTCTTTCAGTTTTGTCTTCTTCATGCCTTAACTCTATTGATGTCTTCAGCCATTACTCATATGACATGACATATAGCTCCCTCATGAGGTATTCTAACTTATAGAAATGGCACTTTGAGCTGATCATGGTACTTTAGACGGCATCTGACTAGGGCAGAGAACAATGGGATTCTAAGGAAAATTGATTAGATGATCTCTAAAATTGCTTCTAGCTCTAAATCTATAGTTTTATGTTCGCATGATCCTATGTCTTCCCTCAATTTGGTCACTAAGTCAGATGATGACATTAACATTATTTGGGTTCAGAGATATTTAAAACCGTAAATTATAACATTGGATTTATCTTCATTTCTATCTTTTGTTCCTTAGATATTTACAAGCAACAATTTACTTTATGCATTATGGTGACTGCTGACTTTTTGGGATTTCCATAAGATGATATCTGTCCCCAACTCTTCCCTGTTGCATATTCCTCAAGAGAATTATTCTTCTCCACTTTTGCCCAGGAAGCTCCTTGTGATTGTAGCTTGATTTATTCATTGAAAAATTGTATCCAGATATTGTTCTTATAAGAGGGGCAACCAAAGCACTTCCCAAAGACATGTTCTATTGGTTATAAGAATATTTCTGTAATAAAGTCTACTTCTCTTGATGACTCTGGTTATTTAATCACTAAGAGAAACATGGACCCTAATTGGACTTCTCTCACTCTGTCAAAGCTAACTAATGGGCTCATAGATACTAAGTTATACACAGGAGGTCCACTTTCTTCCCAGCTGCTGTGCTTATCCTGACTCTATATCCCAGGTTTCATGTTCTAGCCTATATGAGCCATGGCTGTCTTTCTCGCTGTCATACATATGTTCTTGAGCTCCCCAAATCTATGACTACCACATGTAGATAGAACATAATTGGGATGAGGTGACAGGGTTTTTGCCCTAGGGTACTGAATATAGAGGATGCTGATAGGACTTGAAGTCCTTTTGCAGGTAGAAACAACAGAGCTTAGCATCTATCTACTTCCTAAGAATAGTCAAAATAAAAATCTCTCCATCCAAGAGTCTCTGTTTCCCTCCCGTGAGCTAGTGTTCTGATATTCTTTTACCTGAAGGTGTTACTTGCCTGAGGCTTAGGCATACAGATTGCAACTTTCACATGTCTGTGCTGATGTCTCATTTTCAGAATCTAATTCTATTTCCTACCCATTTCCATATGTGCTTACTAAATCCAAGGGTACTCATGGTAAAGGACAATGAGGAACCTGAGGGTCAGAGAAATTAAATGACTTTAAATTTTGGATTTTCAAAGTTTAGCCTTCTTTCCACTGTATCTTCAATAAATCTCCTATATCACCAGTATTGGTACTCCCTCCAGCTGCAGCTAGGTGCAGTAGGAGATAGAGTACTAGGCTTGGAGTCGGAAAGACCTGCATTTGAATACTGCCTCTGACACTCACTAGGTAAGTCACTTAACCTCCCTTAGTTTCCTCATCTAAATGTTATAAATGCTAGCTATCATTATTATTATTATTATTATTATTATTATTATGTGCAGCTAGGTGGCGCAGTGGATGGAGCACCAGGCCTCGAGTCAGGAAGACTCCTCTTCCTGAGTTCAAATCTGGCCTCAGACACTTACTAGCTGTGTCACCCTGGGCAAGTCACTTAACCCTGTTTGCCTCAGTTTTCTCACCTGTAAAATGAGATGAATGGGGTCATGAAGAGTCAGAT
Organism: Vombatus ursinus; assembly: GCF_900497805.2. Lineage (NCBI taxonomy): Eukaryota > Metazoa > Chordata > Mammalia > Diprotodontia > Vombatidae > Vombatus > Vombatus ursinus. Next base: position 1,747,461 of record NW_020954641.1, on the reverse strand, counting down.
ACAATTGAAAAACAACTAAACAATAACAACTAGCTGCACAGGTCACAACTCATATATATTTTATCATCCCGTATAGTTCCTGTGTATGCCTTCTATAGGTATTACATCGAGGTATTGGAAGTGCCTTCCTCCCCCTTAATCTTCTGAACCATCCTCTGGATATCTTGACACTGCATAGGTACCCATGAAATAAAGGGTTATCAGGGTAGTTAGGTGGCGCAGTGGATAGAGCTCTGCCCTTAGAGTCAGGAGGTCCTGAGTTCAAATCCAGCCTCAGACACTTGATACTTACTAGCTCTGTGACCCTGGGCAAGTCACTTAACCCCAATTGCCTTACCAAAAAGCCAAAAAAAAAAAAAGAAAGGGTTATCCCTTGCTCTCTCTGTGTGAGTTTCAAACTTCCTTATCTGGTCATATATTCTGCTCATAGTCTATATATTGTTATCCTGTGAAATTATTCATTGGTAAGGTACTACAAACTTTTCATTCCCACTGTACATCTTTTCACTACTTTTTGAGTGACTGACAACTTTAATTCTTTATAGAATGTGTCATTAGGTGACTCATAGTCATAGAGTATCACTAGGAGAATATTAGTTCGAAAAAGAGGGGTATTTGTTTCAGGAAGACACTTCAGGTCCTTAAAAAGTATATATACTTTCTTAAACATTACACAAACTGTTTTCTGCCTATTTAATTCTGGGTCCAGATGGCACATAGTCAAGTGAAGTCAATAAGCATTAATATATTGTCTTACTACGTGTCAGGAATTGTGCTAAGTTTTGGGATAGAGTGACAGGCAAAATGTATTCCTGCTCTTAAGGAACTCACAGTTTTAATGTGAGAAGATAACATGTAACGAACTATGTATAAATAAAAGATGTACAAAATAAATTGGAGGTAGTATCAAAGGAAAGTCATTAAGATTAAGAAGGCCTGAAAAAGACATTTGTAGAAGGTTAAGTGACTACTATGTGCTAGGAGCTTTTTTAAAAAATTATTTATTTATTTTTTGGCTAGGCAATGGGGTTAAAGGTCAGATTTGAACTCAGGTCTTCCTGAATCCAACGCCAATACTCTATCCACTGTGCCACTTAGCTGGCCCTTTTTTTTGAGAGGCAATTGAGGTTAAATGACTTGCCCAGGGTCACACAGCTAGTAAGTATCAAGTGCCTGGTCTGAGACCAGATTTGAACTCAGGTCCTCCTGACTTCAGGGCTGGTACTCTATCCACTGCACCATCTAACTGCACCCTGCTTTTTTTAAACAAATATTATCTCATTTCATCTTCACAACAACCCTACTTGGTAAGTACTATTGCCATTTTATGGTTGAGGAAACTGAGACAAAGGTTAAGTGGCTTGCCTGGAGTCCCCCAGATAGTAAGTGCTGGGCCAGTTTGAACCCAGATCTTTCTTACTCCAGGCCCAGAGCTCATTTTCTTCACTGTGTCACATTTAGCTAAGATTTGAAGGAAGCCAGAGACGGCAAGAGGTGGAGGTGAATAGGGGAATGTCCTAGACATAGGGGATAGCCTGTGAAAATGCTCTGTGTCACTCTGATGACGTTTTGTCCCAGAAACACAAGGGGACCAGTGCTACTGGATTGCAAAATGCACGAAAGGAAGCAAGGTAGAAGAGTGAAGAGGCATAAACGGGACAGATTATGGGAGACTTTATATTCAAACAGAGAGTTTTATATTTGGTTCTAGCAGTAGAGGGGAGTCATTGGAGCTTTTTGGGGAAGTGAATATCATGGTCAGACTTGTGCTTTATGAAGATAAAGTCAATTAATCTTAATAAATACAGAATAACCAAAACTACAAGTCTAATCAATTCAGCTAAGCATTAAGGCCTAGCTTTTACATTTTTCATTAGGTATGAGACCCTAATATTTTCATTATACAAAAGGAAACCAAGACAGCAAGAACAGCTTCCCCAGATGACTTTTGGAGCTCTGATCTTGCCTAAGATCAAGAAAAAACAAAACAAAACAAAACAAAACAGAAACATTCACGGACAAAGTTATTCAGAGACATCTGCACAAGGCTGACTGGTTGAGCTCATGCCCCTAGTTGTGTGAAAGAGTAAGAGTGCCACTCCAGCCCTGAATGTGACCACCACAGGTCATATTACCTGTCACCCCAGCTGAAACATCTGGGCTACCACATGGCTAGAAGGAGTAGCCATAGAAAGCCACAGAATTGATTATCCTGAAAGTGCCAAGCAATGAAGAAACACATGCTTGGAGTTCCCAGAAAGTTCCTAGGGAGTTCTGGATGCGTTTTCCCTCAGATGGCCCCTACAGGTGGATTCACTTCTGTTATAATTTGCAATACCTTCATCTTATCCTGGAGTCCTCGAGGTGGTATGTTGTTGAATTTCATATGCTCTTATTTCACAAAATCTTTGTCTCGTTTTCTCTTTGTGTTAGATAAGAACCTTGCTCTCCTTATGGCACTTCAATGCCAATTTTGTGGCCTGAGATATTTGCTTAGAATTCCATGGAAGCCTCTTGGAAGGTTATTTAATGAGAAATCTCATGCCAAACTTGAACACTTGGTAGACAAAGAGATCTTTGCATCAGGAAACCATCTTCCAAGGAGCTGTTCCATATAACTCATAAATGTTCCTAATTGATCTTATTCCTAAACATAATAGTGTTTATCCATTAACTTGTTCATTCTGACACCTTCATGCTGCATGTCATGGGGAGTTTACTCACTCAGCACATATTCAACTGTGATGATAGAATTCCACTATGGTAGCTCCACTGTTATCAGTGGAGAAAATAGTTTGCTATGGAAATTGCAGATATTTTACATTTTTGGTCTGTTCTATTCCTTGTAGTTTAACTGTTAATGCTCCTGGACTGATCTGGTTTAATTGGGTCTCTCACCAGTACTAACAATAGCCCTAACAATCCTTCCTCAGCACCACCCACCAGGTAATGAAAATTTTGACTACAGAAATTCATGAAGCCATTTATTAAGGTTTGGATGGTTTGTAAAGATGTGGTGGCAGCTAGGTGGCACAGTGCCGAGACCTCCAGGACTGGGGTCAGGAAGACCTGGGTTCAAATCCAACCTCAGTTGCTAGCTGTGTGACCCTGGGCAAGTCACTTAACCATTGTTTGCCTCTATTTCTTCATCTATAAAATAGGGATAATAATAGTATTTACCTCCCAAGGTTATTGTCAGACTCCAATGAGATAATAACACAGTACAGTGCCTGGCACATAGTAAGTGTATATAAATGTTAGCTATTATTATTTGTGATGTGAGATGGCTGATGCATATGTAATCCATGTTGTTGAAATCACACATGTTTGGGAGTATTGAAGTCATATTAATGTGTATTTATAATAGACCCTTGCACTTTTCAAACAATTTTAAACATAGTGGAAACATGGCCTTGTCACCCTGCTACAGGATCAGAGTGACCTGGAGATGGGAAGCATCTGATGTCTCTGTCGATCTTCATAAATAATGGGACAATTTCTCCTGCAGATCTATTTTTATTGTTCTTATGTCATTTCAGAAATCACATAGGAAACTGTGATCATTTGTTCATTCACTTATTCAACACTTTTTTCAGGCAATCGGTGTTAAGTGACTTGCCCAGGGTCACACAGCTAGTGAGTATCATGTATTTGAGGCCGAATTTGAACTCAGGTCCTCCTGACTCCAGGGCCAGTGCTCTATCCACTATACCACCTAGCTGCCCCACTTATTCAACATTTACTGAATGCTTATCATGGAACAAATTTTTAAACTGCCAACATTAGATTCAATTCCATTCAAAAACATCTACAATATTAAGCAGGTGTTTAATGTGCCAGGCACTATTCTAGGTGCTGGGGAGTAAAAGGCAACAATGAGAGAATCCTTGCCTTCAAAGAGATTGTATTCTACTGGTGAATTCATCATATGCCCAGCTAATTACTTATTAGGTAGATACAACAAAAAATATAGAGTAACCTGGGTGTAGACACTGGTAGCTGGGGGAACCAGGAAAGACCTCTTATAGGAGGCAGCACTTGAGCTGAACTTTGATGGTCTAAGGTGGAAGGTGGCAGATCTATTCCGCCCTAATTTGCTACTTATAGGGTGGCAGAGTAGCCTGAGGGATAGTCCCATATCCAAAAGAATTCTGAGCTACTGAAGGAAGAGGGGCAGTCCACATCAGCATGAAAGTAAATAGATTTTATTGGGGGCAGCTTTGTCATGAAGCCAGTTGTCTTGGGTGGTGGCAGGACAATGTAGATCTTCACACCACCATCAGGCCAAGCCAGGTATTATACAGAAACAGAATGCAGAAGACATAGTGCCAGAGATGGCCTGTGGTCATGCACAAGTTTTCCCATACGGTAGAGCTTTATTTTTGCTGTTTACATTAAAAGTAGTTTACATTAACTATGGGGTCATAAGTCACATTTTCATACTCTGGCTTCCATTGTACATAAGGGTTCTAGGATTGGAAGTTGTGGAGAAAGAATATTCTATGCATGAAAGAAAGATATGGAGATAGGAGATGTGCTGCCATGCATAGGCAATAGGAACTAGATCAGTTTCCCCATCTGTAACATGAGCTGGAGAAGGAAATGGCAAACCACCCCAGTATTTTTGCCAAGAAAACCCCAAATGGGGTCATGAAGAGTTGGACGTGACCAAAAATGACTGAACAACTATACAGATATATAAATATACACACAATCACACACATATATATATACACACATTTTATATATATATATATATATATATATAGTAATTATATATCTTTATCTCTAGCTATATACAGTGATCTCAGAAGGAAAAAAAACGGGGAAAAGGGCAAGCAGGGTGGTGAGGTTGTAGAGCATTGTAGGCACAAAGGGTAGCTAGTACAAAAGAGTGGAGGTAGGACATGGAGAGTCCTGTATGAGGAACTGCACGTAGACCAGTGTAACTGCATCATATAGGGTGTGGAGGGGGGTTATAATAAAGCCTGGGCTATTAGGAGATTTAAATGTCAAACAGAGGAGTCTATATTTCATTCTCAAAGTAATAGGGAGCCATTAGAGTTCATTAGTGCTTGTATGTGGAGTGTGTGTGTGTGTGTGTGTGTGTGTGTGTAGCATGGTCAGATCTCACATTACCTTAGCAATTGAGTGGAGAAGAGATAGGAGCAGGGGGACCAGTTAAAAGTTTCTCATATTAGTTCAGGGGCAAGGTGGTAATGGGATAAACTAGGCTGTTGGTTGTGTGAATAGAGAGAAAGCAAAGCATAAGAGATAAGTTGTGAATGTAGACATAACAAGATATGACAGAGAGTTAGCTATGTGGGGCAAGTGAGAGTGGATTGTTGAGGATGAAACCAAGAGTGTGACTTTGTATGATGGGAAAATGGTGGTGCCCTCAACAGTAATAGGGAAGTTTGGAAGAGGCAAGGATTTGGGAAAGATCAGGAGTTATTTTGTTTTGTTTTGTTCTGAACAGTGTGAATTTGAGATGTCTAGAGGATATCCAGTTGGGGATATCCAAAGAGAGTTGTTGATGTGCTACTGGAGCTCAGGAGACAGACTAGAAGTGGATAAATAGACCTTGGAATCATCTTCATAAAAATGAGTTAACCCATGGGATGAGATGATATCACCAAGTGAGACACTGTAGAACAAAAAGAGCCCACGACAGGATTTTGTGCAAGAAACAAAAGGCTGTTTAATGTGTAACACTGATGAAAACCAGGAAGGGAGTGTCATGGCATGCCAAGGAAGGTGGGAGAACCAGGAGACAGCACAGTCACAAAAACCAGGAAGGGGAGGAAATTGACAGTGTCAAATGCTGCAGGTAATTTTGGTGGAGGTGGAAGTGGGGAGGGCACTAGTAAGCTAGGAGGGGTCAGGAATCAGGAAAGAGTTCATGTAGAAGGTGGAGCTTGAGTAGAGTGTGAAAAGAAACAAGGGATTCTAAGGTGCAAAAGGTGAGAAGGAAGTGCATTCCAGGAATAGCAGACAACAAGTACAAAGGTTTGGAGGTGAGAGTTGGAGTGCGGAGTAGGGAAGAATAGCAAGAATTTCAATTTGACTGGAATGTAGAACGTCTGAAGGAGAATAATGTATAGTAATATTTGACAGCTAAGTTGGGGACCATTTGTGAAGAGTTTAAATGCTAATGGGGGCTACATTCAACCTAAGATGCAATAGGGAGTTATTGGAGTTTATTTAGTAGGGAAGGGCCATGGTCATACCTATGTTAGGAAAATCACTTTAATAGTTGTATGACAGAATGAAGAAAAAAGAGGCTTAAGAAAGGAAAACCAATTATGTGGCTATAACAATAGTCCTGGAAAAGATGATGAAGGCCTCACCCAGGGGAGTGGTCATGTGAAAAAAGAGAAGGGGAGACTTGCAAGAAATGTAGACATGTGGGCACAATATTTGATACCTGATTGGATATGTAGGGTAGGGGAGTAGAAGACTGTAGATAATTTTATTTATTTATATTTTTGCAGCTCAGTTTTATCATTTGTGAAATGAAGATATAAATGTTTACACTAATACCGCAATGAGTCATTGTGTGGGACAAGTGTTTTGTAATTATCTAAGAGTTATATAAATGCTAATTAGTTTGTCATATGCCTCACTGGGTCTGCAATGGTAACGTAATGATAGCTGATATCCCTACACAGTTTAAAGGTCTCCAAAACTTTCTTGTTGTTCCTGGCAAAAGACAGTCCATCTCCTGACTCTGTATTTTTCCTGGATGCACCCCATGTGTGGAAGGTTCTCTCTCCTTATTTCCATCTCCTGGCTTTCCTGACTGCCTTCACATTCCAGCTAAAATCCCATCTCCTACAAGAAGCCTTTCCCAAACCCCCATAATGCCAGTGCCTTTCCTCTGTTGATTATCTCCAGTTGATCCTGTACATATCTTGTTTGTATACAGCTGTTTGCACCTTGTCTCCCCTATTATGCTGTGGAGTCCTTGAAAGCAGGGCCTGGTTTTTGCCCTTCTTTGTGCCTTCAGTGCCTGAAATGTAATAGGTACTTAATAAATGTACTTAATAGGTACTTAATAAATGCTTATTGACTTGCTGACTGATGAAATGCTTAACCCCTCTTCAATGCAGGTAGTATATATATTCAAATGCCCATCTTACAGATAATAACACTCAGAGAGATGAAGTTATGAGCCACTAGAGCTCCTGGGGAGGAAAGTGCCCTTGACAATTTAGATAAATAACTGTTATGGTGGGTACTGAGTGGCTAAATACCTTGTCCAATATGAGTGATATCTATTATGGGTCAGATATGGAACTTGAACCATGGTCTTCCTGACTCCTGGACTGGCTCTGACCACTATACCACACTGCCTTTCAGGCACCAGGTATTTCTGAGCATTATTTAGGAATTTTCCCTATGGTAAACTCCTGGAGGAGACAAAATGAGCCAGTGATAAAAAGATCCTTTAAGGGTCAGCCTCCAGAATTGACCCTGGTCCCCAGAACCTATAGAGATTTGTGAGCCTGGGACATGGGTTACATGTTGATGGCACCACTATCCTAATTGGGCAGAACATGAGTTATTTTTTACTCTACCCCAAGGAATTTATTAATAAATCTTACTGATTTTGCTTCACCAGTATCTTTTACATCCATTTCCTCCTTTCTGTTTCCACAACTTGTATCTCATCACATTTTGTCTCTACAACTCATAATAGTTAAACTAAGGTAGACTGAGACACAAAGTTCCAAGTACAATCAATTTATTAGTAAAGCACCAATTTAAATAGGATCTCAGCTTTCCCAGCTAACCTAAGAGCCTGAATGAGGGGGTCACCTCTGTTTTATAGTTTTGAGAGTACAGGAAATAGTAAGGCTAGCATCATAGATAAAATAAAATATGATTGGATAGAAATTAGGAATGAAGGCTAGTAACAACCCTCTCCTTCCCTCTTGTGACTTAAGAAATGTTCATTGAGTCCAGTCATATCTTTGAGGAAAGAGATAACAAGCCAGACTTCTTCGGATAACAAACAACATCCTTGAAGGATAGCTTGGTGGTATAAAGATACTAGGCCAGACTCCCTGGTGTCCACCTGCTTTCTTCAAGGGTAACAGATTTCCTTGACACAAGAATAGAACAGTGATTAACAAGAAAACTGGATTTCTAAATTTAACCCATGACATGCCATCTGAATTCTGAACTAAGTTCAGAGACAAAGAATTATGACCTAGGCAGTTACAGGAAATCAACTTGATTATTTCATACTTCAATAGATTTTTAACACATCTCCTTCCCTAACACTAATGTCTCTCCCCCACCTCCACCCCTAGCATATCTTGTATTTGCTCTCTTTGACTTCCCTTCCCTCCTCTTCTGCAGTTCACAGCTCTCAGCCTCAAGCAATCTTCTTGCTTTAGCCTTTCTAGTACTAGCAGAGACCAAATGCATATGCTACCATGCCCAGAAAATTTCTAAATCAAACTCTTTGTGTTACGCGTGCATACTTTATTTCAAACAATCTTTATCTCTCCTTTCCAGGGAAAAATACCCAGGAAGAGTCATCTATACCACCATCTCTCCATCCGCACCACCCCTTCACTTTAACTAGCATTTTTTAAGTATCTCTTACAATATGTGTCAGACTTTGTGCTAGGCACTGTGGATACCAAAACACAAGTCCTTGCTTGTACGGCTTCTATCCCTTCTCATGTTCAAATCATTGTCAGTAATAGGCTTCTGTTTTTCCTTCCTATAGGATACCCTCTTATCCTAGCTTCCTTGGGGAGAAGTGAGAAGGACTTGGGCCAGATGGGGAGAAGGAAATCATGCAGGTGACTTGGAGAATGTGAAGGTCAGTAGTTAGATTTGGGCAGAAGATATTTAGATATCCAATTCCTTTATCAACTTCAGATAAAGTGATGTGATGAAATCCCTACTCTTACTTTGTACTCCATGTGTATTCTTCTTGTATACTGTATTTATTTGAAATAATATTAGTAAAGCAAGAGACTCCTCCCCAGTTCCTCCAGGGGTGACTTGCTTTACAGTGAGCAGGTAGCTCAGCCCAGGTAAGAACAGCTAAGAGGAAAAAGACATGGATTGGACAGGCCATAGAGGATTATTTAGTTTGGACTGTGAATAGGAACCAGTTGGGGTTAGAGGAGACAGATCACTTAGGGCAGAAGATAGAAGATAAAAACCTAGTAATCAGCTGGATTCAGAAATGTGGGCAGAGACATCTGAAGCCAAGGCCGACTTTACTTACTTCCTAACCAAGACAAAAATTTGGGTTTTATGTTTCCCCAGGTCATGAAACACATGAGACCTAGATGTATTTGGTGCCCCAACAAATGGACTCCTTGAATTCTCAAATAAGGTTCATGTGGCTATCCTCCAAAGCATGTCTTGAGAAGGTATGCCTGTCCTGATGGTTACTGCTTGTTCCTGGGGTAGGGGTGGTGAGTTTAAAGGGGAAGGCTCTGTTCCCAAGGGTGCAACCATGAGTCATAGCTCCAAGTTTGAGCGTGCTTGGAGGGAAAACAGTGATCTTGCTGTGCTAGGATACTGTGTTCCTAGATCATTGAGGTGAGATTTATGTTTTATTCCCGTCACCACCAGAGAACACCTACATGTGCCCTCCTTCTCCCTAGCTATGAATATTCAATATTTCATGTACAAATCTCCCCTTCATTTGACTCTGTCATCCCCTTGAGAAACCAATCTTTATCTCTCCTTTCAAGGGAAAAAATACCCAGGAAGAGTCATCTACATCGCCATCTCTACAACCTCACCACTCACTTTAACAAGCATTTTTTAAGTATCTCTTACAATATGTGCCACACATCATGCTAGGGACTGAGGATACCAAAACACAAGTCCTTGCTGGTAGGGTTTCTATCCCTTCTCATGTTCAAATCATTGTCAGTAATAGGCTTCTGTTTTTCCTTCCTATAGGATACCCTCTTATTCTAGCTTCCTTGGGGAGAAGTGAGAAAGACTTGAGCCAGATGAGGAGAAGGAAATCATGTAGGTGACTTGGAGAATGTGAAGGTCAGTAGTTAGATTTGAACAGAAGAAATTTAGAGTAGTTGTGGAAAATTGGAACAATAATAGCTAGCATTTACATAGCAGTTTAAGATTTAGAAGTAAATTTACATATATTTCATTTTTACTTTCCTTGGGGGTAGGTGCTATTATCACCCTCATGTTATAGGAGGAAACTGAAGTCAGGATAGGTTAGGCCCAGGGCCACATAGTGAGTGTTCAAAGGCAGAATCTGAATTCAAGTCCATCTGACTCCAGGTCTAGTTATCCCTTAACACCATCTAGCTTTCTAGGGTACATGTCCAAATTCCACTTCTGGGTTTAAAGAGGGATATGATCCAAAAATAATTAAGGAGATCTAAAAGCATCAAGGAAGACTAGGAGTCGAACCTGAAAAGGAAGATTTGAAAGAAAAAGAGAAAAAAAATTCTGGCAAGATGAGAAAGGAGAGATAAGTGATATATTCAGAGAGCAAAATGATAGAGAGGGTGGATGGGTGAGACGAGATGTTGAAACAGATAGGAGTGGATACCACACTGAAAGGGAGATAGGTACAACTATGGAGTTGCAGTTGAGACAAAGGACAGCAAATTCAATGGGGTTGTCAGATTAGAGTGTTGGTAATTGGCTGTAATAATGTTAACTAGTGATTTAGAGTTGAAATGTAAATATCTACAAGTAGTTTTTCTTTTTTTGAAAAAACAACCCAACAATCTCCACCATTGTGGAAAGTGGGGTAGGTATTCAGTGACTGGCACTGAGAATGTGATGTTTGTCACACCCCAGTGACTATTACCTGTGTCATTGTATCATCTCCATTCTTAACAAATGTAGGCTAATCTCTTTCCTGGAAAAGGTAAAGTGACTGGAAGAATGCCTCCCCACTGCACTATGAAATATTCCTAAGGGATTCAGGAGGGTAGCTATGATACTGCCAGAAGGAACCTAAAATTCATAGTCAATGATTATGAAGCCTTGGCCAAGAAACTAAACACCATAGGAGCATAGGTTTGTATTTTTCTAAAAGCTGCCAATTAAAGACAACAGATACAGAAGAGAAAACATTTTCAAGGTGAAAAATTGACTAAAAAGGTGAGATCTGAGAAAAGGATTTGGACTTTAGATTACTATGGTTTAAAATATTAAATTAACAAATATAGAAATTTAAAATTTGAAATTAAAAGTTAAAATTCTAAATTTAAAAATAGGTGAAATTTAAAATATAAAAAATTGAAGTGAAAACTTAAATTTAAAAATTAAACTATACATTTAAAAATTTTAAATTTCAAAACTTTAAAAATAACTTTGTTTTCCCCCCATATCTTATCAGTAGTCTTGTTGATTCTATTTCATCAACATCACTCACATCCCTCTCCTTCTCTCCACTCACAGTACCCCCACCATAGTTCATACTCACTGTTCACTCACTTCTTTCCTTGTCCCAATTTGAACTCAGGTCTTCCTGACTTCAAGCTTGATGCTATATCCACTCTGCCATGTAGTTGCTCTTCCAGCTTTCCTTCTTCTTCTTTTTTTTAAGTGAGGCAATTGGGGTTAAGTGACTTGTCACACAGCTAGGAAGTATTACATGTTGAGCCGGTTTTGAACTCAGGTCCTCCTGACTCCAGGGCCGGTGCTCTATCCACTGTGCCACCTAGCTGCCCCCCAGCTTTCCTTCTTAATGGAGAGATTTGAACCCTAGCTCTGTTGCCTACTTTCTATTCAACTTTCTACACATTGTAAAAAAAAATTATCATTATTGTTTCATTTTATATTGCCAGTAATTTCTCCATATTAATGAAATCATGGGTCCAGTTCTATTTGTATTCCTATTTTATCCTATATCACATTCATTTCCAGATAGACCCTCCTCATCTCCCACCCAAAATGTCATCTCTTGTGACAATGAATAAAAAAGAAGGAAAAAGGAGTTCATCAAAATTAATCAATACATCAGCTGAACCAGACCATATACACAATGGTCCACACCCATAGACTTCACCTCTGCAAAGAAGGTACATTTTCTCATCTTTTCTTAAGGACCAAACTTGTCAATGGCACAGTGCTCCATTTTGTTTTATTGTTGTTATTATTTCCACATTTATATTACTGAAGCAATTTCACATCTTGTTTTTCCCAGTTTTGCTTATTTTACATTGCACCAATTCTGGTAAGTCTGCCCATGCTTCTCTGAATTCTTCATATTCATTGCTTGGCTTGTCATTTTAATCCATGACCTGGAAAGAAGAATTTAGTGTATAACTGGATCATCCATGTGCATGTAATATTCAAAGCAAGGAGGGACCTCAGTGACCATCCAGTCCAGGGATGGGGAATTTGCAGCCTTGAGGCCACCCACCCCTGGACTAGTCCAACCCCTTCATTTTAAATATGAGGAAACTGAGGCCCAGGGAAGTAAATGATTTGCCCAAGGTCACAAAGGTAGTAATCATCAGAATTAGGATTAGAACACAGGTCCTCTTATTACAGAGCCAGGGCTCTTCCATCCATATCACATTGTTTTTCCCTAACATCTTCTGCCCCAGGGCAGATGCATCTACCATCTCTTCTGAGTCCCAGTTCTTCAAATAGACTCCTTCCTCTCTTTCTCACTGTCAAAGACCACTACTAAGCATCTAGTTGCAATTTAGGTGGTGCTAGATCTTGAAGTGAAGCACTTTGGAGACACTGCCTATCATGGAGAGGAAAAAGTTGTAAACTTTAGGGCAAAATGCGTGTTGGGTTAAGTTAATCAGGTGTGGGGAACTTGTGACCCCAAGGTTCCATGTAGCCCTCTAGGTCCTTAAGTGCAGCCCTTCTTCACAGAACAAATTTTTTTTCCCTGGCTGATGAGGCACAAAAAGTAATAATAGGTTTTATGAGTTATTTTCTCTGTTTCGACTTTGGGGGAAGAAGAGGGAAATATCTAGGTAGCCAGGGAGTCAATAGACATGTAGGTATAGCACCTGGCATGTATTAACCATCATTAGGTTAATTGATTGGCTGAGAGAATGTTGAGAGAATGTAGAAAGGCCTAATAAACTTCATCCAGAACACCCAGATAGATGGATCCTAAATTATTGTGTGGGTATTTGTAGTTGCCAGATCTGGGGAACTTCAACTCCATATTAATATAGCACCCTCTGGTCTATTTGGGATAAAACTATTTACATACATTTAAAATGATTTGAACTTCCAATCTTGATTCTCACATTATTGTATACCCTTCCTTGATATATATGAATGTTCCTATTTTTTTCTTGTGAATAAACCCTAGAAAATTCTCATTCTTATTTTCTGAAGTGAGTAGTGCAGGAGTAAGAAACAAAGACAGTGGGTGTCAATTAGCCAATCAACAAACATTATTGAGTACCAACTATGTTCCAAACATGATGCTAGGTGCCGGGGATATAGAAATAAAATTGAAATAGAAGCATGCAATAAAATGTGATAGCAGTGGTGGAGAAAGGGGAGAAGGTAATCAGGGAACAGAAAAGTGACCCTGTTGGATGTCTGAACTCAGGAAGCCAGGAACTCTCTGGGATTTAGCAAGCTAGCAAGATAATGCTTTAAGATTTGCAAAATAATTTACAAATATTACCTCATTTTGTGCTCACAACAACTCTTGAGTTATTATCGCCATTTTTCAGATGAAGAAACTGAGGCAGACAGCAGTTAAGTGGCTTGCCCAGGGTCACACATCTTGTATCTGATGTTTGAACTCAAATCTTTCAGACTCAGATCATTCACCTTATCCACTGTGCCACCTAGCTGCCCCCACGTTTAGAAGCTGTCAGAACGCCTATTGTGGAAGTTCCCTCCACCACAGGTAAAGTATAACACCTTATGCCTTATAGCATTGACCAGCTACCTGAAGATAAAAGAAATTAAATGTTTGCTCTTGGTCATATGAGCAGTAAATGTCAAAGGTAGGATCTGAAGCCAGGTCTTCCTAACTTAAAGTCCAACACTCTCTGGATTGTGCCAGACTGCCGCTCTCAGGTGTCTATCATCTGTACGTACATCATACCCCTTACTAGACTTTAAATTCTATAAGGACAGGGACTGTGACTTAACTAGAGTTGGTATGGCTTCATCGATTAGTAGAGGGCTCTGCACACAGCAAACACTTATCAAAAGTTTGTTGAATTGGATTAGTGGCAGCATGGTCTGGTGGCAATGGAGTCAGAGGTTGTGGGTTCAAGTCTTGCCTTTGACATTAACTAGTGACTTTGGTCAAGTCATTTAACCTTCCTGGGCCTCAGTTTCCTCATCTGTAAAATGGAAGGGTTCAGGTCTGTTTGATTTCAATGAACTATTACTGCTTACAAGCTGGATAGTCAGCCAAACAATGATACTAAATATGGGCCTGCTGATCACCTGCTTAGTATTATGCCAACTGTTGCTTGCAGATAGGGGAAATATAAAATATAGTTCCAAGGGGCAACTAGATGGTGCGGTGGATAAAGCCCCAGCCCTGGAGTCAGGAGGATTTGAAATTCAGAATCAGATACTTAGTAGCTGTGTGACCCTGGGCAAGTCACTTAACGCCAATTGCCACATTAAAAAAATACATATGTATGTATTATATATAGTTTTCATAGTTATATTATTACATTGCATATTATATAAAATCATATATAATTGTATGCATGTGTATATATATATATTTGTATATATATACATATACATATATAAAATGTCTACAACATATGACTTTTCCTATATATTGCTGGTACACAGATGCCATCTACAGGTCCCAGGTATATTGTCTCTCAATCATATTTGCTATGAAGCCTTCCTTTATCTCTTGAGCTCAAAGTACTGTCTCCTGTATCAAATTTTCCTAGAGCTTTGTCTAGAATTCCTTCCTGCCCATCACACTTTAACATGCCTCACTAAACAAGTAAACAAACAAATTAATAAAGGCAAACACACTAAATAAATAAAAAAATAAAAGCCCAGAATTTAAATAAATAAATAAAATTGAAAATTAAAATTAACTAATTAACAATTTTAAATTAAAAATCCTATATTAAAACTACAAAAATAAAATTTAAAAACTTAAGTTAAAATTTTAAAAAATAAATGCAAATTTTAAATAAAAATTTAAAAACTTAGAGTTTAAAATTAAAATAAATTTTCTGTCTTTCCCCCATATTTGATCAATAGTCTTATTGATTCTATTTCCTCGACATCAGCACATCCCTCTCCTCTCCACCCATAGTACAACCACCGTAGTTCAGACTCACCATTCGCTCACTTTTTTTCCTTTTCCCGATTTGAACCAGGGTCTTCCTGACTCCAAGCCTGGTGCTAGATCCACTCTGCCACATAGCTGCTCCTCTGGTTTTCCTTCTTAATAGGAGAGCTTTGAACTCAGCCTCTGCTATCCAATTTCTATGCAACTTTGGTCAACTGTCATAACTCAACCAACTAACCAGCAAGTATGTATTAGGTACCTGCTATGTTCCAGATGCTCTGCGTGGAGATGAAGGTATCCTACACTACATCTTCCTACTAACAATAACATTGTTAATAAAAACACTTAAAGTATCTATGGTTTCCCTGAGATACAACCAGGGGTATACTGGAGTCAGCTTTAAAATTTAAAATATTAAAAATTATCAAATTAAAATTAAAAAAAAATTTGAATTAAAAATTTCAAGATTTTAAATTTTAAAATTTAAATAAAAATTTTCTGATCTACTTTCAAAACCCTTTGACAGCTCTCCCAATCTCTTCTCTTTTAGCCAAATGTCTAATGAAGAGGTGATTCTTCTTGCCAAGGCCAACTCATCTACATTTACCTCTGATGACATCTCCATGTTCATCTTTTGGAAGATTACACAAGCAATCACTTCTCTTCCACCCTTCTAATTTTCAATCTCTTCTTATCTACTGGTTCATTCCCTACATCTTTGAAATAAGCTCAGGTCTCTCCCACACTGGAGGAAAGGAAGAAAGAAAGAAAAAAAACCTTTTTCCTTTGATCTTTCCATGCTTTCAAGTTATTCTAAAGCTTTCTGCCCTTTCATAACAAATTCTTTGAAAACAACTACCTCACTCACATTCATTGCCTCTACTTCCTCTCTTCTAATCCATCTCTGCTATCAGTCTTTTGATGTCATTACTAAACTGAAAATGCTTTGAACAAAGTTATCAATGACTTCTTAATTCTGATGTCCTTTTCTCAATTGCAATTACTTCAGACCTTTGCAAGATTTAGCATTGCTGACCACCCTTTCCTCCAGAATTATCTCTCCTCTCTGCATTTTCAAAACATCTGTCTTTCTTGTTTCTTTTCCTCTCTGACTACTCCTCAGTTTCTTTTTTGGTTTATCATACATGTCGCCCCTCTTAACTGTTAATCCCTAACATTCTGTTCTAGGCCCTATTTTCTTGTTTCTCTACACATTCTCTTACTGACCTCTTTAACTTCCATGAGTTTAATTTTCAGCTCTTTAAGCAAATATCTCCCACATTTACATATCCAGCCCCAGGGTCTCTCCTAAGCTCCAGTCTCACATCACTAAATGCCTATTTACAATTTCTAACTGGTTGTCCTATGGGCATCTCAAACTCAACTTTTCAAAACAGAACTCACCTTACTTCAAAATTCTCTCCATTTCATAACTTGCTTATTTCTTTCAAGAATACAATTATCCTTTTTTTTTTTTCTGGCCAGGCAATGGAGTTAAGTGACTAGCCCAGGGTCACACAGCTAGTAAGTGTCAAGTGTCTCAGGCCAAATTTGACCTCAGGTCCTCCTGACTCCAGGGCCAGTGCTCTATCCACTGAACCACCTAGCTGCCCCCTGCAATTATTTTTCTAGGCATCCAGGACCACAACTTTGCAGTTATCTTCAATATTTCATTGAAACTATGCCACATAACCAATCTGTTTTCAAATTTTGTTATTTACTTTCAACACACACACACACAGTGTGTGTGTGTGTGTGTGTGTGTATATGTGTGTGTGTGTATGTTTATAATATCTATATGGGCAGCTAGGTGGCACAGCAAATAAAGTGCAGGGCTTAGAGTCAGGAAAATCCGGATTCAAATTTGGCCTCAGACACTTACTAGGTGTATGACCCTGGGCAAGTCACTTAACCCTGTTTGCCTTAGTTTCCTCATCTGTAAAATGAGCTGAGACGGAAGTAACAAACCACTCTAGTATCTTTATCAAAGAAAACCCCAAAATGGGGTCACAAAGAGTTGGTCATGACTGAAAATGACTAAACACCTATGTATCTATGTATCTTGGCTCCCACTCCTACAGCTACCACCCTTGAGGGGTAGAAAACTCTAAAGACTGAAATTCTGAGGACACAAGGGAAAACAATCCTGATTAGTAAGATAAATTGGAATTGTCTGAAGAACTAATGCTGTCCCAAAGGGAACTCAATTAAGATTTCAAATATATACATACATATATGTGTGTGTGTGTGCGTGTGTATGTTAGAGAATCTGAAACAAAAATCTACTACAGGAGTGTGTGAAAGAAAGCCTTTATTAAGCTTCTTACAAGAAGCAGGCACACTGCACCCTAGTACAGCATGTGCACACCGATACGGGAGTAGTGCCAACTTTTGAATGGTTAGTAAAATCCATATTCCTCCCATTTGAGATGGCATTGGATCAGCTCATTTGGGTTACACTCTTCCTGAACCACCCATCCCATGTTACTCTTTGTCCTGTTCGCCATTCCCAGTCCATATGTCCCATGTTCAAAAATGGCAGCTATCAAGTGCAGTGGAGAAAACTTTGCCAGGTCCTTGACCCTGACCTGTTGCAACTGGTTTAGCCTCTAGGGCTCTGTCTTAAGGAAGCAGTGGTTTTGCAGAGTGTTCAGGGTACTTTCTGGTTGGTTGAGGGACTATCCGCAAGATCTTGGAAGTCCCCTTCAGAATTTCTGTGTTCTGCTGTGGAAGCCTAACTTCTAAATCTTTCCTACTATATATATGTGTGTGTGTATGTATGTGTGTGTGTGTGTGTATGTATATATACACACATACATACATACATACATATATCCATATGAGTTTGTATATA